>NC_090935.1:80975105-81284158 GCF_040938575.1 Ambystoma mexicanum | reverse complement strand
TGTCAAAAGCAATATTGCAACACATGACCACATACTTGCACGCTGTGTGCACAGGGAAGAAATTAGAGAAAAGATTAGCGATTCCAGAGCTTTGGAAGATGTACCAAGAAGAAAGAGAAGATCCGTCAACTGAAGAATGTGTCCTTAGTCAGTGAAAGGAGGAATGTGTTAAGCCCTCAGCTCCCCTTATCTCACCCAAAGCAAAAAGTGCTAGTACAGAAGAAATAGGGTTATATACGTCAAAGGAGTCCAAAGCGGCAATAGGGTATAGTAATCCGATATAGGAACCCCCCGCTTAAAGTAGTGTTAATAACCCAGAGAAGAATTAGAGAAAAGAAAAGATCTATAAGATCATACAAGACAAAGAAGAGAGTAGTGAGGGGTCAAATCTGTCAATAGAAATAGATAGGGAGATTAGGAGATGGAAAGGAGAGAAGGATAAAGCTGACGAGATAGCGCTTGTGCAGAACAAATGGATGGGAGGACAGATATTAATTTGAATAGATTTGAAAAGTATTGAAGAAGGTAGGCAAAGAGGAGATAAGGAGGAACAACAAAGAAAGGACACAGAACGAGAGAAGAGATTGAAAGAATACGAGCAGAAAAGGAAGAGCAGGGACCGACAAGAACAAATATATCAGGAGAAGCAAGAAAGAAAAGAAGAACAGGCCGAAGAACAAAGAAAGTATGATAATAGACAGAGAGTGATGGAAGATAGGGACAGAAGGGAAAGAAAGAGAGAAGAGGAGGAAGCGCAAAGATTAAGGGACAAAAGAATACATAGGCAAAGGGAAGAATAGGAAAAAAGGAAAGGAATAAGGAGAGAGGAAGGACGAAGGCAAGGGGAAGAAGGAATTAGAAGGGATGCATGAAAGCAAAGAGAAGTAGATGAAGAAATGGAATGAAAAAGGAGACAAGGAGATCTTGATACCAGTCTCACTCGGAAGGAATCAGTAGGGCCAAGGCCAGAAATACAATGGGATAGAAGTTCCTTCTGATAAAGGAAGCAATGCCAGAGCCATCTAGAGTAGTATTGGAAGAAGAAAGATTTGATGCGGAAAGCATCGGAGAAAATATCAATAAGGTCTATCAACAGTTAAGGTGAAAAGCAAGTATAAAACTCGAGGCAAAGAAGCGAAGAAGAAAATCCATTCAGTCACGGACGTAGAGCTTTTCCTTTAAGTAAACTGAATCTGGAAAAGGTGAAGGGGATGATAGTCACACTAGTTGGGGATAAGACATGTCAGATGAGGAAAGAGAGTCTGGTTTTGGGTCAGAAAGTGGTGAAGAGAAGGGCCCAATGCCCTCCCTGGGCTTTTGGCACCTGGACATCATGGTGCAGAGTCTGGACACAAGGCAAGGAGGTAGACGAACACTCAAGCAAAATTTCAAAGACAACTTTCAATACTTCACAGGGTACCAGGAATAAGACAGCAGACCACACTGGGCATTTAACATCAGTTCCTTTTATACTGTACCATGTTTTCAATTTATTGCACAATACACTTTTTTTTTTGATAACTAAAGACAAGCCCTTTCTATACTGATATATTGGTTGGCTTGACTGTCAATCATCAGGCCCCCTTTCCAACCTACTCAAGAAGATTGCGAGAAGGTCCAACTGGCCTTTCACTAATAGATTCTAAAGACTTGGCAAACCATCAGCCTCTACAAGGTAGCCACTGAAATACTACCTACTTTGGACATTACAGACCCACCCATTATTCAGGAAGAAAAATTCAAGTTCAAACCATTCACCTTGGATGACACAAAAAAACTTCTCACATAACTCAAGCAGACATCATGCACAGAAAATATCCTACCGCCAAAAATTGTACTTGAAAATCCAGACATATTTGCACCGCTAATTCGTAGAATTGTAAACACCTCTTTTAAGGACAAGAAAGTACCCATCTCTATTAAAGCAGTGACAGTTGCACCCTTAGTAAAAAAAAAAACAGGACTCGACCAACAAGATCCGACAAACCTCTGGCCAATAACCAACTGCAATTTACTTCTAAAAATCATAGACAAAGCTGCAACTAAATAACTGCACACATACTTGGACGAACACAATCTATTTCACTCACAGCAATCGGGATTCAGAAGCTCACATAGTACAGATAGCGCACTTCTGGATCTACAAACCAGAATGCTGAACATCTTGGAAAAGGGAAAGACAGGCATGCTGATGCGTTTAGATCTATCAGCAGCGCTTGACCTGCTAGACCACCACAAACTCCAGGAAGCACTGGGCACATCAGAAAATTGCTCACAAGAGGCCATAGACGGGATCTCTTCTTTCCTTTCAGATGGTAGTTCTTAAATACACTGGGGGGAGAAATTTGCCAACCCCATAAGTATAAACTAGGGTGTAGCCCAGGGAGCTAGTTATTCTCCCCTCCTTTTTATCCTTTATCTTCACTGCCTCTACACCCTTCTCAGCAATCTAGGTGTACTATTCACCAACTTTGCTGACAACACTCACCTTATTATAGAGTTGAGTGGAAGCTACAGCACAGACAGCACCAAAATAGCCACCATCTACAGTATAATGGAGGCTTGGATGAAATCCAACTGGCTCTGCCTGAATAGCAGTAAAACAGAGATTATGATTTTTGACTCCACCCAAGCTCGAGCAAAATTGAGTTTGGACTACACCCAATTTAACATAAGGACTCTAGAATCCTTACTGTGGGCAAAGTAAAGACCCTGGGAATCTACTTGGAAACCTCCCTTGGAGCTAATGCCCACATAGCATATCTAAAAAAAACTGTGGATATTACATAGGCTGCTCAGGCACATAAAACCCTTCCTAAAAGAAGAAAATAGCACAACCATCGCTAGAGCCGTCATCCTCTCAAGACTGCACTATGGTAATGTTCTGCTATTGGGAACAAGCAAAGGCTGTATTGACCAGTGCCAAGTCATTCAGAATGATGCGGTGAGAGCTATAAAAAAGAAACCCCGACATAATCACATCACAGAAGACAGCAAAGCCTTACACTGGCTGGCGGTAGATGACAGCCACAATTGTTCACCACTGCCTATACGGCTCTGCCCCTACCTACCAAAAGGAGCAAATATTCTGGTATGAACCAGGATGGCCATTGAGATCAAAAAACCAAGGTCTAGTTAAGATCATCCAGACAAGGAAACAAATGGAATGGGATGCTCTTTCCCAGTTCAAGCACCCCTAAAATGGAATAGCCTGCCTACCACGCTCAGACTACAAAACCAGCTTTCAAGAAATTGAAAACATTGCTCTTTAAATAAAGCTAACACCTTAGCTAGCTCTCTTGTTCCCCGTATTTCTCTGTCTTTATGTCCAAGCCCTGATGCCTGTGGGCTTTCGGCGCTTAACTAAAATAAAATACAAATACAAATACAAATAGGACGCCAGATCCTATAATGTATCCTGAGTGTCCCAGAGGATGATCACACAGTGAGAAGGGAGATTCACCGCCATATGTGAGCAGGATAAGGTTGTTGCCCATGAGGCGACAGACAGGGACGATCGTCCATGCCATGGATAGACCAATGATGGGATTTGACTCTGGGAGGGGGTTCACTCAGTTTCCCTTAGCTCCAGAGTTTTGACATTGGGCAGTAGGGAAATGAATTTACGAATTAGAAAAAATGACAGGAGGAAACACGTTGGCCATAGGAGACACAAAAGGTCTCCTGGCAGCTATTTTTGGGGAGAGGGCTGATGACCCATGGAGAAGAGCGGGATATTCAAGTGTGACAGCACAGAATACAGCTCATGATGGAGCACTGTTTAATAATTGCAGAGCAGATGCAATTATGATACGTAAGATGAAGGAAGGTGAAGATCTTATTGCATAGATTCAGGATATTCATGAGAAATGGCAGCTTGAAACTTGCGAGCTGTGGGAAAAGACAGTGGCATTATTTTACCACATTTTATGCCAGCGGTTGCCAGAGCCAGTACAGAGGCAGAGGAAAAAACAAGTAGGGATCAAAGCAAAGCCATAGGATGAGATACAGTTGACGATAGTGCAGCATTGTCAGTTGATACAAGAGAAAAATAAGAAGAAAAATGAGAATAGGAAAATCGAGGAAGCCAAGTTAGTTCAGGAATTGTTTTCAAAGTTTGCCATAGAAGGGGCGGTATTGACAAGCGGAGAAGGATTGGGAATGCAGGAAGCAATGGGTGCATTGCAGTCTAGTAATCTGCGCCCTATGGATCAAGGCAGATTTGGCTTTGTGCCACAAGGCAGAGGTGCATGCTATAGAGGAAGAAGAGGTGGATCCAAAACAATGGTTGTATTATGGCTGGGTTATGAGGATGACATTCTCGTCCTGGACGTAACGCCTCCTATTCAGTTCTGAATTCCCTAAGGGTAAACATCAATAAAATTAAGATCGTGGTTTTGAAACAGCTCACAGGCATGCGGTTAGAGTCGGTTGGAATATGAATGGTGTGGCAATCGAGGTTGTGTCCCAGTATGTTTACTTGGGTGTTGTTTTTTAAGAAAGCCCCATGAGGTGGATGCTACTCAGTGGGGATATTGCCCAAGTTGTTCTCTGCGAAGGTTGTGCCAATCTTGTGTTATGCAGCTGAGTTCTGGGGCTCGGGCATTCTGGAACAAATTGCTAAGATTGAGATTAGCCATCTAAAACGTTTGTTAAGATTGCCCTCATTTGTTCCAGTCGAGATGATTGCCCTGGAATTTGATCCCACTATGACCCCTGAAACGCATTGTGCTCAGCAACTTGATGCTGTTTTGGAATCTTGCACATGCTCAGGCTAATACCCTGATGCAGATTCTGTTTAATACTTTTGTTTCTAAAGCTGTTTACATGAAGAACTCAACTCTGGGTAACATATCGAGCATGGTTAATTAATGGGTTGGGAGCAATTTAATTAATGGTGTTAATTATGCTATGCTAATGTCAACGGTATGCTAATGTCAACGCTCACCAATTTAAAACTTTAATGAGAGGGAAACTGGTCTCTCTCAAACAAGAGCAAATGGTTGTTACTTTGGCTGCTAAATCTAGCACAGTCGGCTTCTTCCCGAACATACTTGAAAGACAAATGGCTCCCAGTTACATCTGCAATTTTGTGGGGAATTCCATTGTGTGGGATTATCTCTGCATTGAATTCAATGCAGTATGCATTTTTGAAGTGGTTTGCCGATGGTCCAAAATTCTGAGGGGGAACAGATGTTACGGGCTCTGTGGTAATGGTGAGGTGGAAACTGTACGTCTCTTAACAAATTGTGATGCATTGGTTGTGATGCATTGGTTGTGATGCGTAGAATGCCCCTTAGGGCATCAGGTTTGAATCCCCATCACCCTCCTGCTGCCCTGTGGGACTTTTTTTTGTCTGACTCCCATGAGGGACTGATTGTCTTTCTCACCATGTTGTGGAGAGATGTACATGGCATATTTTGAATTTTAGTAGATTGAATGTGTCAATTTCATGTATTTTCTTCTTTAGTGGAGGAGGACTTGACTTAATCAGATAGATGAGTGTAAAACCCCAGCCATTTCCGAGTGGGATTTTATTTATATACAGAGAAGGGGGATTCATAAGTGAAAGTTCAGTCCTGTTTTTATGTCTGCAGGCCTTAGCTCTTGCATGGCCCTGGGGAGGACTTGGTATGAACCGCCCGCAGGGGGGATTGGGCGGTTACTTGAGGTGATTCTTGCGAAAATCCTGTCAGCGTCTCCATGCACTGGGGAACAGCTGGACAGGACCCTCTTTGTAAATGGAGCAGCCCAGCGCAGGCTGGAGTGAGAGAGAGAGAGGCGTCCTGACAAGGACGCAGAATGTCCAGGACCTCCATTCTTACAAGGTCCACAGAGGGCAGCACCGTGCCGGGCCGCGCTCTCCCCTCTACCAGGGTTGAGTCAGCGAACACTTTGTTTTGGTGTGCAGCCCAGGTCGGGCTGGTAGCGCCCCTGGGATTAAGCAGTCATTTGGTCAGGCGTAAGTGCCGGAAGTGTTCCCGTTCCTTCGAATGTGACAGGAGTAGGAGAGGAAAAGTATGCTGAGCCGGCCGCTTAGAGCCGCCCGCTGGAGCTATAAAAGCATTGTGTGTTTCCCGGCACTTGCAGACGTTGTGGTGGATTATGTCAATTTCTTGTTTCCGTCCTAAATTAAGAGATACGTCAGAGAATGAAATGGGTATATGGGATAGCACAGTATTGTGAAGACTCCAGTCCACCACAGGCACCCGGTTAGGCACAGTTAGAGAGTGGGATTAAATTAGAAGAGACTGGTGGGTCAGGGGCGCATGTATAGGCCCTCTCGGTCTTACTGCGGTTCAGTGGAAGAGAGACTAGACTGGCCGCCCTACTTGGCACCCCAGATCAGGTCACTGAACTCCCTATCCATGGTGTTATGATATGATATGATATGGCATTTATAACACGCTTATACACAAGTGTTCCAAGGCGACGAGGCAAGGGAGGGGGCACAAAGGGAAGACAGACAACGATCTTACTAGGCCAGGTGACATTCAGATTGCGCAAGTGCAAGAGAAGGGGGAAAGGGAAAAGTGTGTGGGGGAAGGGAGAGGGGAAGTGCAGTACATGGGATAGTACAATAAATAAGATAAATACAAAGCGGCCAGCTGGTGGCAAGTACAAGTTAAGTGCAGACATAGGTGCTGGTAGGGGCAGTGTAGCGATACAGAAAACAGTCCCCAGGTACAGGGGTTGCCAGGGAGGCAGTGCAGGTGTGCAACTGGCGAGGCCTGGGCCCGAGATCAGAAAAGGGTGGCCAGGTATCCAGTGCAGTTTCAGCCCGGAGTTCAGCAGGGAAGAGGGGGAGAGAAAGCAGAAGCAAAGAGGAAGGTTTTGAGGTGCTTCCGGAACCGGAGATGGTTCTCCTCAAGTTTCAGGGAGGCAGGAAGGCTGTTCCAGAGGGAGGCCCCTGCCAAAGAGAGAGATCTACCACCAACTCGTTGCTTGGAGAAGCGACTGACCCTGAGGGAGTTGGAGGCGGATGAGCGAAGAGCTCAAGAATGGAGATATTTAGGAAGATAGAGTTGAAGGTAATGCGGCCCCAGGCCCAGAAGGCCTTGTGGACAATGCAGAGGGTTTTGAACTTAATCCTCGCAGCCACTGGTAGCCAGTGCAGAGATTTCTGTCCTAGAGATATACGATCCATGGGGTTGAGGCCAAGGACAAGTCTCTCAGTCCTGTTCTGGATATGTTGCACAGGGTGGAGAATAGAGGTAGGCAGATTTAGAAAGAGGCTGTTACAATAGTCCAGCCTAGAGAGAACCAGGGCTCTGGAGACAGTGAGCTTCTGGGGGAAGGAGAGGAAAGGAAGAATACCTCTGAGGAGGTGCAGCTGGTAGGGTGACTTCTTAGAGACATCAGCGATGTGAGGAGAGAAGGAGAGTGTGGAGTCGAAGAAGACACCAAGGTTTTTAGCCTTGCAGGTGGGAGCAGGAAGAGGGCCAAGAGAGGCCGGCCAGAGAGCTGCAGGGAAGGAGGGAGCGGGTGTGCCGATGAGTAGAATCTCAGTCTTACTGGCATTAAGGCAGAGGTTATTGGCGGCACACCACTCCTGGATAGCAGACAGACAGTCAGAGATGAGGGAAGGAGAGGAGGAGGCTGAGGCGAGCCAGAAAATGAGCTGGGTATCATCAGCATAGCACTGAAAATTGGGGCAGAGAGCGGCGATGCAGTGGGCAAGGATTGGCAGGTATTGGCTGAACAGCCAGGGAGAGAGGTTAGATCCCTGGGGGACACCACATGTAGAGAACAAGATATCGGAGAGGAAGGACCCAAGTTGGACCTGGGTGGGTCAGTCAGAGAGGAAAGAAGTCAGCCACGCCAGAGCCTGACCAGTGATAACCATGTTATCATGGAGACAGTTGAGCAGGATGGCATGGTTGACAGTGTCAAAGGCAGAACAGAGATCAAGTAAGATGATAAAGCATGGGGTGTTAGAGTCAAGGTTGGAGAGCAGGTCTTCATGGATGTTCAGGAGAGTTCCTCGCAGGGTTTCAAGAGATATCCGGGAGAAAGTAAGGGCCATATTGACCCAGGACCCAAAAAGGGGCTCTAATGAGGGATGATCGCACCTCAGGAGGGGCCTAGATGTTCGGCAGCATATGTAGGCAAGTGTCCTCAAGTAAAAAAGTGTTTATTTAACAAATGCGACCAAATCACGCTCGCATATGCCGCTCATTAAGTCAAAAGTGTTTATTTAACAAATGCAACCAAATCACACTTGCATATTTCGTTCATGAAGTAAAAAGTGTTTATTTACGAAATGTGCCAAAGTGCGCTTTCATATGCCGTTCATGAAGTAAAAAGTATTTATTTAACTAATGTGACCAGGGTACGCTGACAGGTGTTGCTCATGACGTAAAAAGTGTGTATCTGTCATGATCACTTCCAGGGGTGCTGGGTTAGGTTCTGGTGTCTTGGCACAGGTCTATAGAGGCTAGATAGGGTTTAGCATGGCAAATATGTCATTCTCACATTCCCCTGTACCAAGTTGACAATGGGCTTCGATTGAGATCCAATCGTGTTCCAATCCCCTTAAAATGGCCGTCCAACGGGTCACTTTTTAAGTAGTCATTGAGATCTAGACATTGTGCATAGAGGATTATAAAAGCCCCGCCTCCGCAGTAACATGCGTTTTGCGTTAGTTCTACTGACAGCGGTGTAACGCTACCGGCGCTCAGCTCACAGACCTGCAAATAATAGAAAAGAGTCCTGTTATGAACTTGAATTGCACACAGAAAATCCACAGACCTTAGTCTTCAACGTACCTGACCAGAGTTTTCCGCAGCAGCAGCCACCCACAGGTGACTTCATCTTCAGTAGTTCCTCCGACCTCCGAAAACCTACAACGACAAAGGTACTGTTAGGGAGAATTCTCAAGAGTGTGCTAATTTCCCTTACCTTTTGAGATCCCCAGAAACTTTGCTGGATTTCTAGGATTTTAATTTTTACATGGAAAGAGTGTGAGCCTTTTTTCCCACTCTTTCATGTATTTTGATGTGTGATTTACTTTTGCGTTCTTTGGATATGGAGTTTTAAACAACTCCATAGGCATCATCATTTTCTTATGTGTCACACAGCACCTTCAGTGCAGTGGCACAGGGATGTATTTCAGACTCCCCAAGGTTTAAATACCTTCTCTGGGACTGACTACTGTCTCCCAGAGCATGTGAAGTTAAATTGACTTTACTAGTCTTTTTAAATTTACAGACCAGCACACACTATCTTCCTATAGAGTGCTGGAGGGGTTGCCTAGCATCCCCTATTTCTAAACACTCACATAACAGTCACATGTTAAACTTTTGTCATGCTCACCTGATTCCCACGGAGGCGCAGGTCTGGCTTCGAGTGCTGATGCTTCTTCAATGGTGAAGCGCAGGACTCTGATGATGGACAGGAAGGGCCCCTCTACTCTGGCTTTTCTGGCTCGCAGGAATATTCCCCTGTGCGTGAAAAGGGAGTATTACCTACTGACGGAATAATGCTCAAGCCTCCCACTCCCTTCCAACCCTCCTCGATACCCTTCCACGATTCCCCGTGAAGTCTCACCTTAGGGTCTGGAAGGATGAGTTCTCCATCCTGCTTCTGATGCAGGGGCGCTTTGAAACCCAGTTACTTCACTGGATTGCGGTTTGATGGGAGTTCAAAATAAGCTTGACTATTCAGGTGAGGCGCTGTAAGAGTTCTGTCGCAAGTTCAAAAGTTCAAGTTTAATAATAATGTTCATTGTCTTATTGCAGCAAGTGCTAATGCTTATGTCTTTTTCCCCTTAGGGGCCGGGGTTCGGAATGCCGGAGATATGGCGCCGACCCAAAGTGTAAGTTCTGGATGAGCGTTCAGGTAATGTCTTTGCATTCACTCATTCAATGTCTTTCCACCACAGGCTCCCGGTTAGGCACAGTTAGAGAGTGGGATTAAATTAGAAGAGACTGGTGGGTCAGGGGCGCATGTATAGGCCCTCTCGGTCTTACTGCGGTTCAGTGGAAGAGAGACTAGACTGGCCGCCCTACTTGGCACCCCAGATCAGGTCACTGAACTCCCTATCCATGGTGTTATGATATGATATGATATGGCATTTATAACATGCTTATTCACAAGTGTTCCAAGGCGACGAGGCAAGGGAGGGGGCACAAAGGGAAGACAGACAACGATCTTACTAGGCCAGGTGACATTCAGATCGCGCAAGTGCAAGAGAAGGGGGAAAGGGAAAAGTGTGTGGGGGAAGGGAGAGGGGAAGTGCAGTACATGGGATAGTACAATAAATAAGATAAATACAAAGCGGCCAGCTGGTGGCAAGTACAAGTTAAGTGCCGACATAGGTGCTGGTAGGGGCAGTGTAGCGATACAGAAAACAGTCCCCAGGTACAGGGGTTGCCAGGGAGGCAGTGCAGGTGTGCAACTGGCGAGGCCTGGGCCCGAGATCAGAAAAGGGTGGCCAGGTATCCAGTGCAGTTTCAGCCAGGAGTTCAGCAGGGAAGAGGGGGAGAGAAAGCAGAAGCAAAGAGGAAGGTTTTGAGGTGCTTCCGGAACCGGAGATGGTTCTCCTCAAGTTTCAGGGAGGCAGGAAGGCTGTTCCCGAGGGAGGCCCCTGCCAAAGAGAGAGATCTACCACCAACTTGTTGCTTGGAGAAGCGACTGACCCTGAGGGAGTTGGAGGCGGATGAGCGAAAAGCTCGAGAATGGAGATATTTAGGAAGATAGAGTTGAAGGTAATGCGGCCCCAGGCCCAGAAGGCCTTGTGGACAATGCAGAGGGTTTTGAACTTAATCCTCGCAGCCACTGGTAGCCAGTGCAGAGATTTCTGTCCTAGAGAGATACGATCCATGGGGTTGAGGCCAAGGACAAGTCTCTCAGTCCTGTTCTGGATATGTTGCACAGGGTGGAGAATAGAGGTAGGCAGATTTAGAAAGAGGCTGTTACAATAGTCCAGCCTAGAGAGAACCAGGGCTCTGGAGACAGTGAGCTTCTGGGGGAAGGAGAGGAAAGGAAGAATACCTCTGAGGAGGTGCAGCTGGTAGGGTGACTTCTTAGAGACATCAGCGATGTGAGGAGAGAAGGAGAGTGTGGAGTCGAAGAAGACACCAAGGTTTTTAGCCTTGCAGGTGGGAGCAGGAAGAGGGCCAAGAGAGGCCGGCCAGAGAGCTGCAGGGAAGGAGGGAGCGGGTGTGCCGATGAGTAGAATCACAGTCTTACTGGCATTAAGGCAGAGGTTATTGGCGGCACACCACTCCTGGATAGCAGACAGACAGTCAGAGATGAGGGAAGGAGAGGAGGAGGCCGAGGCTAGCCTGAAAATGAGCTGGGTATCATCAGCATAGCACTGAAAATTGGGGCAGAGAGCGGCGATGCAGTGGGCAAGGATTGGCAGGTCTTGGCTGAACAGCCAGGGAGAGAGGTTAGATCCCTGGGGGACACCACATGTAGAGAACAAGATATCGGAGAGGAAGGACCCAAGTTGGACCTGGGCGGGTCGGTCAGAGAGAAAAGAAGTCAGCCACGCCAGAGCCTGACCAGTGATAACCAGGTTATCATGGAGACAGTTGAGCAGGATGGCATGGTTGACAGTGTCAAAGGCAGAACAGAGATCAAGCAAGATGATAATGCATGGGGTGTTAGAGTCAAGGTTGGAGAGAAGGTCTTCATGGATGTTCAGGAGAGTTCCTCGCAGGGTTTCAAGAGATATCCGGGAGAAAGTAAGGGCCATATTGACCCAGGACCCAAAAAGGGGCTCTAATGAGGGATGATCGCACCTCAGGAGGGGCCTAGATGTTCGGCAGCATATGTAGGCAAGTGTCCTCAAGTAAAAAAGTGTTTATTTAACAAATGCGACCAAATCACGCTCGCATATGCCGCTTATTAAGTCAAAAGTGTTTATTTAACAAATGCAACCAAATCACACTTGCATATTTCGTTCATGAAGTAAAAAGTGTTTATTTACGAAATGTGACCAAAGTGCGCTTTCATATGCCGTTCATGAAGTAAAAAGTATTTATTTAACTAATGTGACCAGGGTACGCTGACAGGTGTTGCTCATGACGTAAAAAGTGTGTATCTGTCATGATCACTTCCAGGGGTGCTGGGTTAGGTTCTGGTGTCTTGGCACAGGTCTATAGAGGCTAGATAGGGTTTAGCATGGCAAATATGTCATTCTCACATTCCCCTGTACCAAGTTGACAATGGGCTTCGATAGAGATCCAATGGTGTTCCAATCCCCTTAAAATGGCCATCCAACGGGTCACTTTTTAAGTAGTCATTGAGATCTAGACATTGGGCATAGAGGATTATAAAAGCCCCGCCTCCGCAGTAACATGCGTTTTGCGTTAGTTCTACTGACAGCGGTGTAACGCTACCGGCGCTCAGCTCACAGACCTGCAAATAATAGAAAAGAGTCCTGTTATGAACTTGAATTGCACACAGAAAATCCACAGACCTTAGTCTTCAACGTACCTGACCAGAGTTTTCCGCAGCAGCAGTCCTCCGACAGGTGACTTCATTTTCAGTAGTTCTTCCGACCTCCGAAAACCTACAACGACAAAGGTACTGTTAGGGAGAATTCTCAAGAATGTGCTAATTTCCCTTACCTTTTGAGATCCCCAGAAACTTTGCTGGATTTCTAGGATTTAAATTTTTACATGGAAAGAGTGTGAGCCTTTTTTCCCACTCTTTCATGTATTTTGATGTGTGATTTACTTTTGCGTTCTTTGGATATGGAGTTTTAAACAACTCCATAGGCATCATCATTTTCTTATGTGTCACACAGCACCTTCAGTGCAGTGGCACAGGGGTGTATTTCAGACTCCCCAAGGTTTAAATACCTTCTCTGGGACTGACTACTGTCTCCCAGAGCATGTGAAGTTAAATTGACTTTACTAGTCTTTTTAAATTTACAGACCAGCACACACTATCTTCCTATAGAGTGCTGGAGGGGTTGCCTAGCATCCCCTATTTCTAAACACTCATATAACAGTCACATGTTAACCTTTTGTCATGCTCACCTGATTCCCACGGAGGCGCAGGTCTGGCTTCGAGTGCTGATGCTTCTTCAATGGTGAAGCGCAGGACTCTGATGATGGACAGGAAGGGCCCCTCTACTCTGGCTTTTCTGGCTCGCAGGAATATTCCCCTGTGCGTGAAAAGGGAGTATTACCTACTGACGGAATAATGCTCAAGCCTCCCACTCCCTTCCAACCCTCCTCGATACCCTTCCACGATTCCCCGTGAAGTCTCACCTTAGGGTCTGGAAGGATGAGTTCTCCATCCTGCTTCTGATGCAGGGGCGCGTTGAAACCCAGTTACTTCACTGGATTGCGGTTTGATGGGAGTTCAAAATAAGCTTGACTATTCAGGTGAGGCGCTGTAAGAGTTCTGTTGCAAGTTCAAAAGTTCAAGCTTAATAATAATGTTCATTGTCTTATTGCAGCAAGTGCTAATGCTTATGTCTTTTTCCCCTTAGGGGCCGGGGTTCGGAATGCCGGAGATATGGCGCCGACCCGAAGTGTAAGTTCTGGATGAGCGTTCAGGTAATGTCTTTGCATTCGCTCATTCAATGTCTTTGTCTTTTTTCCCCATTGGGGCCGGGGTCCAGAATGCCAGGAAGCGGCAGGACCCGAAATGAAATGGGAATGACCCAACAGGTAAGTCTTAGAAGGAAACTGAGCTTTTCCTATTTCCCTTCCTTCTCTCACCTTGTTTTCTTGTCTTTTCTCTCTAGGCTCTGGGAAGTGGGTGCGGATCCGGATGATCGCTGCTGAAGATGGAGGCGCCCAGGAAAGGTGAGTGAAATGCAGCGCTGCAGCGATCGAAGCGAAATGCTTTTAAAATGATGTCTTCCCTTTCAGGATCGTCGGTGTGATGTCCCTGTGATGCAGCTTTAGCAGGTAAGGTCTTCTTTCTTCCCAATTCTCTCTTATCTCCCTTTGCAGGCAACCCAGGATGCTGACAGGCGTGGCTGAAGTCCAGATGCAGGAGCTGACACGGTGAGCGTCCAGCTGCGAGGAGCAGAACAACGCGAAGCGTGAGTTGCTGATCGGGCGTGGTTCAAATAGCTTTGGAAGAAGTTCCAGGCATGTATCCTTCCACCGATCAGGTATGTATCCTTCCCTGACCACACCCAGGTGGAAAGTAGTCCCACAGGTAAAGTAGTTCCATTCAGGCCTCAAGAGGGCCTGGATGTAGCAGCATGGTCTGCATCAGGTAAGTGCACATTAAAACACTTGAACACATGTCTAGCTTTATGAGCCTGGCGCCTAAGGCGCCAGGACAGGGGTCCAACATGAGCCTGGCGCCTAAGGCGCCAGGACTGTATCCAGAGGGCCCCAGCTTGGGCCCGCTGGCACTTCCCTGGGGGGAATGATGCCTGCCTCTGGGGTTGCTGGGTCGGACCTGGCTCCTTGGAGGTAGGCATCATGACAGTACCCCCACTCAAGGCCCCTCCCAAGGTTGTTCCCTCCGGGGGCTTTGGCTTGTTCGGAAATCTCCGGTGGAACCTTTGTATTAATCGAGGTGCGTGAACATGGTTACTAGGCTCCCACGATCTCTCCTGAGGTCCATATCCCTTCCAGTCAACAAGATAGAAGAGTTTTGACTTTAACACCTTGGAGTCTAAAATGTCTTTAACTTCGAATTCTAATTCCCCTTCAATTTGAACTGGGTCTGGAGGCTTGGACAGTCAGGTCCCTGGTTGTACTGGCTTCAAAAGTGATGCATGAAAAACTGGATGAATACGCATGTTAGACGGTGAATCCAGTTTAAAGGCCATGGGATTGATTATAGCCTTGATGGGATAAGGTCCTATGAATCTGGGATTGAAGGTTCGCGGGCCCTTGAGGGGTAAATGTTTCGTTGCTAGCCATACCTGGTCTCCTTCTTGGTAAGGAGGAGTTTTACTTCGGTGCAAATCAGCATTTTCTTAATACTTTTTCTTGGCTTGCTGTAAATGAGTTGCAGCTTCTTTGAAGGCTCGGGTTATTGTGGAATGCAGATGATTTACTGCGGGCATTTCCAGGGTCAGAGGTGGATCTAGGTCAGAGGTCCGAGGATGGTGACCATACAAAGTATAAAAAGGAGTTTGTCCGGTTCCAGAATGCACTGAATTGTTGTATGCATATTCTGCGATCCAAAGGATGTCTTTCCAATTTAACTCGGATTGGTGTAACATGCACCGAAGATATTGCTCGAGAGTCTGATTGGTTCTCTCGGTTTATCCGTCGGTCTGGGGGTGGTGGCTGGTGGATAACCGCACATCTATTTGTGCTAGTTGGCAACATTTCTTCCAAAAATGGGAGATAAATTGACTTCCACGATCCGAGACTAATATGGAAGGAAAACCATGTATGCGAACCTTGGCCAAGGTGGAAGCTGAAGGCAAACCTTTTAAAGGGATAAAGTGGGCCATTTTGGAGAATAGATCCACAATTACAAGGATAGTGTTGTAACCAGCACAAGGAGGCAGGTCAGTTATAAAGTCCATTGACAAGGTGTGCCATGGTGCCGGTGGAATATCCAAGGGTTGAAGTAGGCCGGCTGGCCTTTTCTTTTGACCCTTGTTTTGGGCACAAATTCCGCAAGACAATACAAAAGACTTTGGGCCTCATTACGACCCTGGCGGAGGACCATGGTGCTATTAGCACCATGGTGTTTGCCGGAGAGGGTGCAATTCCGCCATGGCGGATTGCGGACTTACCGTCCCATTCCGAGGTTGGCGGGGCGGTAAGTCCCCAATCCCCATTTTACCCTTCCCCATTCCCATTCTTGCCCCATAGGGCATAATGGGAGTGGGGAAGGCGTTAATTACGCCACCGTAAATTACGGTGGCGTAATTAACACCAAGGTCCCTTAGCGCCATGGATTTTAACGCCTGCAAAAAGCAGGCGTTAAAATCACCATGGCGCTAAGGGATCTCGTAGTAAGGCGGAAGGGGTTGGCGCAGTTAACGCTGGCGCAGACCCCTTACCGCCAGGGTCGTAATGAGGCCCTTTATGTCTTTTCTCCAAGAAGGCCACCAGAAGTGGCGTTTGATTTTTTCCTCCGTTTTAGCGATACCAGGGTGTCCTTCCATTAATGATTCATGATGATGGGCAATAACAAGTTCTTGCAATTCTTTACTTGGCAGAAACAACCGCTCCTGGAAGTAGGGTAAATCATCCTTAACGGTGTAATGAGGACCCTTTTGTTGCTGAGGCTAGACCCATAACTGGATTTCTTGGATAACAAGTTGGTTCACAATCAGGAAAACTTATCTTCTTTGCTCGGCAGTCGATTCTGGGATTATGTGTTTCTAACCAAGGAATTCCAATAATTACTTGAAATTGTGGGGCCTTGATCACATCAAACACGATTGCTTCCCGATGTCCATCCTGACCCACCAGTGTCATTTCAACAGTGGAATGCGTTACAGGCCCTGAGGCTATTTCGGTTCCATCTACTGTAGTAATGACATCTTGGGTGACTTTCGGGCGGAGAGGGAGCATAATCCTGGAAGCCTATTCACGGTCTATGTAGTTTCCAATAGCTCCACTGTCGATGTGTGCTTTTACAGCATGCAACTGCTGAGGCTGTTTTGGGTCCACAAGCACCATTGGCATGACAAAATGCGAGGTCAAAGAGTTTGTTTTCAACCTCGGCAAGCGGACCCCTACGCTTGTCGGGCTCGGCCGTTTCCCGAATCAGGTGTCAATAAATTGTTATCAGTGGCTCCAACTACCTTCTTAGGTGGTTTAACCGGACAATTTCGAAGAAAGTGACCGGAAGACCCGCAATACAGACAAAGTTGCATTTGCCGCCTTCTCTCTCGTTCCTTCTGCGTTAATGGTCCTTTAACACCGCCGATTTGCATAGGTTCGGATACGTCGGTACTCTTGGAGTTAGCGTGAGTTTTGATCGGTACTCGGGTTTCGTACTTGAACCGATCTGCTTTTCTATTTTGAAGTCTGTGATCAAGTTGAACCACCAAGTCTATGTAGTCTGCGCAGACCTGGGGTGGATCTACTATCTGAGCTAGAACATCCTTAAGCTCTCCGCGCAGGCCTCGATGAAACAATGTGATCCTTTTGTTTTCTGGCCATCCAGTTTCCACAACCAGTCTATGAAAGGTGGCAACGTAGGACAGGAGATCCTGATTACCTTGTCGTAAGGATAGAAGTTCGTTATCAAGGGCCTGTCCTTGAGAGTGTCGAGCAAACAATCTTTCCATGCTGGCCTGGAAGCCCTGAAAATCCTGGAGAACGGGATCATCCTGATTTACCAATGGAATAGACCAATCGGCAACACTGCCACTGAGGTAAGATAGTATAAAGGCTACCTTGGTCTGGTCGTTAGGGAAGGCCCCGGGTCTGCATAGAAAGTGTAAACGACATTGGTTCATAAAGACGGCATATTTCTTGGGATCCCCCGCAAAACGTTCAGGCGGGGCCAAAGGCATGTGTCCAGGTAGATTGATTTGTACCGGGTTATTCAAACCCATTGATGTGGAAGTACCTCCGGAATTAGGTAAAGGGGTGTGCCCTGCCTGGGCCTGCAATAACCTTTTGGCCAGGTCATCAGTTCTTTCCTTGGATAGGATCAGTTCTCTTTTGAGAGCGTTGGTCTCCTGGCGGGCTGAGTGTACTTCTGCCCGTAATTCCCCCAAAAGCTGGGCCAGCTGATCTGTCTCGGAAGTCTCCATAGCGCCCGGGTGGGAAATTGTGGGTAGGCTTCGCGTTCTGTCACGCTCACCTGATTCCCACGGAGGCGCAGGTCTGGCTTCGAGTGCTGATGCTTCTTCAATGGTGAAGCGCAGGACTCTGATGATGGACAGGAAGGGCCCCTCTACTCTGGCTTTTCTGGCTCGCAGGAATATTCCCCTGTGCGTGAAAAGGGAGTATTACCTACTGACGGAATAATGCTCAAGCCTCCCACTCCCTTCCAACCCTCCTCGATACCCGTCCACGATTCCCCGTGAAGTCTCACCTTAGGGTCTGGAAGGATGAGTTCTCCATCCTGCTTCTGATGCAGGGGCGCGTTGAAACCCAGTTACTTCACTAGATTGCGGTTTGATGGGAGTTCAAAATAAGCTTGACTATTCAGGTGAGGCGCTGTAAGAGTTCTGTTGCAAGTTCAAAAGTTCAAGCTTAATAATAATGTTCATTGGCCCTCATTACGACCCTGGCGGAAATCGAAAAACGATGGCGGAAATGCAATACCGCCATCGAATAGCGCTCGGTGCGACTATGACCCGTCACCGCAAAGTACGAAGCCATTAGCGACACCGTAGTGAACGCCAACGCTAACTGCACCAAGCACGCGCGCGCGCGCCATGCCAAACCGCAAACACCACCATGGCGCAAGGGTACGCCAATTCCGACCCTAGCGGACATGTACCTAACGCCATCAGGCATGGCGTAATGTACCATTCCGCCATGGCGAGAAGTACGGCATCGCGAATCAACCGTAAACGGCCCCACTGAGTGCCTGTACACCGCTCCCTGCCCACAAAGTACAACTCCCCGTAGGTGCAATGAAGTCACAATGCAACCATTGAAATGTACAAGTCACCCATGCATGGCAACGAACAAAAGAAACACAAGAGGGGCCAATGGGAGCTGCAGGGCACAGATGGCACGAATACAGAAGCCATCCCAATGGACATGACCACAGTCCCCCACCAAGAAACGCATGCTAACACAGGCACCTGAGACCAGCAATATTCCGAAAATCACATCATTCCACCAGTCCACCTGGCTGACCGGCATCTGTTACACAAAACCCAATCCCCCGCCCCTGAGCATGACAACATTCAAACAGTCATATTGGCAGCCCCCATCCCTGACCTCACTGGGCTTCGTAGGCAAACGCGCCCAGCACAGTACCACGCAACTAAACCCCGAAGCTGGAACCCAATGCAGATCTCCTCACAACACATCGCCCCCCAAATCGGCATATGCCACATCACTTGCAAAGAAAAATGCTACACGGGCCAAATCAGAATAGAAATTTTATGCACATCAAAGTCACCAAGCCCATACAGCCATCAGGCCATGAACTCCAAAACACTAATCACCATCGTGGGCTGCATCCGCAAGAAATGACCAGCCACTACCTGTGTGTCGCCCTGTTCCCCCATGGTACACAGAGCCACATTCACGTACGAAAAGGCAACATGGAAGCGCACAGAACCGCAGGGCCGTCCCAATGGGGAGGCACTAGTCCAGCTGAAAGGCCGAAATGTTGCTCCGAGCCACCAGTACTGCGTAAGGGCATGTGGGCCATTGGCGATCGTCCCATAAGATCGTAATGCTGCTCCACTGATTAACACGAAGCAGCAGGTGTCGGGAGTAAACCCCATCTGCAGGAGTGGCATACAGATGGCAGTGGCAAAAGGGGAGGAGATACCTGTCAACCAAAAGAAAAGAAAAAGAACAGAATGGCCATCAGAACTACATTCCAACAACTCACTTCAATGATCACACGAAATCCACAGCCATATGCATGCTAGCCCACTCAAAAGGATCATCACCACCCCAAAACCACTTGCGACTCATAACCATCTATATCGAGGTGCAAACACCATCACAAACGAGTGTACCTGTGCATGCGTCTGTCAAAACAGATTCCATCAGATGGGAATGTTAACGTGCATGGACACAAGTGTCTGAGTGCGCCTCGAGACAGGGAGGGCTCAACAAGGCCAGATAGACGATGGTCCCACTATGGCAGCCCTGCATCACATAGCGTAGGGGAGGCGGAAAGATCCCAAGAAGCCCTGTACATGGCAAACTCTGTATCAAATCACCTGCCCATGCATCCATTCATCATTCCCCCATCCCGGGATCAAAACGCCTGAATATTTACTCACATGACATTAGAAACATCCATTGAGTCTGTGCGTTATGCAGCCTGCTAAATCCACAGTGCCCCAGGCCGTAATTCCAGTGTTGTGAAGTAACATGTATCTGGGAACGGCCGGCCTCATCGCCCACGCAGCTATTGCGCATCCCAAACTATTCATATCAATCATTGCTCCCTCGCCATGGGCCCTGTCTCAAGGACACTGAACAATAGAACGTTATATTTGCAGTCAGACCTGTGGGCATCTCCTCGCCGCTAGCTGGAAACCGAAAGCGCCGCCCTTCGAATTCCTCATTTGCAACATCACGTCGAAAAGGCATCTGTGGCCGTTTGAAATCACTAATTATTCCATCGAGTGCGGCTGTGTGTGAAAATGGCAACTGCCTTCACCCACAAATGGGATGCCCCGCCCGTCGTTGCAACTCGGTAAAGTGATGCATGAGGGCCCACCGTTACTCGAGTACTACGTTCCACTGACCCTTCACAAGTCTGTTCGCGACTGCACAGATAGTATGGGAAACAATGGGACCACAGCAGAATGAACATATCAACCAATCTTACACGGCCATCGGGTACAAATACATGATTGCAATAGCAAGATACCATTCCCCGATTTTCAGCGTTGTGCGCGGGACGTGCTCGGCCAAAGGGGAGAGCAGTTTGCACAGGTGGAATTAATCACCACAGGTGGAGGCCATACAGCCTGAAAACACATAAATTGCACAGCCAGCCTCCTCCCACAACCACACCGAAATGCTACCGGCAGGACTCGCGATGTTGGCCCTGGGGGACCTGATAGCACTGCAAGTGCTCCGACTCCAAGAAGAAGACGGACACCATCTACAACCAGCCGCACGGAGGAGACGCAGGAGGAGGAGGAGGCCAAGGCAGGGCCAGCAAGGGCCGCCAGCACAGCCACTACTACCACGCAGGCAGCCCGCAATCCCACGCCTCCGAGCACATCCATTCAACCTCACTGATGAGCAGATCCACACCCTGTACCGTTTGGACCGGGACACCATAGCCGCCATTGTGGACATGACACAGGCTGACCTTGTCAGCATGATAGATAGCCCAACCGCCATCCCACCCCTACTGAAGGTGGTGTCTGTACTCCACTTCCTGGCCACAGGCACCTACCAGCACACAGTCGGACAGTTGCATGGCATTTCTCAGCCACTGTTCTCACGGACACTATTGCAAGTGCTCGATGCCCTCCTGCAGCACGCAGACGACTACATCTCTCTACCACGCTCGGAGCAGGAAATTACCAACACAAAAGTGGGATTCCATGCACTTGCCGGCATACCGGGTTGCATTGGTGCCATCGACTGCACCCATGTTGAATTGGTCGTCCCACATACCATGGAGGCCCAGTACCGCAACCGGAAACAATTTCATTCCCTGAATGTACAAATGGTGTGTGACTCCAACAGGATCATTACACATTGTTGTGCCCGATTCCCTGGATCAACCCATGATTCTATGGTCTTGAGGAACTCTACAATACCACGCTACATGGAGCGACACGCAGGGAACAGATCCTGGCTACTCGGTGAGTCTCATTACATGCATGATGATGTGGGGTATGTGAATTGGCAATGACCTGGCAGGAAGGGGGGGGGGTGTGCGTACGTTTCAATGGCATTCCACATCATACGTTTCTCGTCCACATACAGGTGATGCTGGATATCCACTGAAGAGATGGCTCCTCACACCAGTCCGGAACCCACGGGACCAGCATGAGGAGGACTACAACCATGCCCACTCACGTACCCGTGTAGTCATAGAACAGGCATTCGGCCTACTGAAGACTCGTTTCCGCTGCCTCAGCAGGTCTGGCGGGGCACTCCTGTACCGCCATGAGAAGGTTGCAAAGATGGTGATGGCATGTGTCATGCTCCACAACATGTGCGTACGTAGAAATGTGCCCATGCCCCCTGACGCAGAACTGCAAGCACCTGATGATGGTCATGATGAGGGTGGGGATGTGGCAGCACCTCATGGAGTCTGCGAGGCACCGGAGGCCCGTGACATTCGTCAGCATCTCATTGATGTATGCTTCTAGCACTCACGCCTGGTGGCTGATACATGGACACGGGACTCGTGGCACTGCGTGTGTCTGGGACATGCACAATATGGACTGTACGCCTATGATGGCCTAGTACACAAAGATCAATGTCCACACATCTCATTGGTTGATCGTGCACTTTTTATGGCATATGTGATATCATGTTGAACACCCTATCGACCCGCCACCCAAGTGAGCCCAACACACCCCCTCCACCCTCCTACCTCCCCCCCGAACACCAGTGTCCAAAGATGCTCATTGTCAGTGGGCTGTCGCTATTGCAAGCCCCCTCTGCGGGTATCAGGGGCACCCCTGCCTGTGGAGCGCAGGTTCCTTCCAGATCTACGTTGGGGGCTGCCCTGGACGGAACTTGCAACGGATGATGTGTCTGCCTGCTCACGTCCATGCATGTCCCTAAGGGTTTGCGAGAGCTCAGTGAGCACACGGCGCACTGCGGCAAGTTCGGCACATACGTCTTTGGACGTCGCATGCAGTTCCCCCCTCAGGCTCTCGGTGCTTCTCTCCATTTGGACTCTCAGGCTCTCGGTGCTACTCTCCATTTGGACTCTCAGGCTCTCAGTGCTACTCTTCATTTGTGCCCTTAGCGTCTCTGTACCTCTCTCCATTTCTGCCCTAAGTGTCTCAGTTGATGTTTCTATGTCTGCCTTAGTGCCCCCACATTCATCGGCATGGTCCTTGAGGAGTGTGGCCATTTGCTGCTGTTGTACGATTAACTTGTCGAGGGACTGTTGCCTCTGCTGGGCCATGCCCATTTGCGGGGGTGTCACAGAGGGGCTGTTGTCCTCATGTTGCCTTGCCACAGGGCTTGTGGGGGATGGCCAGCCGGCGTCTTGTGGCTGCACCTGCGTGGTATCCTCATGTTGTACGGGATGGGACAGACAGGGGGATTGGGACAGGTCATGGATGGATCTGACTTCGACATCCCCGTTTTCTGTGTCCGAGCATGCTGCCATCAATGGGGTGTCACCTATGGTGCTGCTGCCACCAGAGGCAGTGCCTTCTGTGGCATCCATTGGGGGGACCTGTGGTGGTGGTGTTGTGGCCATGCTGGCTGCTGGGGTGCCTGTTGATGTTCCCTCCTCTGTGCTGCCACCTGATTTGTGCTGCTGCCGTGTCTTGATGCGTGCAGCTGAGGTGGAGGGTCTCTGGCCATTGGTCTTGGCCCTCTTTGCAGGTGTGCTGGTAGGGGTGTCCTGTAGCTCGTCGTTTGGATCGGACCCTGTGGTGGAGTAAAGGAGGGCGAGGGTTATTGATGGGTCTGTGGGAATTGGAATGGCATTGTATCACATGCTTTGGGGTGGTACCTGAGGGTGATTTGGGTCGGGGCCTTGGAGGTGCTTTCATTTGTGTGTGGAGTGAGGGTGCAGTTGTTTGGCAGCCTGCAGTTTGGGTGTGCCTGCTGCACGTGTAGTGCGTGTATTAGGGGTTTTTAATTATTTATGTATTTATTGTGGGTTTTAACGTGCGCTATCAGGCCGATGTGTGTGGACGTTCTCCTGGACATGTGTTTCTGTTGCACTATGTGGACGCATGGTACTTCACATGGATGGACTGTGTGGATTTGGCATTGTTTTATCTGGCCCACCTACCTGAATCTTCGGATGTCTGCACTCCTTTCTCCATCCCTCCGACTCCCTCTATGCTCTCCATTCCGATGGTGGAGGCACAGATTTCTTCCCAGGGGGTCAACTTGATGGGTGATTCAGGACCTCCCCCGGTGGCTGTGGCAATGTTGCGGTTGGCAGAGAGTATGCTGCGGACGCGTATCCGCAGGTCGTCCCATCGCTTGCGGCATTGCTGTGGGGTGCGGGGTGCGGTCCCCACCGCACTTACCCGCTGTGCCACAAGAGACCATATGGTCTTCTTGTTTGCAAGTGCCGTTCTGGTCATTTGCGTGGAGAAGACGACGGCAGCATTCTCCTGGAGGGTCTCTGTTAGCACGGTGAGTTCCTCACGGGAGAAGTGGACCTGCCGCTTGCGGTCGCACGCTTTCTTCGCTACTTTTCCCATTTTTCTTGGTTTCGCTAGGGTGGGTGACGGGTTGGGGTGTGTTTCAGGGTAGTGATTTTAGTGGTTGTGTGGTTTTAGTGTTTTTATAGGTGTACGCCGGGATGTTTCCCGTTCCGGGCCCATGTTTTAACTTCCGTTTCCGTATATTTCCGGTCACCGTACTTTCCGGTAGGCGCACACTGCGGTGACCGCTAAGAGGGGTGGCGGTATTGCACCTAGGGCGCCGTACGGCGGCGGTGTGGGCCGTTTTGGGGTCCTTTCCGCCATCGCGGACTTTGCACTTCCGCCGTGGCGTGGTGCTCGTGCCCGATGGGTCGGAATGGGCCGCACTTTGCTCCTTCGTGCAATGGCGGAAACGCTATTTACGCTGTGGCGCTCCGGTCAGTCACTTTCCGCCAGGGTCGTAATGAGGGCCATTGTCTTATTGCAGCAAGCGCTAATGCTTATGTCTTTTTCCCCTTAGGGGCCGGGGTTCGGAATGCCGGAGATATGGCGCCGACCCGAAGTGTAAGTTCTGGATGAGCGTTCAGGTAATGTCTTTGCATTCGCTCATTCAATGTCTTTGTCTTTTTTCCCCATTGGGGCCGGGGACCAGAATGCCAAAAAGCGGCAGGACCCGAAATGAAATGGGAATGACCCAACAGGTAAGTCTTAGAAGGAAACTGAGCTTTTCCTATTTCCCTTCCTTCTCTCACCTTGTTTTCTTGTCTTTTCTCTCTAGGCTCTTGGAAGTGGGTGCGGATCCGGATGATCGCTGCTGAAGATGGAGGCGCCCAGGAAAGGTGAGTGAAATGCCGTGCTGCAGCGATCGAAGCGAAATGCTTTTAAAATGATGTCTTCCCTTTCAGGATCGTCGGTGTGATGTCCCTGTGATGCAGCTTTAGCAGGTAAGGTCTTCTTTCTTCCCAATTCTCTCTTATCTCCCTTTGCAGGCAACCCAGGATGCTGACAGGCGTGGCTGAAGTCCAGATGCAGGAGCTGACACGGTGAGCGTCCAGCTGCGAGGAGCAGAACAACGCGAAGCGTGAGTTGCTGATCGGGCGTGGTTTAAATAGCTTTGGAAGAAGTTCCAGGCATGTATCCTTCCACCGATCAGGTATGTATCCTTCCCCGACCACACCCAGGTGGAAAGTAGTCCCACAGGTAAAGTAGTTCCATTCAGGCCTCAAGAGGGCCTGTATGTAGCAGCATGGTCTGCATCAGGTAAGTGCACATTAAAACACTTGAACACATGTCTAGCTTTATGAGCCTGGCGCCTAAGGCGCCAGGACAGGGGTCCAACATGAGCCTGGCGCCTAAGGCGCCAGGACTGTGTCCAAAGGGCCCCAGCTTGGGCCCGCTGGCACTTCCCTGGGGGGAATGATGCCTGCCTCTGGGGTTGCTGGGTCGGACCTGGCTCCTTGGAGGTAGGCATCATGACACCTTTCCTCCTGAAATGGCTGGTGGCAGTGGTTTTAAAACAAACTACCATGATTTTTCCCCACCGTGAACACCGGTAGCTGAAAATCGGGTCAGCCATGTTTTTCAATATGGCGCCCAAGACCTATCTGTAAAACAGACTGTGCTCAACTTTTTTCACTGTTTCTTTTAGGAAAGGTCCATCTAGTGTTTGTCTCTGCGCGCCAAACCTGGTTTTGTCCCTTTGTACATTGGCGGGCTTCAGTGCTGAAGCCCTCCTCTGGAGCCTGAGTGTCTGGGGTGGACAGGATGTGAGGGAGGTGCCCGAAACTCCCTGTGCTTAGTCTCCTAGGAGACCTGAATGCACTCTGTCCTGATTGGCTGGCTGACTGTCCGGCAAGGACAGTCACCCTGCTGGTTGAGTAACAGCTAGGCTGGAATGAATGGGGGAAAACTGTTTAAAGGCAGGTCTCTGGTTGACCAATGGAACAAAAGAACCGAAGACGAGCTGAAGGAAGACGACTGCTGCAACTCCTGGTCCACCGGTGAAGTGCTGCTGAAGGTCCGAATTGCCTGAAACTCTATCGACAGAGAAGCCGTTCAAGGTTAACTTCTTCCCTTGAGTTTGGTGGGAACAACCAACTCACAAGCCACCTGGACACCATCTCCATACTGGTCGAATTTTCTTCAGAGTGATGTTGAAAACTGAATAGCCAGTGGGAAGGAAACCAGTTTGTGGACTTTAAGGCACTCACATCTTAAACCAACATTTTGCCAAACTTGTGGCCTCTTCCCTGGGCAGTGCAGGAACCTCCCAACGTCCTCCTTCTTGTCTCCACGACTGAAGCTCAGGAACAGCAAGATCTGCAGGAACTGCCAGGAACAACTGCCTCAGCTAAAGCTTTTCTTCATTTAAAAGGTACTGTGCAAGTGCGGTCAAGAAATCGTTTCTGCTGCGGTGAAAGTTTGTGAAACTTTCCCAACTTTGGAGGCTTGTCCTTCCCTAAACTGACATATAACTTTTCTTCTGGTAAACTACTTCTAAGAACAGTGGCAAAGACTTAACCATTTACTATCAGAACTGTGCCATCCTATCCAAGACACTGAACCATTGACTTTGGCCCAGGCCTATTGAATTGAACTGCCTCTTGTAGTGAACTCTAACTATTTGCCCTGCCTATGAAATTAACTGTGGATTGATTCTTATAACCTTAATGTCTTTCTATCCCTCTTGAAAGTAACTGAAGTGCCATTTTGCTCCCACTTCAAGGGAGCTTAACCTGTTCAGAAATGTATTGGTTTAGTCTTGTAGTGTATTATGGTGTGATATTGAGCTGCTCTTGCTAGTGGAATGTTTTCTAACCAAATGTGTAAATAAATGTATATCCTTTTTTACCAAGAAACCTTGAGTAAGTGTCTGTTTGAACCACTGTAATTGCACTGCTCACTTCCCTCTTGAGATAAGTCTGGGTGCTTAGACACTGTTACCACATAACTGTGTAGTACAAGCTTGTACCAAAGGTGAAATTGTATTTACACATGTAGTCTTAATTGTGTGTACTGTTCCCAAAGGGTACTGCATGTGATTCTACCTAACAGGTACCATAGTTAATGAAAGAGCATTACAGACTAAATGTGAATGAAAATAACTATAAGCGCATACATACCTAAGGCTTCGACAATCTTTTCCCAAGCCTCACCTCACAGAAAAAAGTCATAGCTCCATAACGAAGGCACGCTGTGCCGCCCGCCTTTACTGCACTACTTACCTCAAGAAAAAACCCATAGCTGGGTACCAAAGGAACGCCTTTCGCCTGCCTTCACCAAAACTATGTGTGCATAGTTAAAAAAGAAGGGGTGAGGCACGCACTCTAGTTCCCAGCTTAGATACCTGCTGCAATCTACTGTGTTCTTCTCCTCCAAGCACTTTCATGTCTCTCACAATCATCAGGGAGGCAGTCTCTTCAGGTGTTGCTATTTAGTGTCCATTTTGTCCTCAAAGGATTCTGGTAGCTGTTGCTATTCTGATTACAAGGACCCAACTCCCCTCCATTAACACAATTTGAATCCCATGGTGAGGGGAGGGCGGAAAACCATCAATATGGTTCTCATAAGTGAGGCATGGTGACCCCGGTGCCGCTGCCTCTGGAGCCTGGGACACCCTGACCAATATGTAAAAAAGAAGGGGTGAGGCGCGCACTCTAGTTACCAGCTTAGATACCTGCTGCAATTTACTGTGTACTTCTCCTCCAAGCGCTTTCATGTCTCTCACAATCATCAGGGACGCAGTCTTTTCAGGTGTTGCTATTTACTGTCCATTTGGTTCTCATAGGATACTGGTAGCTGTAGTTATTCTGGTTACCAGGAACCAACTCCCCTCCATTAGCACAATTTGAATCCCATGGTGAGGGGAGGGGGAAAAACCATCAATATGGCTCGCCTAAGTGAGGCATGGTGACCCCAGTGCCGCTGCCTCTGGTGTGCATACTTACCTCAAGAGAAAATCCATAGTTAGATAGCGAAGGCACACTGGGCCACGCGCCTATTCCTTTCTATGCACACATCCTTACCTCAAGAGAAGACTTCATGTATTTCTTCAACAACGCCCAAGCTCCTCAATCAAAAACTACTTCTTCAGAGAACCTGCAAAAGAAAAAGAGAGTTATTAAAATCATTAAGAGAGATCTCTCCAACCTCAGAACCTTTTTTCTCTCAGAGACTTCAGTGCCTTTCTGACTAAAGACTAAAGATCTCTTCAAGAATTTAAACACTTACCTTCAGAGGCTCTTCCCTTTTAACAGCATGATTACCTTCTGAGCCTCAACACCAACGCACCCCTGCTTGAAAGCAGGACGGAGAGCTCCCTAACAACAATACACAGGTGAGGAGAGTGTGGGCCTTAGGAACTGAAGGGGAGCAGTCAGGGTGGGAAAGAAAAGGGAGAACCATAGTAGATTCACCACTTTATATTGATTCCAGTTTCCTCCTCCTATTTTTCTCTCTCCTTTATGACAGGGACAATCCTAATTAACCAGTATTGCCTGATCACCAGAGTTGTGAACCAATTACGCTCCTATGGAGGCATGGCAAGCGTTACATTATCTAGCTAAAGTGACCAAATCACGCTTGCATCTGCCAATTATGAGGTAAAAAGTGTTATTTAACAAATGTGACCAAAGTATGCTTGCATATGCTGCTCATGAAGTAAAAAGTGTTTATTTAACTAATGTGACCAAATCACGCTCGCATATGCCGCTCATGAAGTAAAAAGTGTTTATTTAACAAATGTGACCAACGTACGCTTGCATATGCTGCTCATGAAGTAACAAGTATTTGTTTAACAAATGTGACCAAGGTACGCTCGCATATGCCGTTCATGAAGTAAAAAGTGTTTATTTAGCAAATGTGACCAAGGTACGCTCACATGTGTTGCTCATGATTTAAAAAGTGTTATCTAGATAATGTGACCAAATCACGCTCGCATATTCCACTTATGAAAGAACAGGTGTTTATTTAGAAAATGTGACCAAATCAAGCTAGCAAATGCTGCTCATGAAGTAAAATGTGTTTAGTTAACAAATGTGACCAACGTGCGCTTGCATATGCTGTTCATGAAGTAAAACGTGTTTAGTTAACAAATGTGACCAAAGTACGCTTGCATATGCTGTTCATGAAGTAAAACGTGTTTAGTTAGCAAACGTTGGTCAGATTATGCACGCCAGGCAAGGTACATCTTGATGTAAATTTATTAATCCCATGGGTGGGCCCATGTGTGCCAAAGCACCCTGTGAAGTGAAAGCGAGCTAAATTGTGTAATGTGTAATACCACGCTCACCCATGTTCCCCTATAAATTAAGAAGGATTATTTATTTAAGTGGCAATTCCTTCCAACAAGTACCTTGCAAGTAGTAAAACAAAAGGGCTTGGCCATGTGCCATATTATAGTGATCTCTCTTATCATTGCAATACAGATGTGAAAGAGTGTTGGGGTTATTATGAGTGACATAGTATGTGCTCGCCAAACAGACTACCAGTAAATGTAAAGTGTTAGGGTCCGGACACGTTTATGTTTAAGTGCTAGCACAAGGTATTATTGGTTGCAAAGCAGTTGGTTACTTACCAGATGTGTTACAGAAGGTGCAGGGGTTCTCCCATCTAAAGGGAACCCATTATGAGTTTGGTACACATTATACTGTAGTTAAGTCATTAGTGATTCTACTGTAAGCAGCTTTCTAGTGGGAACCTATTGTGATGGGCATTGCTATCCTCCAGTGTCATACTGGGGTGATGTGAAGTACACCCTTATGAGACCAAAATAAGAATGTAAACATTATAAGACTGCTCCTCCATTTTAATACTGTCTAAAGTATCTACTATATAACTTGAGAACCCTGAATTGTGTTTATTGTTCTTTGAGATGGTTATATAAAGAAGGAGTTGTACTCCATCCCAAACTTATCGGGCTGTGACTGTTTATTTTGACCTGGTACAAAACATAGGGCAGCCGCCCCATGGGGCTGGACAGCCCATAAGGCAAGTATTAAACATCCCCCCAGGGTTCACATTCACCCATGTGTGCAGTAAGGTGTAGAATCCCCAGCTCAGGACTCCTACAGGTAGCTACTCTCGCCATTCCCTTTTTCCCCTTGAAAGAACCACCTTCGTGTATATTACCTTTCTTTTATGATGTCTGTGTTGAAAAAAGTTATTTGTTAATTTGTATGATACACAAATAAAAATAATAATAATAATAAGAAAAAAAACAACCAAAGTGGGTTTCAAGGTACACAGTACTCAGGGAGGATATCACCAAGGGGGGCTTGTCAGAAGGGTGCCCCCAGTATGCTGGACCTGTGGGATATCAGGGCATATTGCATGCATATGTGGAAGCCAAGGGAATGTACAGAATGGTAAATTTTCAAGAGGGGGGACAGTTTATCCTCCACCATATAGCACACAGACTAGAGAGGGCTTTACCCAGGATCACATATTGTATCAAAAACAAGCGCTGCGAGTGCAGCAGTTGCAACAGCAAGAACGAGTGCAAATGAATCCATCACAAAGGCAGTCAAAACAAGCTCCTATGCAGACACAGCAGTATGCAAACAGAAGACAAGTACTGACACCCAGAATAGGAGGAATTAACCTCTATCCACAATAGCTCACAGGGCGACTTGATGCATTCAGTACTATCTATGACACCAGACCCCCAAGAGGAACCAAAGGGTGATGTGACGATAGGAGGCAAATCCTTTTCTTTTCTTGTAGACACCGGAGCAACTTGTTTGTGTATACGAGAGGGAAAATATCCAATGTCGGGAATTTCCATGAATGCTCAAGTGTTCTCTGGAGCTACAAGTCGAGTTCCTTTCACTAATGAATTACAAGTCTCTATAGGAGAATGTGATATGTCTGTTCCTTTCTTATACTCACGACAGACAATGGTTAACATTTTGGGAAGGGATTTAATGACAAAACTAAACATGAGAATTTCAAATACTGTTCAGGGATTAGTGTGCACTACTCCAGGAATACACTATTTAAACATGGGGGAGTTTATATTGGCGTTCACAGGGCAAGTGACTCTGTGAGACGTTCCAGTAGATCAGGAGATTTTTCTATATGAGAGAGCATTTTACTGACATGCCTACCTGGCTTGATGGGAAAAATTGTAAGGGTACCTGATGAGTTTTTGTTTATACCAAGAATACCTATGGACGAAGAGGGGGGACAGACTACTCCTATAGAATTGTAAGCAGCCATTGGGTTTTGCCTGGCTAGCTCTGGTTTCTGCAATTCCTCCACTAGATCGAACAATAGCGCAGGGGTCTGATGTTCCTCCAAGCTGTCAACCCTTCTATATCTAAAACCGAGAGAGGCTGCACGGCTGTGTTCTCTTATTAGTCCGAGGTGGGAGTTTTGCCATGACTCGCAACACGCGGCAGAGAATTGCCTGGAAAAGGACAACAAAACACAAATCTTGATCGTTTTGTAAAAACTGCCCTTAAACGCCACACAACCATCACAAAATTACAAGGGACTCCTCCCGAGGCTCACATGTTCCATCAACAAGTCGCTAGCTGAGACTGACTGACAGAGACTTTTTTTCCACTGGCTAATAGGAAGAGAGCTTGCAATCCGCAACAAAGTGAACTCGAAGCAAAACATGCTAATACATGGAGTCAAGATTCCAAGGTGGGTGTGGAGTGTGTGGGTCTTGTAAATGTATTAAAAGCCAAGAAGACACTTACTTTTTGGATGGACTTTCATCTCGAACCTGAAGCATTATGTCCCCTGACGGCATGTGCCGTTCTTAAAGAGGTACCAACATCTTTAAATAAGGGGGGCAGGGAAAGGGTGCAAACAGACGAGACAAGCATGATTTTAATGACACTGAAAAGCTTGAGCTCGTCTTATCTATGTTAAATGACTTGGAAACTCCATCTATTGTGAATAAGAGTTTGGCTAAAAATATGGATTGTTTAACCCAAATTGAGTGATTCTGGCACACCTCACAATGTGAAAATGAGTCTACATCAGGCCCTAACTTATTTGGAGACCGCAGTGGGAAGTAAAGCAGAAATCTTGGGTCCAGAGAGAAGAGATCTAGAATGACCTCTCTTGCTATCCCAAGCATGGCCCAATCAGCAAGATCAGATACATCGAACTCGAATATGGCAACAGCAGTAAAGCCCATGGAAAAGTTGGAAATAGGGCTATTGCCATTGGAGCCTTTGAATCAAGCTTCAACACTGAGTACAATACCTAGCACAATAGTGATTTCTAAGCTTGAGGGGGAACCTCTTCTTTGGCAGTCTGTTTGATTAAGGACATAGCACTCATTAATGAGAAACTGGAACGCAATAATATGAAGCCTTTATCTCTGGGGTTCTATTAGAGACACAATGTTTAACTAAAGAAAGGGAACAAAAAGGAAGAGGTGGGCATAGAATCCATCATAGAATAACATCAGACTCTATAAAGGATCCCAATATTCTAGCTGGGAATGCACCGATCCAATCAGAATTAACATTGACACAAGGTCGGCTTCCATCAAAAATCCATCCACGCATTCCATTGCGTCATCTCTATCTTCAACAGAGCCTAATCAAGCCTCCTCGAAACTATACCAGGGTGCGGCATTCCAATCACATTGCAATATTATGTCAGCAAAATCCATTGCGCTAGCCCCTTTTTTAAATTATATTTAATCATCAATGACAATGCAAAAGATCATGCAACCCTGTTAGCAGTGACCCACTCCAAATTAATCTTTGTAGAATCATTTCAGCCTTTGCAAGTGCTGTTGGAAGTGCTGTTACCTGGTACCTGCCATCCCCGCTGCCCATGTAGAACTGGACAATTATTATTGGTACAAGTTACTTTACAGACTTAAAAAAGGATTGCACTGAAGCAAGAAACAAGAAAGATATATAGTGTGAGCCTAATACTAATATATTGCTGTATCTTCTTTGTTTAAGTCAAATATACTGCTTGGCCACTCCCCTTTACTCAGGAGCACCATGAAATCACCAGCACATGTGCATTTGCGCGTGCGCATGTGCAAGTGATGTTGGAAGTGCTGTTACGCATTTAAGCATGGGCGTGGGGAAGCAGCCTGGCTACTAGTTTTATTACAGCCTTATTGGTTCGGGAGGATAGCCTAGGGGCAACGCTTGCCTTGGAAACAAGACGACACAGAGCAACATGGGTTCGATCCCCGGGTCCGCGCTTAGAAACCTCTGGCTATTAAGCGCATTATAAATAACCTTTGACATTGAAAGTGTTGACATTAATAACCTTTACAGCGTGCTCAGACGCTTTCCTTGCACACAGGCAGTCTTTATAGGCTACACCCCTAACAACCCATCATGGCGTCTGGGCTTTATTCACTAAAGACTGCTATGCTGCCGACAAAGAATATGTCAAAATGACCCCTGCACGCTGCACGCACGCCGGTAAGCACTCCAAATGCTACACATGTGTCTCAGCAAGCTTAAGCGAACATGGTGACCATGCGTGCACGGTCACAGTCCCACACAGCAGATATCAGGGCATTCTATTCAGCTGAACACAATGGCATAATGAATGTCCGAGCATGGACAAGTACCCTTGAATCAACTGACCCCAAAGAGCACCAGATGACTCCCCAGGAGAGCAGGTCCAAGTACTCGCTGAGAGAGAAGCTCCAGCCCTCCACGAAGCTGAGGGGTTTTGTCCTGCATGGAATTTATCACTGAACTGTGAGCTAATTGTTATTCTAATTGTTAGGTGTTTGATTATTCAAGTTGGAGAGGGATGTGGTAGGTATGTGGAAGGTAGAGGTAGCATCATGACGACGCATGTTGTGACGCGGGGCACAAAACAAAAGGAGGCACTGCCTGACAAAACGGAATCAGTGCCTCAGACACCATTATCCAGTGTGTGCATCACTTTATTCTGGGGCCCGGCCGCCTGTACCCAGGCCCAAGCAGGTGCCACACCGCACATAGCAGGTATGGGGAACTGCCTGCAAACCCATGGGGCTCCTGGGGCACTGTGAAGCCTGGGCCTCTCTTAAGCAGTTGCTGGTTGCCTGGAAACTCTGCATGTATACCATGCCCTTCTAAGCAATTCCCTGCGCTGCAGATACGTAGTTAGATTAAAAGGTGGCAGCAGAGTGAACTAGATTGATTTAGTTAATGAACTCTGCATTTCTAAGTGTTTTTCGTAAATGGGTGAAAAACATCATTATCTGCAAGCTCACAGTGGGGAATGTGAGACTTATACACTTGGACCCACGCAGCAGCAGCAGAAATGGGCATTTGATGGAATACTTTTGCATTGGATGGAAGTTAAGGTGGGCTCATGCCTCTGATGGCAGAGTTATCCATCAGGCTGCAAAGATCATGCAGGCCTTGGTCATCAGAAAGAGCCTTGCACACGGCTTGCTCTATTTCCCTATCTGAGAGCTCTCTAGGTTTGTCCCAGAGTCCCTTGGATTTAGGTACATTTCAGACATTGGGACACTAGTAATTGTATCCGTGTCACTCCATTTCCATCCAAAGTACCAGAAAACATATACCTTGTGCCTTTGGTTCAACTGTGCAGCTTTGTAGGGAGTGTTTCATGGGTATCACATAAGAGACTATATTCATTGTTTAAAACTTCACATTTTCTAGCACTGTATATGAGGAGATAGCTTGCTCTGTTTGGGTTTGGTGTCATGGTCATTTGGCAGAAAATAACGCTGTACACCATTTTTCTGCCTAATGAGGGCCATTGCTCCGTCATGCTCTATGCGTCTCCAGCCAACGCCAGACCCCAGCCCACATTACCCTTCTTTTTGGGCTGCCCTCTGCTAGCTTGCAATCCTTCAAGCAACGGGCCCTCAGCCCATTCCATTGTCCCTTTAGTGCGGGTAGTGTCCCTCTTTCTGCTATCCTGTGGTGGGAGGCTTTCTCTGGTGTACAACCCCATTACATCCCTTTTTTGGGGGTTTTCTTTGTGTGCAGGACACTTACGTTATCCCCAACTCCTTAGGAACCTATGCGTGCTTGTACGGTGGCCATCCTGTTGCCTCACTCTCGTCCCCACCCTATCAAAATAGATCCTGGCTGAATCTGTAACTGCACTGGTTACCAGGCTACCCTCTGATCTCGGGCCCAGGTCCCCTCCCCACCAGTTGCACAACTGCACTGACCCCCTGGCAAATGTTACATTTGGGGACTGTTTCTGTATCCCTACAGCCCCCTACCAGCACTTGAAACCTGATGTCTACACTTACCCTTGCCTCCAACTGGCTGCACTTTTATGTATTATTTATTGTCTTATTTATTTTACGGTTACCCTATGACCTGCACTGCCCCCTCCCCATGCTCCCCGCACTTTTCCTATTCCTCCCTCCCCTGCACTTGCGATATGTCAATGTTACCTGGCCTAGTAGGATCGCTGTCCCTGTCTTCCCTCTGTTCCCCCTCTCTTGCCTCGTTGCGCCTTGAAACACTTGAGTATAGGCGCGTTATAAATGCCATATCATATCATATCATATCATATCATATCATATCATATCATAGTTAGTGTTTCCTTGAAACTTTGATGCCAGAAATTCTGTCTATCTATGGCCACCTGTGCACTACATTGTCTATACACACAGGAGCAATGTCACACTAAAGGAATCATATATAAAACAGGTCATACCATACCATCGGTTATTGTTCTTGAGGAGTCTGTGATATAAAGGGTACAAATAGTGTGTTCTATGATGGATGTTTTATAACAACAAAATCAAAGGGGGTGACAGACAGTCAGTACCTCTCAGAAACAATGAAAGGTTCACAAAAGAAAGGGTTGCATGACACAATAAGGAACAGGTACCCTTAGAAAATCACTGTAGGAACACCAGTGAACATGCTGTCATCAAAATAGGCTTGTGTTGTTGTCCAATTTGGCAAACAACGGAGTCTGTGATCTTTGAGCTTTCCTTGAACCTTTGTTCCAAGAACAAAGAATTAAAGTTCAAGAATTTAAATGAACTTCTGAATTATGTACTTTTGGAGAATTAAGATCTCGATGGCATAAGAGATATGCTTTTTTGTGTATTTTAACTCAGAATGAATGAAACTAATTGTCAACCACAATATGTTTTTTTTTTAAAGGAACTTAATTTGTCAAAAACACAGGGACCTTGATGTGAAAAGAATACAATGTTTGTTTCCTGTTTAAAAAGTACAGGAGTAGGAGGTAGTCTGTGGTTCCCATAGAACACACTACAGGAATCTGCATCAGATTTTATATGAGGTTGGCAGTAGGCCCACACCAAAAATGCACATGTCACCAATTAATGCCCCCCCACTCGGACAGATGTGGAATGATACTTCCTCTGGAAAAACATATACCAAACCCTCTCTGAGAGGCTCTTTGGGTCTCTCCGAGAGCACGTTTAGTGTTTGCATTTCCAAATGAAAGCACTTACTGGGGTCGACCATGAATGCTGGGCACTGAAGCACCCAGACATATGTATTGAAGATCGAACAGAATCCATATTCCAGCAGCGAGAATAAAAGTACAGCACACTTAAGGGAGCACATGTTTTTTGTGCAATAAAACAAACAGCACACATTTTATTGTTGTGCGATAAAAATAATAGCACATGTTTTGTTTTGCGCGATAAAACAAACAGCACACGTTTTAATTTTCTGCGATAAAACAAACAGTACATTTTATTTCTGCGCGATAAAACAAGCAGCACACGTTTTATTTTTTTGCAATAAAACTAATAGCGCACGTTTTATTTTTGTGCGATAACACAATTAGAGTAGTAGGTTGAGATAGAAAAGTAAAACATATGTATATTTTAAAATTCAAAGGTTGTAACGTGTAGGCTGCTTAACAGGCCCCAATTTCACAAGATATGTTTTCGTTTTATTAGAATTGCAGGGGAAAAAGCCACAAGCTGCAAACGTCTAAAAGCGAACTTCATGTTCCAAGGCTGGCATGGTAAGCGAACAAGTTATTGAAACATTCCTGGGTGACGAGCTAGACGCCCGAGGCTCAATGACAGGCAGTTAATATTGCAAAGATCACTTCCTAAAGGACAGTTCAAATGAAGAAGTATGATAGTGAAAGCAAGTGTCCCCCACTAAGGCATTTAAAACTCCCCAGTGAGAGTCAGTAATGGACACACCCCAGATGGGAATGAGACCAAGACCAAGTACGGGTGAAGTTAAGAGGTAAAAGTTTATTAAACCAATATAAGGCAAGCAGAGAACTGTGCAAACTCTGAGAGCGCTCTTCCAGAAAACAGAAAAAGATTCATATTTATTACAAAATAACATCATCCTTGATGTAAACTATAGGGGGCACATAAATCGTGGGGATTTGGTGGTGAAGACTAGACACCAGGGCCTCATCATGAGTTAGGCTGTAGGCCTTAAATGCGGTGGTAACAGTATTACTGCCACATTTAAGGTCTGGCCCTATCACGAGCTGGGCGCTAAATTGGCTGTTTTACTTCCAGATTTTTTCTGGAGGTGAAAATCCCTGTTTTCGTCTGTATTACAGCCGGCTGTATTAGCCCGCAGTGTTAGCACCGAAAATGTCCCATTGGATCCAATGAACCCAATCAGAAATGGGGATTTACCGTTAAGGCCCAACCCATGATCCGGTGGTAATACCACCAGACTGGTCAGTGCTAGGGCTATTACAGTCGGCGTTATTACAGCTGGGAATACAGCCCAACTCGTGATGAAGTCCATGTGTTCTTTAGGTCCTGTGCTCCTGATTGGTGGAGGTCCACGTGGCGCCAGTGCGGGGTGCTTGGGTCAGCTGGGTGGAGCGCTGGGTCCGAGGAAGTCTGGGCTGCTACAATTTATGCTACTTAACAATTGCCCTTGTGGCCACACATACTCATTCGACATTCACTAGAATTTATGCTACCCTGTAAAAAATATGAGTGGTTAATCTAACATCACACGAGAAATAGCACATAACTCTGGATGCTCTTATCTTGTCCTTATAAAAACACTATACAATAAAAAGGGGATGCTTACGAGTTTAGGTACTCTGCCAGGGGGTACATGACTGAGATACCTCCACAATTCCGCTTTGTTAGATCTAAAGGGACATATTAATACATTAGTACAAGAGTAAATATATGACCACCGTGGTCAGTCAGGGTGAGGGTGAGCTGGGCTGCTCGCTAGTCAGAGGGTACAGGGTATACATTAAAAAAAACGATGAGGTGAGGGGTTACGATCATTCACATTGACGGTGGAGCAAGGGCTTGATGTCCCAATCAGGCTTGAGGTGGACGAAAGGTGGGGGCTGGGCACGCGGTGCTACAGGAGAAGGGAGAGAGGGTCTTGTTGCTTTTAACGTGTCTACATTATAGAGTTACATGCCCATCATCATAAATGAGAGACAGGATTATGCAAGTATAATTACATATATATCGAAGATCATGCAAGCTTATGAACATTATATGTATTACACATTTTTGTATGTCATGAGTACCATGTTTGCAAAATAACTTCTCTCAACAAAGGTCTTGTTAGCATCACATCATTCACAGGTCTAAGGTTTTACATCTGAGTGCGGGTCACACAAGAAAGGCTGGCATTAAAAAATTAGGTAGAAACAGGTTGGCGTATGTATTAGCATAGGAAAGAGTCTGCAACATTCTGCTTATAATCTGATTTGTCTAACATAATGCTCAAAGAATAAACAAATACTTCAAAAGACACTCTATTAATAGGGTCGACACTCATTACCTTAAGAACCCGTACATTATGGCAACACGTAATTGTCTACTTATAAACTTGTATTTTTTTAGGAAATCATAGAGTGCATATGGATATCATACATCTCTTTTAAGTATTGTCCAAGAACAGTAATCCTTGATTAGTAATGGCAGGTTCCAATATATATTTTATAACTTCACGTGTGGGTGATCTGGGATGGGAGAGGGCCCTCTTATTTCAATATGTACAATCAATCTCATGTATTTGAGGCTAATTTATCATCCTTAAAGATGGCTTAGCAGCATGGGTGAAACTGGGAGGCACACGGGCTTGGCATACATGTCTGGCACTTCAAACGGGGAACAGGGTTGGGGGTTATTCACAGCATATATTATAGATGTGGGGGCCTGGGAGAGGACAGGACAAGTTTTAAAGAGGCAGCTTTGTTTTTCTCAGACCCCAGCTTTGGCCCGGTCATCGTCAGGTCAATGATGGACTGCGGAAGGTGAAAGATACAGTGTTTGTAATGTAGCTTGTTCTTGCCTAGTCTCCCGTGAGAACAGGCCTTCAGCTGAGCCGCCAAGGGGAGGAGGGTGAGGGAAGTGATGGGCTCACTGTGCGCGGTCAGGTGGGGAGAGCTGCACCACTGCAGGCCGCTTGTGCCACTGAGGCCTAGATTATTATGTTCAAAATGGAATCTGGGTGTATCACAAAATGGAGTCTGTATCATGCTACAGGATGAGCCGTGCAGCCCCATGTGTCGACCCGCAGCCATCCCGCATCCCGGGCCCAGGTGGTTGCTGGCAAGTCAAGGGCCTCACGTTGGTGAGAAATGTAGGGGGAGAGGGGTCCTAGAGACCTTTCCTCCCATACAATAGCCCAACGTGTACATGGAGATGCCTTGCCTGGGAACGGTGATGAAGTGTCCCTAGTAAGACACTTTGTAGTGGAACCCATCCTCAGTTCAAAGCTCTGCCAGTTCCATTGTGGAAATGTCTTTCTCAGGAGAACTCAGATGAGTGACCGGGGCAGAAGAATAAAGTTCTGCCGGTCTTCTCTAAAATGTTTCAATGAAATAATATGTATTGTGTGAATGAGGGGCGGACTGTGATGTCACAGAAATTGTAATTAGCGGTGGTGTGGGGAGAAGTATTAACCCAATTATGTTAACTAATATACGTTTGCCATATTGGTCAGCTATATAACAACCAATAGAGTTCATGGGGTGAGATTTGATGGTACAAAGTGTACTAATGTTATTTTGTTCATGTATAAAAGCCCCAGGCTTAGGGGCAGTTCTTGGACAGCGCCTTTTACGCATTTCTTCTTTTTGTGAGCTGTTGGAATAGAGCTGTCCCAGCTGCGTCTGGAGCCAACCTTTTAACGGCATTACTTCTTGTTTGGAGTACATTACTTTTTGATTACTTTTGTAATGTCCCATTAATAAACGGTGCAACCCCAGACTCACGTACATCATTTTGGCATCGAAAACCTGGTTATGCTTTCAGACTGAAGTATTCAGGCATGGCAGAGAGCACGCAGGACTCACGCTGAGCTGGTATGTACAAAAGGAAATGTGCTCTTCATTACTTCAGGTTACAGCAGAAGGTCAGGCAGGGGAATAGGGAGAATACATCCTTCTGGTCCCGGCTCCCATGGTCATTCTCAGAGCCACCAGCCCTGTGCATTCCACATTCCATCATGCATTCTCAAAGCAGCAGCTGGCACACAAGCATGCAAGATACCACACAAACCTTATCTGATAACCGATAGATAGTGGGCGCAAGGCAGACTGAGCCTAGAAATATGACGATCCTCAGCCACGCAACCCTGATGGTGCCCAACAATGCAGAAGCACCTATCTAAGGCAGCTCTTGATAGTCTTGTTCAGAGGATAACTGCCTAGCATTTTGATGCTGGAATGTCCTTGTGGGTGGGATGGGGCTGCTATGTGAATGGCTGTCTACCCCATGGAATACCACAAGGAGCTAAAACATAATTGTAGACCCTCTGATCGGACCCCTCTAATGGGACTCGTTATTTGGCCGTGTTTCTTCCAATTAGAGGGACTCACATTTTTTCACAAATTGTTCAGTTTCTATATCATGCCGACACCATGGGGTTTCTGCTGCAGTTAGGGAGAAGTGTGAGAAAGACTGACTGATTAAATCTTGACTTTCCTCCTGCTGCCTGGATGTTAAGGTGGAAGAAGAGAGGTTGTCTCCTTCCACTGACCCAGTTGTGAATTGTTATTGTCCTGGATCAGGGTAGAGATTCATCGGCTCCACCATTTATAATGCCAGTGATACAGCTTCAATATTTTCAGATGGAACACCCTGTGGAAGATCCCCATGGGTACCAGTGTCAGACAAGGGGCTGGCCTCAATTGTCCAAGGACGGTCTATGACCCTGCCACTTGTCCTCCAAAAGCCTGCAACTGTTGGTTCCATTACACAGATCTCCTGGCGTACCTGGTGGCTTGCAATAGTTCCATTTTAGCAAAGCACTGTTTGATCGGGGTCTGGATCACTCCAAGGTTGTCCTCACGCTTCTGCATACGCTGGGCTTTCTACCAGAACCTGGACGGCCACATCATGGGTTTCATACTTGGGTTTCCCTTGTTAACCCTCTTTCATTATGTTTTTCTCACAGTATATTCAAACACAAGTTTAAAAATGTCTCGATCCTACTCCCTTCTGTCACACTTCAGTTTAAGCAGAAATTGCTTTCTCTTCAGGGCCTGCTCCATCTGGTTTTATTGAAGGATTCTAACACACCATTGGGCCTGCTGAGGAAGGCCATAAAGAATATATATGTTACCATGCATCCTCTCCACAGAGCATTCATAAGAGCAGACATGAAGTTGCAAGTCTGGAAGATCCACTTTGGGTAAAGCAACCATCATGAAGATCCTTATCAGTGTCCTTACTGCCACAGTGAAAGTAATGGTCCTGAGTGGGACACCCACATGATACCAATCAGATGACCTGCTTTCCAGCAGGGGAAGGTTTGTCAAGCTCAGCCCTCTCAGACAGTAATTGCACTACTGGCAGTGGTAGTATGGGACTCCAGTCTGCTCACTGTACTTACCATGCAACTTGCCGGGCCCTTCAAACTGTCAATGTACGTTGTTGTCTTCTTTATCATGTGGTGTCACACACGGGGCATTTTGTGCACCAATGATATTAGGATGGCCTTTGGCTCAGGAGCACAGACACCTCTAGTGGTGACCTGGAAAAGGGCCCACGGTCTCTCTACAAAGGGGTCAGTCTTTCCAGAATCGTCGAATTGCCTATGATATCACCTTCAGACCGGGCCAAGGCTACGTAGGCTCAATCTTGGCTCTATAGTGTACTCCACCAGATTAGATGTTGAAAGTAAGCAACTCAAGTTTTCCAATGTGAAAGAACGGCTTCTGAGAAGAAACAAGTGCATTTTTGTCAGAAAAGCACGTTTATTGCATGTTAACAACTGGGAGGGGCTAGTCAGTTCCTTTGAGGTGAAAACTAACCCGATTCTCTACGAATGACAACAAGGTTACAGTTTATATACCCAGTTAGACAATTTACATAATCACAAATATTTTGTTACAACGCCATCCCCCAACCCTCCATTGGCTAACTCGAATACAAAGTAATGTAAACCCGGTAGCTCTAAACCCCATTGGATGCATTCACAAAGTACAACCCTTTTGACACGTGACCTTCTTCCCTCGTCAGTCAGTCATGACATACTCCAAATATATACATGTATTACTCAGTTTATTATTCAGACCATGTGACAGAAACCCATTTAACCCTAAATGATGATTGTGCAAGGCTTTCCATAAAGACCGTATGGCATGGGAAGGGAGAGAAATAAATAACACACATTTCAATTCTTGTAACTACATTGAACACATATTTAGTTGCAACATCACATCTAACCCAGTCACACCAGGCCACCATGGCCTAGTACAATTTACGTAGTTTGAACCTCTTGTCCATGTTGGTACCCAAAACGTCTACCCCAACAAGGTTCACTCTGCCAGGAGCTCTTGGAACTTGGGTAGATCCCTCAGGTCAGACACTGTGGGCACCTTACACAGGCACATGCTCATGTCCCGCAGAAATAGGTCTGTCTGCAGACACACACTGTTGAGGGACAGGTACACCCTGTGCTATGTCAAGGCCCTCCCCCAGCCTCTCTTCAGCAGAAACATTATCCTCACCAGTTTGTTTCTTCCTTGCCTGTGACTGGTTCATCAGAGTGGCTGATCGGTCCATGGTTCCAGGAGGCAACATGCCAACCTGCATCAGAATGTTTCCTATCAAGCATCCTGCTGATAGATCATCATTAGCATCTGTTTTCAACAGCTCAATCCAGTTATCTCTCAGCACAGTGACAACCACATGTACGGTCTTACTGGAACAACCCCAGGCCACCTGATTGGGCATACAAAGGCGTGCTAGTAGATCCTTAGATCTCAAGAAGGTACAATCTACAGTGTGTCATCTGGACACTCGGTTGCATAATGTGGTCAATAGTGGGAAATGTATCGGCATTCTACAATAATGGGTGATTATTAGTGGGAATCTTAAAAAGGATAGACAGGAGCTGGGCCGATTGGGTGTGGGATGTCAGGGCCCAGAGGATGAAAAAGGACCCAGAACACCAATCGTAGCAACTGTGGGATTAGCAGGGGAGAGAGGAAGGGAATGAGCAGGTAAAAAGGAGAGTTTTAAGGAGTTTCCAGAATATAAGAAGATCCTGCTCAAGGTGCAGAGGGATGTGGAGGCTGTTCCATCGGAGGGAGCCAGCTGAGAAAAGTGAACAACCACCTGCCCTCTGTTTAGCAAAACGCTTTACGCACAGAGTTGGAGCCCAGGGAGTGTAGTTGTCTAGAGGGAGAATTTTAGTAAGATAAACTTGAAGATAGTGTGACCCCCGGTACCAGACCACCTTGTGGATGATGCATAGGGATTTGAATTTAATTCATGCAGCAACCGGGAGCTAGTGAAGACTTTTTAGTGCAGAAGAGATGTGGTCCCTGCGTTTAAGTCTAAGGATAAATCTTGCTGCCCTGTTCTGGATTAGCTGGCAGGGTCGTAAAGTGGAAGAAGGTAGATTCGGGAGAAGGCTATTGCAAAAGTCAAGCCTAGAAAGGACCAGGGCTTGGGTCACATTGAGCCTCTGGGGGAACGTGAGAAAAGGGAGCATTCCTTTGAGAATGAAGAACTGAAAGGGGGACTTCTTGGCAATGTCCGATGAGATAGAGCAGTCCAAGATGACTCAAAGGTTTCTGGCTTCAGAAGAGGGAGCAGGGGGAGAGCCCAACGAGGAAGGCAAGAGTGAAGGAAAGAAGGAGGGAGCAGGAGTCCTGATGAGAAGGATCTTAGTTTTACAGGCAGAGATTGTTGGCGGTGCATCAGCACTGGGTGGCAGATAGGCAGTCCGGGATGCTGGAGGGTGCAAGAGGGTCGGCAGGGAGTTTGAAAAGGAGCTGCTTGTCATCTGCGTAACAGTGGAAGTTGGAGGAGAAGGAGCAGATTAGGTGTGCAAGCAGAGCAAGGTAGATGTTAAATAGCCATGGGGAAGAGGATAGAACCTTGGGGGACACCACAGGTGGAGAGTGGGGTAGGAGAGGAGAAGGTGCCCAGGATGAGTTGGAAAGAGCAGTCAGTAAGGAAGGATGTCAACAAGTCCAGTGCCCGTTCCGTGATAACAAAGGTTTTGTGGAACCTATGTACGAGGATGGAATGGTTGACTGTGTCAAAGGCAGAGGAAAGATCGAGAAGGAAAAGGGCAGCTGGGGAGTCCAGAGATGCGAGCAGTTCTTCATGAGTGTTCAGAAGAGCAGTTTCTGTGCTGCTGGATGCTCGGAATCCAGATTGATGGTCGTGGAGACCACCAACAAGTTCAGTGTGTGAGTTAGGTTGGGGCAAAACCAACTTCTCTAGCAGTTTCCCAGGAAGGGGGTGATGGAGATAGGGTGGTAGTTGACAGGGCAGGTAGAAGCTGATGAAAGTTTTTTCAGGAGCGGGCGCACAAGGGAGTGCTTAAGGGAGTAGGGGAAAGATCCTGTGAAAAAAGAGTGATTACAGAAATCAGCAAGAGCAGCGACAAGAGAGCTGATGTTATCCTTGATGGTCTTAGATGAGCAGGGGGAAACCTGCTCAGAAGAGGCCTTCATGGAGTGGACAACTCTGGTAACTTCTTCAGGTATGACAGGGGTGAAGGAGGAGAATGAGAATGGAGGAGGGAGGAGGTGGGGTGCAGGGATGAGAGACGGTTTGTAAGGGTGTGTAGCAAGGGTGGTATGGATGCCCTGGGTTTTGGAGACAAAGTGTGAGGCCAGTGAATTGCAGGGAGAAGGGGAGGAGGAGACTGAGGAGGGGTTGGCTAGTTCCCTGCAGATCTTGAAAAGTGCATGCGTGTTATTGGATGCACCGGAAACCCTTGCCTGAATGTGGGCTCTTTTCCTGGCACGGATGGAGTGTCTGGATTGGCTTTAGAGCAGGCGGCAGGCCAATTTGTCAGAAGATGATCTTCCCTGCACTTACGTTTCAGGACCGCAAGTTCGGTATCGTACCAGGTGTTACGCTTATAGGCAAGTTTCAAGCGAATCCTCATGACTGGGGCAAGAATGTCAAGAGTATAAGTGATGGAAAGATGGAGGTTGCTGAGGGCAGAGTCTGAGGTAGAGTCAGGGCTGGGGGTTTAAGAGGATGAAGTTGGAAGCGAAAGCTGCTGCAGACACTTGTTTCATTAGGCGGATGTTAGTGAACAAGGTTGGTGGCACTTTCGGGGAGGTGGTCAGGGGGCCAAGGGGACTCAAGTGGGAGGAGAGGAGAGAATGATCCGATCAGGAGAGAGGGTTGACTAGTGGGGGGGAGAGAGAGGTCAGAGTGTATAAGGGCATCCATAGTATGTCCAGTTGAGTGGGTTTGCCCAGAATGGAGAATGAGGAGTGAAAGCGAGTTACAGAGGTCAGTGAAGAGAGTGGATGCACAGCCTGGGGAGTCCAGTTGGATGTTGAAGTCAGAGTAAGGAAGAGCAGAAGTCAGCCCATTCAGAAAGGAACAGGGTGGTGGTACCTAGAGGCTGGTAAATGGTGGCAATGGTCAGGGTAGATATGGGTGAGATGACCAACTTGGAAACCAGGTTTTCAAAGGAATAGAAGAGCTGGGTAGGTAAGATGGAAGCAGGAACCCACTCAGGGAAGTTTAAGGCAACCCCCCCGCCAGTGCGGTGAGGTCAAGGCTTGGAGATACTCTTGAAGCCGTCAGGGAGGAGGGAGTCAAATGCAGTGACTGAGCTTCTCATGTCTCAGTAAGAGCAAGAATGTCGAGGTCAATATCTTCAAGAAGGTGACAGATGTCAGCAGAGTGTTTGTTGGCTGAGCGGGCGTTACAAGTTGCCAGACGGAGGATATCTGTGCCTTTCAAGGTTTTCTTAGGTGGTATCCATGGGCATGGTACATCAGTCAGAGGAGAGAGAGAGAGAGAGTAGAAGTTGGAAAGGGTGGGTTGTGGACCTTGGACCAGGATAGAGCCAGTGTGATATACATTAACGAAACAAGGAGAGGATTAGAAGTCGGCCAAGAGAACTTCCCATTTGGTGTCACCATTAATGGTAGAACATGTGGAAGGAAAGAGAGTAGTGATGAGATGGGGCGTCCATAGATCTTCAGAGAGGACAAAGAAGAGGATATCAGTGAATACTTCTCTAGAGGAAGCGCTGACATTGGTGTCTGCAATGGTGAAGTCCAGGGTTTGCACTCAAGACGTCTTTTTTGTGCTTTTTTCTACGGACTTTCTGAAAGAGGGGGATAGGTAATAGTGTAGCAGTTAGAGAATATGGGAGAAATGGAGAGAGCCATGGGTCAGCAGTGGTTTGGACAGGGATAGACAGAGGAGTGGCTGTACAGTATAGTTCTAGCTAAACTCACCAGGAGGCCTAGTAGGAAGTCAAAAGGAGGCACATAACTCTGAAATGCAAAGACACTCCTAAATCCGATGTACCTAAGAGTCACAAGTGCACAGATGGAAGATGACTGTTGATTGCAGCGTCGAGAGAAGAAGTGAAAGACACAGTGGATGTTAGGAGAGATAGTGGTGGAAATCAGCCAAGCTCACTTTCATGTCTGCATGAGGCATAGACAGTCTAGGATCCCATGACATGGGGAGGAGTAATTAGTCAGGGGGACGGAGCATAGATCGAACAGGGGCAAGGGCCCTCAGCGCAGACAGGCACAGACAGGGCCTCAAATGTGGGCCTTGGTATTTGGTGCCGGCTCCCGCCTCCCGGTGGCCCTCATTGGTAGAGGTAAATGTGAGTAGCCAATCAAAGGGGATCAGACTTGATGTAAAAGGAAGGCTCCCCTGGCCTATGCATGGCAGGCATTTTGGAACATTGCTCACGATCAACAGAGCTAAAATAATAGCACGCTGCAAAGGCCCCATATAGCATCCTAACCAACACAGGTGCATCAACAGGATAAGCGTTATGATGAGGAAAGACTTTTGAAGCAAATGATCCAATTTAGGTGCGTGTCGCGCACATTGCATAAAATGCAGAAAAATGCACATTCTGATGTTAAAAAGCAGAACTAAATTTACAAATGCAGGGGGGATGTGGCCAACAGTTTTCTCAGAGCTCAATTGAGTGTACTTTCCTGGAGCGCTGGTCTCGATGAAGGAGGATGCAAAGGGGCTGGATGGAGCTCAATGCTCAGCTTTTTCTTGCCTTGAGAAATGAGGGAGAGACTACACATGATCATGTTCCCATGTGCTCACTATTTTCCAGGATTTGCCATCTTTTTGGCTGGCTGTACAATCATGGCATTGCATAGCAAATGCATATTCCAGGCCAGCAAAAAAAAAAGCAAAAAATGTTGGCCTTGCCAATGCTTGTTTTACATGTATGATCCTGTATAAATAACATAGTTCAGGAGGTTAATGCATCTGCAGTCGAGGTATGTGTACATGCATGAAGATCATTCATAACGTACATCTCAGTCAGCGGGAACTGTGAATGCTGCATACAAATAGTAGTTTACAAATGTTCTTTGTGTTTGTACACCATGGCAAAATATTGGCTTTAGATCAGTTTACAACAATACTGCAAAGCTTTTAAAAACAAAATGCTTACTTAGGGTTTACATAGCATTATTAAGAGTTTACATTCCATTTGCAAAATGTTTTCAAGGATGTAAACCAAGTGCATACCATCTGTTTACTATGTTTTTCACATTGCAAACAACATCAAATGTGTGGTTTCAAAAGTTCGCCAAGGCTTTGTAAACCAGAAAAGCAGAATTTACAAAGATTTGCAATAAACTTGGACACCTTTCACAGACATTGTGGTAACTTGCACTTTGCACATTTTGTTTCATGGTAATTACACCAAATGAAAGTATGACTTTGAAGGATTGTCGAAGATTTCTTATTTCTAAAATGTATATGTTTTAAGCCTGCCATTGTAATGCTTCTAATTGGAAGATATATGTGTTTTGCAACACATTATGTATGCAGTGAGATAGTTCTTCTCCATGAAGGCACAGTGTTTAACTAGGGCAAGCCTAGGATAAAGCAATACAAGGAGGCAGTCTCACATACCAGGGGCAAGGGCAACCAGATCGACCCTACACTATTTACCTGATTCCACCTAGAAGTGCCCTCCGAGATATTACTGTGATTACTCCTGTTGGCTTAATCCGAATCTAGAAACTGCCCACTGTGATCGATGCACCTTTTGAAAGTGCACACTGTGATATTTCTATGATTTAGAACTTAGAACTCCCTATCGCTACCCTCTTTGGCCCTCTCCCACTGCCCCGGTGACCAGAAAATCTTGACACAGATTGTACATCTTGGGCGTATACGTCTACTGTTACTAGTCCATCTACCACCAAGTACTGCAATGACCTCCTGCAGGATGGAGATCCCAACTCCTGTTATACCCCGGCAGCTCGGCAGTCACTTGGATCGAATCTTCCCTTGCAAATAGAACCATGTGGGTGTTCTCACCTTCGGCGGCTGCTGATCCCACCCCCAACACCTGCAGAGTCCCACAAGGATCCTGTGACTCGCCCACTTTGTACAACATTTTTACAAAGCCACTATTCGACAAACTGGTCCGTCTGGATGTCACCTACACAAATTATGCAGATGACACCCAGATACTCCTACCCCTATCAGGAACCTATGATAAAGATGTCGCGCAGATCAACGAGGTCTACACCATCGTTCAGGCATGGATGGCCATACACGGTCTCTGCCTGAATGATGATAAGATTGAGTTACTTCTAGTCGGTTCACCTAACAACCTTCTTAAACTGAGTCCCAACTACACAAGTATTCTCATTGATGGAAATAATATACCCGTAACTTTGATGTTTAGTCTAACCTAATCAAACAAGTAAACATGACCTCCTCAGCACTGCCTATACAGGCAAGTGGATCAGGGCTTGCAGACCCTTATTATCACCCACCAGCTGCCTCACACTGGCGAGAGCTCTCATTCAATCCAAATTGGATTATTGCAATAGCCTATACCTAGGCACCAATAAATCCATTACAAATAAATTAGAGCGGCATTACATATCCCCAGAAGAGAGCATATTTCAGCAACTAGAAGCAACACAAGTGGCTCTCTATACAAGAAAAAATCATCCTAAAATCTATCTGCCTCACTCACAAGGCGCTTAATCGTCTAGTCCCTCCCTATCTCACAGACAAATTCACTTGGAAAGTGCCCAACAGAATCACACCTTGTCTGGTGGTGCCTAGATTTAACTTAAAAAGAGCTGGTGGTGCCAGCTTCCCAGTACTAGTCGCTCAGCTATGGAACACTCTTTCTCATAACATTCAAATGATACAAGAATTTGACACATTTAGAACTGACGCTATTGCGCGGATACTCAACAACACTTAAACGCTACTTTTCCGCTGCTACCAATGCTATGATCTAATGTTATGACATATCTCCCATGTATACTGACCTATCTAAATACCTATGTATGTATTTATATCCAGTTCATACAAGCTGCATCTATGTACAAATGTATATACTATGCCATGTAATTTCATCCTGACTGTACAAATCACATTTCCTTTGTATAACTATGTTTATATACTGTGCTGTGTAACCATTACCTTACACACAAGCGCCTAGTTACCCTTGGGTCTGGTGTGCGTTATAAATAAAATATACAAACAAACAAACACCCTCTCTGACCTGTCCCGAGAGTAGGCTTCCCGCTCCATACCCACCCCCCTTCCCTCCCTTGTCGCAGCGCTTAGCAGGCTAGCACCCAACTTAATGATCCCCCTGCAATTCCCCACCTGTCCACTCCCCGGGGTACATCAATACTCCCAGACGCCACCCACCCTCTCTCCTACCATCAGCCCTTTAAGATCAGAGGAGCTCTCTGGTGCACCAAACAACTGCCCCCTCAATGCTTAACCCCCTCCCTCCATCCCAGCCTAACACATTGACTTTCACTCTCCTGCTTACATCTATTGGGAACACCCTAATCGCAACCCGCCCATACACCACACCCTCTATTGAACTCCCAAGCCCTGGGAAACCTCTGCCACTACAAACAGTGCCATCCTCTTGCCCTCTGAGGAACCCCCTCCCTCTCTACCAACTCCCCATGCTACCCACGCCCTCCCCCTTAGCCCACTGGAGAACACTCCACCCCCTCAAGCATCCTGCCATACCACCACCTCCATCTCCCATAGCCCCTACACGACCCCCACCAACAAATCACTCCCTTCATATCCCTTGCCCTTCTGAATGTAGCAACTCTCACCCTTGCTAGGATGGTTCCCTCATCTCCTTTCCCCTCTGACTTCCACCCTCTCTCACACCCCTACGGCACCTAAACCCATGAAATACAGAAGAAGTTACTGGCCCTCTCATTCAACCCTCTACTCCTCACCACTTCTGCCTCAGCAGACCAGCCCCTACCACCCTGCATTCCCTTCTCCCCTCCCCAGTTTCTACCCCCTTTCTCTTGACATCTGACCGACTCATTCACTACCCTCCATCCCACTTTCCCCACCCCTCGTCTCTCAAATTCCTACTTCTGCCTGACTACTCTTCCCATCCCCCTGCAACGTAACCTCTCAGCAGACACTCAGTCACCACAGGCACCCAGCCCATCGCGTACCCCTCCTCACCCGGTCTCCACACCCCTGAATGTTCCTACCACTCCCTCCACCCCACCAGGCAGCCATGTTCCTCAAGCTCCCATTCTGATCAGCACCAGTAAATCCAACTCACTTCACAAAATCAGCTGCATCCTCTTTAATGCCCGCTCTGTAGCAAGAAACAGACACAGCATTTTTGATCTCCTATCCTCTGACTAGCCGGACTTCCTTTTTATCACCGAAACCTGGTTCTCTGATGACTTTGCTCCAGTAGCACACAAAGCCTTCCCCCCTGGCTACTCGTTCATCAACCACAATAGACCCTCCAGAGGTGGCAGAGTGGCAGTCCTCTTCAATCGTCATTTCTCAGTCTCATTCGTCGAATCCCAGACATGCACTGCCTCCTGTGAATCCCTTTTACTAAAACTATCTCTACCACCAACCTTCAACCACAGCTTCCTCCTCATCCACAGAACCCCTGGATATGACAAACATTTCACCAACTACCTCTGTGAATCAATAGCTACCATCAAAGTAAATCACCCATCTCTTACACTCCTAGGAGACTTCAATATCTCGTTTGATATCCTCAACAACCCCATGACTCATCCACTGGTCTACAGTCTTGATGCGCTAAACCTCTCCTATCATACGACTGGTCCAACCCACTCAGGTGGGCACACCATTGATGCAATTTTCAGCTCCTATGATCTGGTCTATGTATCCCGTCCCAAACCACTCATCTGGAGCGACCATTATGCCATACCTTTCTCTATCCACAACCCTGCTCCTCCTCCTACAGCTCCCCTGCCCCCACCCCCTGGGATCTCAAATGCTGGAACAAAGTCAAAATCCTCCCTGACCTACCAGAAGCCCTCCTTCTACGCCTCCCTGCAATGCTCCTCCCGCTCCCACCAGATCGGCCTTTTCCCAATGTCTCGTAGTACCCAGGTTCAATCTAAAAAAATCTGGAGGAGCCAGGTCCCCAGTCCAAGCAGCCAAACGATGGAACTTCATACCCTTCTCTTACAGACAAGAACCCTCTTTCCTGACATTCAAAGCCGGAATAAAAAACTGGCTGAGCAACAAGCCTCACCAATGAGGTTCCCCTGTTTGCATCTTGCTACCGTCCCGCACCTCCACTCTGTTTACCTGATTCTCTTATGTTTATGATACCTATGCTTATGCTTTTTTTGATAAAAGCTCCTTAATGGTAGACTGCTCTGTAACCATTAGTGTCTCCATCTGATACTGTACTGTATTTATCTATGTTTTGTATTGTACTCTACCATGTATGCAACTACCAAGTTTTCTAGTGCACAGTTACCTCAGGGTTTAGGTGCGCGTTATAAATAATAAACCAATACAAAAATAGAGCCTTAACCATCAACTCTTTCGACTCCTGGCTTGATGACTCACTAATTCCTCTCACCCCCTCGCACCCCGCTTCCGCACGCAATTGACCATCGCCCACATTGTTTATGCCCCTCCTGTGGAATGCCAAAAAACAAAATAACTCTCTTGAACGTAAATGGCGAGCATTTAAAACCTATCTCAGCAGATCCATAGTCGCCCTGCAACACCGTAACTACAAAGCTGAAATTCAAAAGGCCAAAAAAGCCTATTACAATAAACAAATTCTCAATTGTGCCAACCGCAGCAAAGAACTCCACATGATCATATCAGAATTCGTCAAACCCACTTGCTCCTCTACCCAATCCTTGACCTACTATCAGCCAGCAAACCCTCCGGGTCAGTCCTCGACCCCTGCCCAGCCTCTGTCCTGAAAAACATATTCTTATCTACCTGTGCAGGAGAACATACAAGAGTCATTCCAAATGATTCCCTCACCTCTGGCATCTTCCCTAATGCCTTCAAAGTAGCGCATGTTAAGCCACTCTATAAAAAGGCATCCCTTGACCCATTTGACTCCAAGAATTACAGAGTGATCTCCAACACTAGATTTCTTGCAAAACTCCCTGACCGGACTGCATACTCCCAGCTCAACTCCTTGGTAGAATCCAACTGCCTCCTCGACCCCGCACAATAAGGCTTCAGACCGTGATAAGGAACTGAAACCACTCTGATATCGATGTGGGATGATCTCAACGTCACTGTTGACTCTGAAGGTGTGCACCATTGATTCTCCTCAATCTCTGCGCAACCTTTGACACGGTTAACCACTCAATCCTCCTTCACTCCCTAGGAATCCAAGGCACTGCCGTAAAATGTATCGCCTCCTTCCTCAGCAACAGGAAACTAGATAACCGTCCTTTCCCTTCATGTATTAACTGCTCGCTCAGTAAACACTGGAGCGCCCCAAGGCTCATGCCTGTCTGCTCTCCTGTTCAACCTCTATATAACACTCTACCTGGAATCATCTGCATGCACAACTACGCTGATGACACCCAAATCATCCTAAGAATTCCCAAGTCAGGCACCAACCCTCTTCCCGACATAGAAGCCTGTCTCAACGATATTGATTGATGGATGACAATAACCCACCTGCTTTGGAACCCAGCTAAAACTGAAATCATGGTGTGTGGCAATATTGCCATTCTACGACATCCGCTCCCATGGCCCCCATCACTCACCCCCACCCCTCCGATACTGTAAAAAATATAGGCTGCACCATGGACTCATGCCTAACCCTCTCCCGGCAGATCAACAACATATCGAAATGCTGACACTACCACCTCAAACTTCTCAGACGCATCTTTCCCTACGTCTCCTACCCAAACAGGGTTTGCATATTATCTCACTAATAAGCGACCACATGACTGAAATGCGGAATATCGATCTCCTTAAATCAGAACTCCACACAAACACCTCCCACATCCCTATGCTTACTCTCTACACCATCACACAATTAGAATGCAGGTACACCCCCTCGATCAATTCGGCCTAGCTGCTCACATATGAACATTACCTCATGAACACCTCATTACTGTAATAAAACGCTGCTATATTCCATGACAAACTGGCCGGGCTGTACAAATAAGCGTCCTCCAGGCCTAACGCAGCCAGAAACCAGTCTTGGCCAGACTGCACACATTCAACCGATTTCAATACCCTGACACCTATTGTAAGGATGCAGCTAATGTCAGCCAATTACATCAGCTGCACACATAACTGGTGCACCCAAGCACCCTACGACACCCTACTCTCTCAACTGCCCTGGACTAGGGTCCCCGAGGGCGTTCGACCTACCAGCGCTTTGAGGTCATACCAATGATATATAGAGCGCTATATAAATGCCAAATAACATAACATAACACAGTTCATGTGACCACAATATCAGGAAACTAGGTGGTGCAGGGGTAATCTCATTGCCAGGCCTGCTGAAAACCTTGTATTGGTAATGCTTGGAAACTATTGCCCTGCATTTTCAAGAGAGGATCTTGGACTAATGTGGAAAAGCGATACAAAAACCAGTTGCGGTAGCACCCTGTTCATTTTTGGAACCAATGTCACAACATGGCCATACCACATTTGAGTTTGCAGCTCTGTTGCCGAGTGTGTCAGAGCCAAAACCTTAAGATCCCAGGGAAAGCAGAGATTCATGTATACAACACCTATTGCTATTATCTATTATGTGCAAGACTATAGTCACAGAATAAACAGTTTGTTCTTCTCTTCTGTTATGCATTCTCCAGGATGTCACACTCCTAAATAAACTGCAAAGCAGAATCCAACAGAGAGCAAGGATAATGAACGAGTACACACCAGGCAAAGAGCTTTTTTAAGAAGGTTTGTCCCCCGACATACTCCCATGCATTCACATACACACACACCATCACACACGGATACACACACCCCATTACACATACATCATCACACATCCGAAAAACACACAGCACTGCACATGGCATCACACACACACCATCACACACACACACCATCACACACACACACATCATCACACACACCCCATCACACAACATGTTTTAATTTTCCTCAGCCCTCCAGTGACTCTTGCAAGTTGCCTACAGGAACATCACCCAGCAACCTCACACTTTGGTTGTGTAAGATTTGCTTCCCACGCCACATGAGCATGCCAGTCACTGTGCCGAGGGGTGACTATTAGCTGCTGCACTTCAATGCATACTGTTCTGCAACACAGCTGCCCAGATAAGTAGCTGTCCGGGGGATCAGCATTGCACCACTGCTTAGCATTGCCCTTTCTCGCACCGCCTTCATAATGGGTGGCATATAATACTGGAGTGGCTCTGCCCAGTCACTAGTTACTAGTTACTAGGCATCTGTGCACTAGATACATTAAAGACATGATGTCACAGCAATTTCAACATTTGTCTGGTGGCTGGTTACAGAAGGGCGAGCCCAGACCAATAGTGCCGTATAACAGCCATACGGTGTCTGCATCTGTTCCAGGAACATTTTGTGAACATCCGTCACGGGTGTAAGGGGTTAAGACAGTTAACACTTGAAGCTGCCATTCGTCCTGTGAGCCGGCAAAGCAGGCCACTTTGAGCGCGCATTTTCCAACAATTCATATGCTAGGAGAGTGAGAGACTGACATTGCCTGATACAGGATTGGCCGGAAAATCATTTCACTTTGTAACCTAACTTGTGAATGGATAACCGGCCAGCGCCGGCAGCCGGGGGGGGGGGGGGGGGGGGGGGGGGAATCTTACACCAGTGGCATTCCCTCCCAAGAATATACCACAGGGGGATTGTGTGTCCCGGTTTTATGAAATGTTTGCTGTGTATACCATTTTTTTTGTGGGACATCAGAACACACATAATTAACAAGCCATGGAATGCCTTTTAAGACCTGGTGGCTTTTGCTTTCTCAGGGTTTGACTGGCATTGCTGTAGAGATAAGAGGTTTCTACTACTCTGTCACTCATTAGTAGGGCACTGCTCTGTAATTGTAAGGCTTGGAGAGCAACTGTAAGGTAAGGAGGCCTATTATCAAGAGAAGGCCTGCCTGCAGGGAGCTGAAACACTAAATGCGCACTGAAAAGCTATACATCCTTCTTTGTCAGCAAGTGACTGAAGTGGAGAAACTGGTTAAAAGGCAACGCAGTGTTAATACTAATGTATACCCAGAGGGAAGTGAAGGCTTACAGGGCTCCTGCAAACTCGGGTAAAATGAGTGCTGCTAAGAGCACATTTAAAGCCCCAGAAGGAAAATAATGTAGAAAGGAATATATTTATGTGTCATAAGACTGCTGACTGGCAACTGGGGCAGTTGCTGGGGGGCCACATGGGGCTTGGGGCCCCTTTCAACTGAAAGATTTGAAAGTCTCTGATGCAGTCCTTGGGCGGCAAAGGCAATATGAGGAATTTTGGGGACAAATGTGAGCTGCTACAACTAGATTGTTAAAAATCCACACTACCTTCTAAAGGAAACTCAGTGGGTTAACAAACATGTGTCAGAAATTAGAGTAGGACCATCTCACATCCATTACATTTTTCACTACAATGGAATTATTTCGGAAACATGTTAGAAATGGCGCTATACACCAAATGCCATCATTAAGCACTATGAAAGAAGGCAATCTTTATATTACAAAACAAAATCATGAGAGATTCATGATTTTCCACACATCACAAGTAGTTATTGACTTTATATATTCTAAGGCTCATGCAAAAGGGGCAAAGGCTTCACACGTGTTGGGTAGCATGTCATCTAATAATCCTTGGATGTTCTATCCCCTTTTCTGAGTTCAATCATTCCTGACCTCTAAAAGCTAGTCTAAACATAAGGCGTGGAATTTGAAGAAAGTGTTTAAAGAGCATCTTGTTTTCCATGTTTATTCTAGGCATTGTGCGCTGTAATTCCTATGTGAATATGCTTAACAGTATTCTGTCATATTTGTTATGTTATGTGAAAGATTCTTATACCGCGCACTGTTGCCATCTGTATGGTCTCTTGGCGCTCTGGTGGATGTGTAATACAAGGAGGGCCGCAGGTATATTAGTAGGATTGAGCGGGACAAAGAGCAAGGGAGCTGTGATGTGCTGTTGACAGCTTCAGTTCGGATACACCGGCCACTGAGCGTAGGTGTGTTTTTCAGTTGGTGGCCGCCATGTGGATCTGGGCGAGATTATATGAGGTTTGTTTCCTTGTTGTGGTGTTGTGAAGTACATGCGGTTTGAGTGTCTGTATATGTATGGTTGTGTTTAGTTCAGAGTTTCAGAGGTGTATGCAGAATGTGGTTTGAGGGTCTGTAGATGTATGGTTGTGGTTAGTTTAGAGTGTGAGAGGTGTATGCAGAAAGGTGAGATTTTAGTATGGTTTGTTAGTGGCAGTACATTTCCCACCCCGCTTTTAGTTGGTCGTTCATAGTTTGTATTTCTCTGGGGAGATAGTTTCAAAGTTTTACGGCTATGCAAGAGAATGCTGATCCACCAACTATTTTCCTTGTGCATGCTTTATGTTCTAAGTGAATGACGTTGCTAGGTCTATGTGGTGTTGTCTTGTAGATGGTGATTTTCTTTTGTATGAATTCTGCTCCTTAGCTGTTGAATACTCTGTGTATTATGCACATTGTTTTGAAGGTGTTTTGTTTTTTGACTGGTAGCCAATGTAGCATCCTTAGCGCTGGTGTGATGTGGTCCCTTTGTGAGAGTTTGAGGAGAAGTCTGGCAGCTGCAATCTGTATTCATTGCAGTTTTCTCAGTAAGTAGTCCAGCATTCCAAGGAATACCCTGTTAGCGTAGTTATGCTGGACATGATGAAAGGAATGATGCCCGGTGTTTTGTACCTGAAGGAGAGGAATGGTAGAATCTAATCTTTTTGATTGTGTGAAGATGAAAGAAGCATTTCTTAACTATTGCATTTACTTGAGGTTCTAGAGTTAACTTGTCCATTTGGATTCCAAGGTTTTTGACTACTTTTGGAAATTGTGGGTGGCATCCCCAGTTCTGTGGGCCACAGAATGTACTGGTTGGTTCCTTGGTTGTCAGGTGTCAGATTTCCGTCTTGTCTGGGTTGATATTGAGGTTATTAGTGCTCATCCATTTGTAGAGTTCTTTAAGACAGTCTATTAGCATTGGGTTCTCCTTTGGTTTATCACTGATTTTGTAGATGATTTGGGAAACATCGGTGTAATTGTTGCATGTGAATCCGTGTCTTTTGATGAGTTTGATTAGTGGTGTCATATGGATGTTGAAGAAGTTGAAGAGTGTGGGGATAACGATGAACCATGTCATTTAATCCATACTGTTTGTGTTCTTTCTGACAAGAAATATGTATTCCAAAGCAGTGCAGTGTCTCTGATCCATATTTCTTCCAGTCTCTTGATCAGGAGTTTATGGTTGACTGTGTTGAATGCTGCAGAGAGGTTGATTAGTATCAGTTCTGAGTTTGTGTTGGAGTCTGAGTTGGTCTTTTAGTTGTCCCATATAGAGAGTAGTGTTGTCTCCATTCCTCTCATGGGTCTGAAGCCTACGTGTGCCTGGTCCAATAGTTGGTTATTTTCTACGTGTTCGAGTATTTGTCAGTAGACGTAGGTATCTAATAGCTGTGCTGGGTAAGGAATATTTGAGATCGTCTGTAGTTTGAGAGGTCTTCCATATTGCCCGTTGTAATCTTGAGGAAAAGTTTAATGTAGGCAGATTTGAATGCTCGTGGTACTCTCCCCATTGAAATTGACAGATTGAAGAGGTTTAGGTAGCATTCCGAAGGTGTACCCTGTGTAAGGATTGATTTGTAGATACTTGGTGGACAGGGGTCCACTGGGGAGACTGTATTATTGCTTTTTCTCACAAGCTGAAGAATGTTTCTGACATTTGGGTGAAACTGTTAAGTCTGTTCTGTGGTCCTGGGGTAGGTTGGAAATGGTGCACGGTCAGATTAATCAGTCTACTTTGTATTATCCAATGTATGTTGGTGATTTTACTCTTAAAATGATCTGCAAAATCATTTCATAGTTTTTGCGAGGGTACCGGTGTGTTATTGCATCTGGGGGATTTCCCATCTCGTTTATGGTGTTGATAGTTATTTCTGAGTATTAGTGGCTTTTGTGATCCGGTCTTCGTAGTATTTCTTTTTCGCTGTGAGAATTTACATTTGGTATGATTGGATTTGTTTTTGATGTGTTATTCTTTTGGCTTGTGCATAGTTTTCTCACCATTGTTCTAGTTTCCAGTTTGTTTTTTTCATTGCTTTGTGGTGGGGTGTGAACCATCTCGCCATTGCTTTCTTTTGTGATGGGATGAGGATCTTTTCTGGGGAAATGCTATCAATTGTTTCCGCAATCCAGTACAGGTTTAGGTCTGTTTTTTCATCTACGTCAGTTGCGTCCAAGGTTGCAATTGATGTCATTGAGGATTCTAGTTTTTCTTCTAGGTTACTGCTTTTGACGGGCCTTCAGTTTCTTTCCCACATTGGGGGCGGGGGGTACTTTTGGGGCTTTTTGGATGCTTTTGATGGTATATAGATCACAAAGGGTATAATGAGGTGATCACTTCATAGTATTTGGATGGGTGGTGCTGTTGTGATCAGGTTTTTATTGGCCAAGATTGCATCCAGAGTATGTCCTGCCGTGTGTCGTTCCTTTAACTGTGGCAAGATATGACTAGCACACAGAATAGGTTGGAAGGCAAGATATAACGATCTAATGCCATGGGTTTGAGTTCCAAAGAGATTATCTCCGACAATTACGTGAGATGCTGAATGTGTTTACCTCACACAATCAGGGGAAAAACAAGATCTGGCTGTGTCACACACTTATGCTAGATGTGAAAAATTGTCTGTCTCACTCAACCAGGCGGATGCAAAATATTACCAGCCCACCCAAATTAGGGGAGAAGCACAGTATAGCTATCTCATATAAGTGGTCTAAGTGCGAAAAAGGCACTCACACAATAAGGGGAATGCAAAATATGATTATTTCACAGAAGTGGGTAAACATCAAAATACAATTTATCACACACTTATGCAGGATGTGAAGGATGCCCATTACAAAACTAGGGGAACATCAAAATATCACGATCTCATACAGTTTGGCTAGTTGTGAAAAGAGATTACCTCGCATGATTAGGGGGAATGCAGGATGGTCATAGAGTTCGGGAAAACAGGTTGAAATCGATAAATGGCTGAATCACAGAAGTGGACTAAATGGGAGGTATGGCTGACTACCACAATTGGGCTAAATGCGAGATATGGCTACCTAACACAATTGGGCTAAATGCGAGATATGGCTGACTAACACAATTGGGCTAAATGCGAGATATGGCTGACTGAGCTTATAACACATAGACTCCTGAAGATTTGATCAATGATTGTGTTATCTACCCTTCCTGATTGGCCACCTCTCCTGGGGGCTACAGATCCAGGGTGGGTTTGGAGAGGAACAAAAGGGAGCAGGAAAATTAAGTGTTCATCCATCGGGAGGAGGGAGATCATCATGGTTAAGATAGTTGTGAATTTGATTAGTGGGAAGCAGTTTAAATCACTGGTGGAGGAGAAGCGGGATAGCCATAAAGGACACAGGGATTGTGATAAGAAACGCAGGGTGAGGAGGGTGTGAATTAGGGTGAAGGAAAGTAGGTAATGAACAGACTCAAGACCTCCAGATAAGGACTGTTCATCCTTTTTTTAAACCACACCATTATGCAAACACTGCCAATTAATACAAAACAAAACAAAAAGAGGGAGTAACACATAGGCAGATGTCTGCCCCTCGTTCCTGACCGCAGTGCTGTGTTGATATGTTTGAGACCAGGGGCCTCAGCAGTGCAGACCACACAGAGGAACTCTACCATTTTGTGATTGAGTGCAAATACAAGCTAACAATAACAAAACAACTGTACCTGTGTTTTTAAATATGCCAGTTGATAATGAGAGCTACTAATGTTCTGCTTTCGAAATGCTTTCACTCTAACTTCCAAAAGTAGGGAGTGTCATATTCCCACCAACATATTTTCTGTATGCTGGAGCAGGGGCATCCATTGGAGAGGGATGACCAGGATAAGGGACAGGGAATGCATTGATTATTCAAGTGGGAGGCAGGTACTAGACTAAGGCAATGTTGCTAGAGAAATGGGCAACCAGATAATATAACACAGGAAAGAGTTCAGAAATGTCGGGGCAAGAGAGTGTGTGAGGGTATATTTTTTGCTGGAAGGAGTTTGGAAGATCTGCCGGGGAAAACATATTCTGGGCTACATGGATCTGCTGAATTAGGGGCATACAGAATCAGGGAGAGAAGGTTTAAGGGCTATGTCGGGATGATGGAATATAATGTTGTAACCATCTAACTGGGCATAAGTGCCACTTGCCCTCTGGTATGAATGCCAAGTTCCCCACTTGCACAAATCACCAATGGCTAGTAGCAAGTGCACATTTTGTGGCCTTCTCGGGTACAGCGTGAAGAACATGAGGGACAATGGGGATGGCTCAAATATGTGGGTACAAAGGATATTGAGGCTCATGTATAGGGAGCTATGAGGTTGGCATACATAGTGGCTATTGAAAGGGGAACTTGAGGCTCTGTGCTAGGAGAGGGGCTCTGGCTGAACAGCAGTGGGAGACAGGTTCTGAGGAATGATGATGGGTACAAGGATAAAGCTCGAGCACAGATTGGAGCTATTAAGTGGAGGTGCAGGGGGATGGGTGAAGTCATGGGATGTCTTTGGAGGCTGGCAACTGCAGGACATTGACTTTCATGGCATTTCTGCAAAGCTTTCTTGGTGCACCCATGCTTGTCCAACTTAAACTTTCCTTGAAATTAACTGTACTGAGAAAATCATGTTGAATGTTAAGTACTTAAAATAGTCAGTTATTGATTCAAACAGAGGGTACATCCCCTGCTACACCCTCCAAAATGCATGCCACTTTAGAGGTTTGCTAAATGGCAGTAGACGCAGAGAGGGAGGGGTCAACTCATAAGCACAAACCCTTAAAGCTAGGAGTAGATAAGGATGTAAGAGAAAAATTAAGTAGATTGGATTTTGTCAATTTAAAATAATATCACACACACACATCTTTCATAGGTCGACCTGGTTTGGTAAGTTGGGCAACGATACACCATGAGCAGGCATGGTTTTAAAGGATGTATCCTTCTTAAGAAAATGGTAAGGATTTGATAAAAGCCTAACAGGTACTGGGAGAATCTACAACTAAAGATGGACTTCTACGTGAAACTGCATTGCAATGTATTGAACTTAATAATGTTCCCTTATTGCTCCCAATATCTCCCTGGTGATTGAATATAAGATCCAAAACCTATTCTCCTAACCACTCTTGTCTTCACTGAACTGGTATACTGTGCCAACATTCACTTTGGTCTCCACAACTATGCTTTCTGTCCTATCAACAATTAATTTTGCTATCAGGACTCTATTTGAACTCACTCACTACTTCCTCGTACTGTCACCATGCTGCATGGCTGATGATGCAAAAGAGGGACATATTTAAATTTCATCTCCTGGTTCACAAATCTACCCACGGTAAGGCACAACTGTATCTATTCTCCTCTATCCAACTCTATGAGACTTTTCGTAATCTCTGCTCTGTCTCCTAGACTACACTTGTGGCTCCTCACCTTCCCTGTGCTTCCTCTAGCTTCAGCTCTTTCTCTCCACTTGCATGGAATTCTCTTCCTCTAGACATCTGAAAAACAGTCCACACAGATTTGTTCAAAAACAAACTAAAAGCCTACCTCTTTGCCTCTGAGTTGCCCTCTTAACCTTCCTCTCATCTGCCTCCTAGCTAACAATTTTCCCTTGACTCTAATCTGCCTCTGTCTCTCACTTCCTCTGCTTCCATTCTAGCATTTCATCCATCATGATCACGCCCCGAGCACAGCTGGTGGTGCTGCCTACCTGCACTTAAAAATGTCCAATATTGGTTGTCCTTAATCTATGTATGTGCACTTATGCATTGTCCCTGGTGACTGTTCCATTCACTCCCCTCCACAACCTAGTGAGAATATACCTCACACTCACCCTATTGTAAGAAGCTCACTGCTTCCCGTCAAATCTGAATTGTTATCTATTGTACGTTAATTTGAGATAAAAAGAGACATGTTCCTTCTGTATATAAATAAAATAAAATAAATACATGTATAAAATAAATATTCTAACAGGTCCCCACCCCTACAGAGATGCGCTAGTCTACAAACAAATAACCAAATGATGAGTTCAACAGAAAGGTCTGTCATAAACGTAAGAAGTGTTTAAACTCCCAGCTCACCTATGCTAATAGCACATGTCCCAACATTCTCTTCAGTGACACTCTATGCTCATGCAGGCCAATCGAATGTGATCCTTACATCACATAAGATTTACAGCAGGCGCCTGCTCACTCATGGATTTCATATTTCATGACTGGCTCCTCCTGAATCTTGGCTTCAGGATTCATGACAGGCCCTTCTAGATCTTCCTCCCTGAAGCTAATTTTGTATCAGGATCCTTTCTTGTTTTGTCTCCTTTGCATCCAGAGTAGAGGATTAGCAGTAGACCTCTTTTGTAGGCTCTTGAATACCAAATTTGCTGGTTTGCATGTTGAGCCCAACATGGCATTTCATGTTGGGCTCAACATGCACAACAGTGTCTCACATAGGCCTTGACCAATCCACTCAGGGCCTGAAACCCTTCTCCCCAGGGTCGCAGATGGAAACCCTCAGGCTTTGGATTTCCAATTATCCCAAGGAGCTGTGAGAGTCTGACTTGCCCGTCTAGTTTGCCTTCCTCCACTAAGTCTTCCAAGGCTTAACAACTCTCCATCCAAAGTTTGCACTGCCTTTCTCGAGGTAGCAGTCCATCCAGGAGCCCCCTCTCCAGCAGTCTGCCCTTGCATCTAGGAAGTATTAACAGGTGTGCATTCTTCCTATGAGTCCAATAGGGAATGACTTACTCACGCCCTTTTTATACCCATGGGCTCTGTTGCAATGGGCCTGAACTGATTATCTACTATGCTCCTTGAAGTCCCCTGGAGTGGATGGTGTTAAAAGCAGGATTAACCTTGTTTCCTTGTTTCCTATTACTGATTGGTCCTTTGTATTGTTCAATGGATGGTTGTTGTTACTTTTTCACATGCTTGCTTGCTCGAGTTCATAGAACCTTTGCTGCCGTATGTAGCATCTCCTGCAGTATGGGCACTGCAGTGCATGGTCAGGTGGGTGCCTCACTGCTTACTTTTCTATCGTGGTTCTCGGGCCTTGTGGGTACTGTCAGAAATAGACTGCCTTTTACTTTATACACTTGAGAAAGGAGGTAGAATTAATTAGTTTCAGAAGAGCCATGGATTTGCATTTTTGAGGCTTTATACATAAAGGGTGTGCATCACTATTAAATATCTAAGTATAAAAGTAGACGAATGGCTTTTTATGCATTCTACACCGGTTCCACAATCTTCTGAATATTGTTAAATCAACTGCCCCTGTGAAGCTCAATCTCAGAATTCCCCTCTTGTGAGTTTATGCTTCTTCCCAACCCCTTGTTGGTACTTTTATTTTCTCACTTCATCCACTTAGGGAGCATCTGTCAGAGTGATTGGCAGCACTTCTAAAGATTTGTTTCTACCTTTCTTGGAATCCGAGGCATTTTCAGAGGTGCTCACTACACGAGGTCCACCACACAGTACTAATAGTTCTCTTCCTTTCCTGAATTCAGAGACATGGCGAAATGACTCACATTAAGTAGTCTCTCACATTGTCCTAACTGTCCTTATTTTATTTCCAGTTGAATCTGAAGATTTGTGGAAGCACACAGTGCTAATGCTTTTCTTCTTCCTTTCTGGAAACCTGAGACATTGCCGAGTCGCTTGCTAGAGGCGATCTGCCACACAGTGCTAACGGTTCTGTTATTCATTTGTACAAGCTTGAGGCACTACAGAGGGGCTCACTACAAGCAGTTTGCCACACATTATCAATGGTTATGTTCTTCCTTTCTTAAACCCTGAGGCATTGGAAAGGCTCTCACTGTTCACAGTCCGGCCACACAATGTTCACGGTTCTTCCTTTCTTAGAATTGGAGGGACTGCAGAGGCTTTTGCTACACATGGCCTGCCACATGGTGGCACGGTTTTTTTCCTCCTTTCTTGGACTTAGGTTTTTTTCAGATCATATCACTTTAAGCAGAGTGCAACAAAGTGGTTATGGGGGTGTTCTTTCATTCTTAAAACCTGAAGCATTGTGGAGGCGTTCACTATAAGCGTTCAGCCACATTGCGTTAATGGTTCTATTTTCCCCTTCTTAAAACCTGAAGCATTGTGGAGGCGCTCACTATAAGCGGTCAGCCACACTGTGGTAATGGTTCTGTTCTCCCCTTCTCAGAACCTGAAGCATTTTGGAGGCACCCGCTACAAGTGGTAAACCACACAGTGTTAATGGTTCTATTTTCCCTTTCTCAAAACCTGATGCATTGTGGGGATGCTCGCTAAAAACAGTTAGCCACACAGTGTTAATATTTCTATTCTTCCTTTCCTAGAACCTGAAGCATTGTGGAGGCACTCGCTAAAAGCGATCTGCCACACAGTGTTAATGATTCTATTTTCCCTTTCTCAAAACCTCATGCATTTTGGAGGCGCTCACTACAAACGGTCCGCCACACAGTGTTATTGGTTCTGTTTTCCCTTTCCCAAAACCTGAAGCATTGTCGAGGCGCTAGCCACAAGCGGTCAGCCACGCAGTATCAATGGTTCTGTTTGCCCTTTCTCAAAACCTGAAGCTTGTCATCAGATCCTGCGGCGTTGGATGAGCTCTACAGCACCACTCTCAAAACTGCAGTAGATGCCATTGCCCTGCTAGAGAGCAAGAAAGTGAAAAATAAGTTCTCCACTGAGCTCAAAGAACTACGTACCCTCAAGCGCAAAGCATTTAGCAAATGGCAAAGGGTCCCTAAAAATAAGAAGCTACGCTAAGTGCCTACAAAACCCTGGCGGAAAAATACAAGAAAGCTATCATTCTAGCAAAATCGACAGCTTATAACGATAGGACCTCTAATGCCACTTCTGAATCCAAAGATTTGTTTGCCATCTTCAAAGAACTAGCCACGTAAGTCAATAACATTCAGGATGTCGTGAAATATTAATCCTGGTGCCCTAGAGTCCGAACAGCCATGCTTACTAAAATAGACCTCCTACAAAAGAAGATCATTGCCGCCCACAAGGCTCTATCCTAAGACAACATGCCTGTGTCCCCTACTACCAGTTCAGAAACCAAAAACAAAACTCTTTTCAAGGTCAGAGAAGTCACAGAGACAGTATGCAACATCATCCGGCAAATCAAACCATCCAAATGCAAGGGAGATATATGCCCAGTCAACTAGATTAAATAATGTGCTGATACCCTAGCACCGCTCATGACAGCTTTCATTAATGCCTCTTTCAAATCCAACACTGTCCCTGCATTCCTCAAAGAGGCATGGGTTCGCCCACTGTTAAAAAAAAACAACCCTAGACCCGGAGCCACCTTATAACTACAGACCTACACGCACTGTCCCATTCTTTTTAAAAATCCTGGAAAGAGTCGCCTGTACTCAAATCCAGTAGTTTCTGGAGGCAAACAGCATCCTGGGAAAGAGGCAATCCGGTTTCCGCCCAGGCCATGAGACTGAGTCTGCCTTATTGGATCTTAAGATCCAGCTCAGTGTGATAATGGATAAAGGGAAGCCGGCACTTCTCCTTCTTCTGGATCTGTTGGCTGCTTTTTATCTTGTTGACCATGATACCCTATGTAAACAACTTAAATATGCTGCCCAATTCTCCCCTGCCACCACGTCTTGGATCGCCTTCTTCCTTGAGGGAAGATGTATGAGGGTGTTCTCAGATCATGCCTGCGTAGCACCAACCCCCATCCACTATGGTGTCCCGCAAGGATCCTGCACCACACCAACACTCTACAATATTTTTACACTACCTCTCTTCAACGACCTGGATGACCTCGGCATAGCATACACAAACTATGCCGACGACACCCAAGTCTTACTACCCCTTATGGGCTCTTATGAACAGGATTCAGCTACCATCGCCAACATCTATGCAGCCATACAGGCATGGATGGCAGCTAACAGTCTATGTCTCAACGGAGATAAAACTGAGATTCTCCTGGTAGGCTCTGAAGACACTCTCAAGAAACTGGAACCTCAATACAGTACCTTTAACATTGATAATATGATGATCACAGTGTCACCAGCAGTCAAAACCTTAGGGGTCTTTATTGATTCCTCTCTGTCCATGACGCGCCAAGTCAGCAGCATTGCGTGAGCGGCATGCTCACCACCAAAATCATCAATGCGGTCAAACCCTATCTGTGAACCAAAAACTGCCTCAAAGTAGCCAGGGTCACCATCGGGGCAAAACTGGACTATTGTAACGCACTCTTCATGAGTACCTCCGCCAAAAGCCTCAACAGGCTACAAGTCACTCAAAACAATGCCCTCAGAGCCGCGCTGATCATTCCTAAAAGAGAACATCTTTCACAAGCCAGAAGAGATGCGCACGGGCTGCCAGTCAAAGAGCCCATTCTATTCAACACCATAGCCATCCCACACAAGTGCCTTGCTTGCACTGCCCCCCCCACCTAGCAGAGAATATAATACCTGTCACCTCCTCCAGACCCATTCGAGCTCAGCTCTCCAACCAGATTTACGTCCCCACATTCCAAAGAACCAAAGCGGGTGGATCCAGGGCCGGTGCAAGGAATTTTTCCACTCTGGGCAAACTGTCAGATTGGCGCCCGCACCCCTCCCCTCCAGGTCCGAACCGATCTCAACAAACCGTCCTCATTTTGTTGCTGATTGCTGCAAACCCATTACCTCCAACTGACATATTCCTCACGTCTTCTGTTGTAGATAGATCCCATTGCACTTTCCTCACCCTCACGTCCACTCACAGTGTTAGGTTTCAGAAGTCAAATTAAAGCCTCTGTGTCTCATAAATACAGGTTTATTAAATAAGTCAATGATACTATAGCAACAACAAATGTAATACTGAGGCAGGTGGATCTAATCCTTTCTGTAAATTATATATAGGCAATACAAACAGTAGGAACACGATTTTGGTAATGCATACTAGACTTGTAAGCATATAAGCAGCACTACCTGGTTGGTACAAAATACTAAACATGTCCCAATACTTACTACTTACTATGATATTTATAAATTCAACAATACTTTGCAATATGTTTCTTATTTTTAAACACCTAAAAAAGTGAAAAAACAGTGGGTGACTCTCCAAAACCATCCAAAATCCCAAGAAAGAGAGCAGGGCCACCTGTTGACAAGCCATGAAAAATTTGATACATGATGGCTGTGGTGACCCAGACATATAAAACACACATGTGTCTAGGAATGCATGTGACTTCGTAACAGATATGTGTTAAAACAAGTGAAAATGCACATTAGAAATTAACTTTCCGAGCTTTAATTTTTGAAAATGTGGAAATAAGGTTCTTGATATCAAGGTGTTGAGCAATGTGTTGGGTAAGTGGATCTAGGTCACCTGGCCTAAGCACAACCCACCTTCTTAGCCCTGCCTCTTCCTTCCTACTCTTAACTTTTCGATCAAGGGCGTCTCTTCCCAAGGCGTCCAAAGCGAAGGGCAGACAAAGAGAAGGGCAATTTCTGTTTGGACCTGTTCGGACCAGGAGGATCCAGGGTCCGACCCCCTGCTAAAACAGCAGGTAAGGATGCACCAATATGTGTTCACACCCTCTGTCCCCGCAGGCCATCCCCAACCTCTCTGGTCCCCCCATGTTGTTCCCTTGTCCCCTCCACCCTCCTTCCCGCACACAGGAGTCTGTCCTGATACATTCTGGTTTCACCATCACCGTCTTGTGGCCAATGCTGCATTTTACCTTTATGGACTTCAAAGATTCACGGTGCGTCACCCTATCTCAACTCATGCTGGACTTCCTTTGCATCTTGTATTCATGGTGGCCCTGAATCATGCTGTTCCCATCTTCATCTTGTATCCTAGCTTGCAACATTATGTATTACTACTAACTTCTGCAATTGTATTCGCCCTCCCCTCTTGCTTCTCCACTCTTTTTGACTGCTTACTCTCTGTTCTCTCCTCCCCTCCCCCTTTTTCCTATATCCTCCCCTCCTCCTCTTACTTTCTTCTATTCACTTACTAGGTCGAGGGACAATTCTGATAGAGTATGATAGCAAACTCGTCGGTCGCTCCACCATCCGCTCACTGCCCCCACCCCCATCTAGCACTATCGGAAACGTTGTCAGGCCTAGTACGAAAGTCGCTTGTTTGGTTCCTCCCCTACCTTTCTGCACCCCTCTCCCTCACCTTTTGTTTTTCTCCAGCTCTACCATAAATATCGTCAGGCCTAGTATGGTAGTCGCCTGTCTGTTTCCATTTCCTTCCCACTCTCCCCCTCCCTTCATTATCTATGTCTTAGGCCGAGTACCATAATTTCACATCCTTAATCTTCATGGCCTGTAAGAATGTCGTTGTATTTTCCCTTGTTCCCTCCCTTGCCTTGAAGCGCTTTGAAACACATTGTGCATAGGCGCTATATAAATAAACTATCATATTTCATATCAATTTCATGCTCTATTGACAAGGTTGCTAGGCCAACAAGTCTTTCTAGCATCATAGAAGATCGAATATAAGTTTTGATCAACTTCAGCTTTGAAAAGCTTCTTTCGCCACTTGCCACTGAAACAGGCAGGGTTAAGAGAATCTGGATTTGCCACCCCTTGCACTGGGGGCTGTATCTGTACCAATACAGTCCCTCTACCACTTTTTCTTCTGCACTTATCAGATATACCCTATCTAACTACTCTAGCTCTTGCCACTTGCTGGCTGCCCTCCCACTGCTTATTAGTTAATCTTTTCGTCCTCTGTTCAGCACTTTCCACTTCTCCCCCTACCCCTATGCGCTTTCCCCCTTCCCTCTCACCTGCACTTAAGCATTCTCAATGTCACTGGGCCTAGTACGATTGCTGTTTTTGTTCTCCCTTGTTCCCCTCCTTTTGTCTGGTCGCCCTCTGTGTATGAGCGTGATATAAATAAAATATCATTTCATTTCGCTTCTTGCCACTGCCACAGCGGTACAAACATAACGGTTTAGAGTGGACTAGATTGCAGGGCAACAGGGGGCTATTATTTATTACTGCTGTTTGGTTTGGCAGATTGGATACAGCACCCCTGTGCATGTGAGTTGAGAGGAGAGGTTGTTTATATGGGGAGGGGAATCGTCTTCTTTTACATGGAGGGCACGGCCGCTATGGTTCATGTCACCTCCTTTGGCTGGGCAGGGGAGCCGGGCGATGTGGCTAAGCCAACGCATGTTTGGGGTCTCTATGCGCATATTGCGGTTTGGGTTGCACATAATGCGATTTATTCTGCTAGGTGCGCATTCTAGCGACTAGGGCAGCAGCGGGATTGCGCGCATGTTGTGGTGCGCTGGTGTGGCACTCGACATCTAGAAAGCGTCCCTTGTGTGCACGTGTGTGTGTGTTTGGAATGAACACATGAGCTCTCATATTAGGCGTCATGTCAGATGGAAGGGGCAGGGCTTGTCTGTGGCGGGTGTAGAAACCTTTTTTGGGGGTGCTGCCGGAAAAAGGGGACCATCTGCATTCAAATTAAAAAACCGCCTTTATATCTGGACTGGTCTGTTATAGGTCTCTCTCATTTACGCTGGCTTTGCCAACATTGTGGCATTGCCCGGGCATAGTTGAGTTTGCGGCGCACTTTTCGGGGAGCGCATTTGAAGACGGGCATTCCTATTTACAGATAAATTAAGCGCATTTCCGTAACATAACCTAAAGGTTACTTACATCGGACACCTCTGCACGTTCGTAGTCCTCTAAGGAGGAGACCCTCGAGATTGGCAGTTGTGCCAAGATATTTTTGGTGTATGTCTGTGCTTTTTTTGGCATTATTTTTCTGTTTGCAAATTTTTTGTTTGTGTGTCTATGGCCCTTACAACCAGGGGGCATTTCCCCTTCAAGGTTATGTGCCGCATCGACGGAGCATGGCACTTCCAATGTGCTTTAAAAATAATTTCAGATGTATTTTTAGGGGGTTGTGTGGTTTTTATTGAGTGCTTAATTAATTTGTGGAGTAATTGTGTTTCCCATCGTATGTGTCGCATCATATGCCTGCTTCCTGCTTTGCACACCGGCTATACGCAGTGCAACACAGCTGGCACTGCCACCGTACTCGTTTTATGTTGGGTTGTAATGGTTTTCGAAAATAAATGGCGCGTTGTTTGTTTACAGATGCCGTGTTCCATTTACGATGTGGTATTTCTCTTCTAGCCCACCTGCGTATCCTGCAGGGATCCTGTAGGCTGGCACTGCTGAGTGTGAATAGAATGCACGGCCGAAACGTTATGTTTCATGCCCCTACCCTGCCTCAAAAGTCCATCAAAATCCCCCAGAATGTACAAATAAGACATTAAGAGCTTACACCTTGGCTTCACCCCTCACTTTTTCACCCTGGGACTTTGAAAATGGCCCCCATGGACGTCCTGTTGTGTGTCCCATAAAAAGAACCGTCCCAGTTCCATGCGTGACACCTCGAGCCAGTGCTGGTTTTCCCACTGCATGCTGGTACTTGTATGCCATACTTGCAATGGGAAAAATGGAACTCCAAGTCCCAGCATGCAAATCAGGCCTGGCTCGAGGTGTTACACACATGGAAACATTGAAGCTGATGTCCAGTTATGCTCTGTGGCCTGACATGCCAAGAAACACAAATACAAGCCTAAGCATGCAGACTATGGTATGTATCCATTGGTCACAGAATGGGCCTAGGGGATATCTGCAACACACTTACAACAATGAGGAGGAGCAGGCAAAATGGCGACGAGAAGGGAGGAGGGCACAGGGATAACAAAGATGAGGCCACAATGGCAAAGATGAGGCCACAATGGCAGGCAGCGCTTCCAACGCATGTTCACAAGTTGGCGATTCATGGTTTTAGTAGGTATCTTCAATATAGTGTCTGCGGAGTGCGGTTTCTCTCGAATCTCTCCCAACATTCCTGGCCCAAGCAGTGAGGCGGATGGCAATGCTATCCTGCGGGGGGTAATGGCACTGCTATTTTGCCTCTGTTGTCTGCGGGCTCGGGTCCGGCGAAGCCCATGATATTTCCCTGCCAACCCCTGCCCCTGGCATGCCGAGTACAACGTGCCTGGTTGGCTAGTGGCACCAGATCTTGGCTCGCAGGGCATTATGAATAGAGGTTGTTCCTTTTCAATGTGGCCTGCAAATGGCGCTCCAACAGGCATGTGAGTGCGTGTTTGTGTGCTTGGTGTGAAAGAAATGCGAAGGGGTCAGGTGTTTAGAAAGATGCCCCTTCCTACCCTGGCTGGAGTTCACTTGAGGGATGCGTGTCTCTGCCAGTGCCCACGTGTGTGTGTGTGGTGTGGGCGAGATAGACCGCTGGGCGTCAGCCTAGTCATGGCTGGCTGCCATGAGGGATGCATGCCCCTGCCCGGCCCTAATAAATATCTATAACAGAATTCAACGCACCTTCACCATCTGAACAAAGTGGGAGCTCACTCAGCTCAGCAGACTTGGAAAGGCCACCCACTCTGGCCACAGGCCACGGTCTTAAGGTCCCACACTCTTCGACTCTTGTCCTCTTGGTGATACCGGAATGGGGATGCCAGACACGATGATCTGATTGTGTGTCTGCCCGCCGCCTGCCGCTAGTGCCACAAAGAAGAAGTTAACTGTCTCATGCAGGCTGCAGACTCATTGCCACTGAATCGGTACTCCAGCGTTCGTGTTGCAAATGCGCCGGTGCTAAGGATGATGCCAATGCTTGAGCGAGCATGCTGCCATGCCCATGCGTGAACGTTACCTGATCCCAATCATTTCATAGGGCCTGGTGCCGCTCTGCCGCTCCTACAGCCAGTCAGCACGTGCGGTGCTCCGGTGTTCGTGTTGTCATTCATTGCTAATGCATTGCGCAGGTTCTAAGATCCATCATGCCAGCACTTGAGCGAGCGCTGACCACGCCGATGCGTGACCGAAACTGACCCCAATCATTTCACAAGGCCTGGTTGGTGCCGTGCTGTCGCTCCTACAGCCAGCCTCAGGTTCAGCCTGCAGGCTGCCTGCAGCCTCACCTCAGACAGTGTGAATAGGGCGAACAGCAGGGCCGGTGCTATGTGACAGGCAGTATTAGCATTTTGCAGCTCTAACATATGCGAATATAGGCAAATGCCTAACCTTGCCTAGTGATAGCACCGGCCCTGGGTGGATCCAGCTTCCAACACTTCCAAAATTTAGCACCGAAAAATTGGAATGCCCTGCCTACTTCACTCAGAAATTAAGTTTCTTACACCGTCTTCCGTAAAGCCCTCAAGACAACGCTCTTCAACTAGGTCTAGCATGCTAGTCCATCATCACCAGACCCCCTGGCACTCCAATTGATCCATTCTGGAGCATACTACCTATAATTATAGTTTCAGCAGACTTGCCAACAAGCAAGGAATCAATAAGACAACATCCTTTGTATGTTACTGTAGATCAAATGTCTTCCATTTTTCCTGTCTCTCCTCCGCACGGTATTCCCCTGCACTGTATTCCTCTCCACCTCATCAGCTACTACATCCTGATTCCACTGTAACCAAGGAACAGCTCTCAAACTCTAACATGCAATTGTACCTCTCAATGTATGTACTAACCTTGATTGTTAGCTATTACCATCATGTATTCCCACAGCAACAAAGTGAGCATACTGTAACTAACTGTAAGTATTAACCATAGATGGTCTGTCATCAATATCATGTACTCAGCCGGTAAGATAGCTCAGCGGGTTGAGTGCTTGCTGCAGCCATCTATGTGTGATCTGCGGGTCACAGGTTCGAATCCCGCAAGGCCAACTCAGCCTTTCATCCTTTTGAGGTCGATAAATGAGTACCAACTTTGGTTGGGATGATAAATGTATGTCAAATATGTTCTCTGTAAAGCGCTTTGGCTTAAGGCGCTATATAAATAACAAATCATTATCATTATTACTCTGCCAGCAACTAAGTAAAACTTCTGTAACAGCGCCACAATGCCTAATGGCCGTTGTCGCTTTATACATGTAAATAAATTGTGGAGGTGCTCGCTGCAAACGGTCAACCACACAGTGTTAATGATTCTGTTCTGACATTCTGAAAACCAGAGGCATTATGGATGCTCTTGCTACAAGTCATCTGCCACAAAGTGCTAATGTCTAATTCTTTCCTTTCTTAAAACCAGAGCAGGAGTTTGGAAGCTGAGGTTGGAAGCAGTCTGCGGCAGTCACTGTGTTTTCAGTCTGCCTTCCAGCTCTATTGTGACTCTGGGTGAAGACAACCTACATAATCCACCTCATACCGCGGAGCGGGCGCAGAGTTTGGAAGCTGAAGTTGGAAGGAGCCTGCGGCAGTCCGCTGAAGTACAGGGGAGTAGGTGCCCCCCAAAGAAAGAATGGAGGACGCAGGGCGATGCCTGCAAAGTAATAAACTGAGTCGAGAGGACATGGGTTTAGACTTAAGAAGCCCTTTGAAAAATCCTTCGAAAAACCCACCTCGCCAATGTCGAATTGTTTCTGTAACATCCGGAACGTCGTAAACAATCACTCAGGAAACTACAGGTATGGGTCTAACAGACTTTAAATTTCCCCAAACGAACTCCAATATCGACTCGATTGTACCCATGCACCTGCCCCCCCAAGCCAAGAGGCACGCCACTCTCCTTTAGTACCCCTTAAGACTCCAACGCCCCACTTTCCCCATTTTCCGGATGAAGGAGAGGTTGAGGAGGAGGGGTTGGAGGGCGGGCCGTCCGCAGCTTCCGTGTCTCCCAGTGGGGAGGCTTCCGGGAAGTCTGCAGGAGAGGAGGAGGAGGCAGGGAGGGCAGTGGAAGATGGTCTCCAATGGGGAAGGATGGAGGGAGAGGCGCCATCGCCCAGGGCCACCGAGGTGCACTCACAGCGGGAGACCGCCTTGGAAATTGAAGAGGAGGTGGCGTCAAGCACTGTTGATTGGCTAAACGCCAGTCAAAAAGTAATAAATAGCGTGGCTTTCACAGAAACCCCCCAAGTCGCACAAATAACGCCCATACCAAGTTCAATTACAAATTTAAAAACTGCAATAAACATCACCATAGAGGTTCACCCTCCAATGACAGGCCCAGATTTGAAAACCTCAGACAAAAAGACCCTTTTGGAGGACTCTATATCAGAAGAAAACAAGTATCACCAAGTGGGGGAAAACGCTGAAAAAGGGAACAGGGAAACGGGGGACAAAACTGGAGAAAAAAATCCCTCCACAATCTGCATCTCGCCTGCGTGCAACGACTTACTTTCGGCCTGCGGTGTGATACCGCCCACGAAACCCCCAGCAAAAAACCTTTAAAAAAACCCTCACAAAAACAAAGGGGTAGTAAAATAAAGATACTGTCCGCGACGGGGAAAGTGACCCAGAAAAAGACTTTAAGTACACAAAACAAAAGAGTGATGCGGAAAGTCACCCCCAGACTAAAAATGAAGTTATGCTCCACAAACTCAGTGGCCAGATTTTTCAAAAACCATTGATTGAAGAACAACGTCAAACAGAAGAACTGTTGGATGCAGATTTGCTGGAAGGTGACGTCTCGCCTACAAATCCAAGACCACAAGTGCCAAGATTTGTGTGGTCAGGGATGAGAATGGACACTCCTCGAGCAGTTCTAAAAACAGGAATTCGATACTTTAAAGACCCAGAATTACAGGGGGAGAAGGACAGTTTGAGGTTACCCACGCAAAAGAAGCAACCACCGGAGAAAATGTTGGAGATAAAAAGAGATACTTCCTCCGATAGCCAGAAGTTACTGGCAAAAGGGTATATCTCTATGCCACATGCAACCTTTGCAAATGACAGTAATAAGGAGGTTGCTCACCTTACACCCAAGGAGAATATTGGGACCACCACATTAGAAATGGATCCATCTCTAGATGACAGTAATACAAGGGATATAACATAGGAGATCCTGCCTGTGGAACAGGACACGAATACCACATTGAAAGAAAAAGACTCATCTCGAGGCGAAAACAACATGAGGAACTCATCATTTGAGTCTTTGCCTCTGAAAAATGCCCAAAAAGATACACCAAATAAAATGACTAAAGAAAAAACAATTATTGTAGGGGAACTCCAACCAGTAAAGCCATCGAAGATTACCGATTTTGGACAAAGCCCCACGACTGGCCCCCCTTGGCGGTCACCTCTACAAAACAGAAGATCCTCAAACTGGATACCTAATAACGAGAAAGATACACCAATACGAAATAGAAGATCATCAACCTTGATCTCTGACAACGAGAAAGAATCGGCAACGAAAAAACCTGACATTTTTGCAGTAATGTCAGCAATAAATATTGCCATGAATCCTTTTTGGAAATTATATGAATCCATTCATGACACTTTAAAGGATCAGTCAATACTGGTAGCCATGCTCCACACGAAAATGATCTTTGTAGAAGGATACATTACAGATCTAGAAACAAGGGAAGGAGGGCCCTCTACAGCAAACAGTTCATTAAACCATATAGATGGAGAACCTAGGAAACAACATAAACAGGATGATTTGAAGAACATTCAGTAAAAAAAAATCAGTTGCATCTCAGACCGAGGACACCTCAAACACAGCCTGGAGCAAGCCGGTCACAGACGAAGGTCAACTGACTGGTGAAATACAAGCGGCCAAAGAGAAACAAAGTACCCCACAGAAGATCCAAGAGGAACATAAAATGACCCCAAATTAAAACCACGAAATCAACAAAGGACAAACAGCACACTGCAACAAAGAAACAATCAGTAAATGGCCGTGTGGTTATGACTTTGGAAAAAGATGTCCTGAGTATGACGCCCCCTGAAGGCAAAGGGGAAAGGGAGCTCCAAACCAAGACTCAAACACCTAAGGGCGACCCCCGAGCAAAGCCATAATGACTTACAAAGCAAGGAACAAATAACATACCCGCTCTTTGCAAATGAAAAAAGGCATACAAAAAAAGTAGGCAATCGAGTGGTAACAATAGCAACCTTGCAAAGGACCTCAGAGACGATGAAAAATCCAAAAAACAACCAGGGAAACGAAATAGAGCCCAACGCACAGTCGAGAAATAGAACTGTGGTTGCTCGAGACATAGAGCCCCGAATCTCGGAAATAATAGATCTAGATGCTTCTCTAAGTAAGTGACAAAGGGAGACTGATGTCCCGGAAGAGAGTATCGACCTTATGGACTTGTCGGTGTACTCAGCTGAAAACTTGGATTCCGAATCCCTGCACACGACGCAATCACTGGGCCCCTTGAAAAAAGAGCAAAGAGTAAAAAGTCATGAAAACATGGACAGAGAGCAAACAAGACCATTTCTTACGCTGAAAGTAAGGTGCGAGAAACTATCAAGGGGCTCCTTGAATAGTAAAATGACCAAAACATCCTCAAAGGGAAAAGAGATAAGGCAGACACCGTCTAGAGAGAAAGCATTGGACTCACAAGATTAAAAACAAAGGAGTAGGTCACCCCGTACAAAAAGAACTATGAAAACCCAGTTCTGGGAGGAAGTTCAATCTGTGAACAACCGAATAAAAGAACAGCAGAGGAAAGCCTTATCGGAACAAAGTCAGGGAAGAAATTCAAGTAGGAAAAGAAACAACAACTCAGAAAACGGAAAAGACTTGTACATCCCATATAGCAAAAAGACTGGTAGCGAAAGATCTTTTAAACTGGAACGTGTGGGTGATACTCGTGACAATTTGATTCTGAACAGGAAAAACATAATGGCCTTAATTAAGTGCATACCGCATTTGAGGCAGATAAATTCTGATGATATCAGATTTATTGAATTTGGCTCTTCGGGAAAAAGAGACTGTGTTTATTTACATATCCCCTCTCCAATAATCAGGTCAATGATAAGAATGGAACAGGAAAGCTTCCAAATGATGAGGTATGATTTACGCCAGTGCCACTTAAGCAGCAATAAGCCAAAGCATGAAAAAAGAACAGTGGAATCTCAAGAGAACACACAGTCAAAACAAGAGAACCTATTGGCTTGTTCCAATGAACACTTAGCTGGATAAATAAAAACGTTGATTCAAAAAGAGGTAGAGCCCGCAAAGCGGACAGGCACTTGGAAGAGGTCGGGCCAAAGAGTTGAAGCAACAACAGATGGAATGGAGGAAACGCCATACATGGATCCTCTGAATACTGGAAGATATCCAAAGGGACCTCTCCAGAGCCTAACAATCACATTCGCACAAGAAGACGCGATAGGGACAATGAACAAACAGCTACAAAAAATCTTAAGGGGGGGGGAAAAGGTGAACTTTCCAGGTGGTAGTGGATCTCGAAAGCCCTTACAAAGAAGAGCTAGCCATGCATAGAAGAGACGGACAGGAGTGAGGAAGTGTGTGGATTTAGGACCAAAGATGCGGGGGAAGCCACCATCATAATGGGAAGCTGGAATACCAGACATGGCTAATAAAAAAGCCATTTCTGGAGGGCTACAAAACCTATCTTTTCCTAGTGATACGCTCCTAAAAAGGCCGTCCATCGTCAGGTCTTTTGACAGCCATCAGATCGGGAGTGGGAATTCAACACACAAAAACTGTAACATCAAACATCCACTTCCAGGTATCCGCTCTGAAATGGACGAAGACAACCTCGGAAAACAACAAAGAAACTCTAAAGGAAGAAACAGTGATTCGGATTAATACATATTGGAATCCTGCAGCAATCAAGAACAAGGATTATCTAAAACTGGCCGACAATATACTGGAAAGAACATACCAGGAATGGGCGCCGAAATTCATCATTTTATGTGGTGACCTCAACGCAGTTTGCCCCAAAATTAAAATTCTTGAAGGAACGAGGAAAAAAGTCCCTTTAAACATGATCCAAGGACTCTTCATAGTCTAAAAACATCAATACCTAGTTGTGGACCAAAAATCCCGACATGGGAAAGAAACAACCAGAGAGCAAATTTAGATCACATATTTGTCTCAACCGAGATGCTGAAAATTGTTGACGATTTTGAGGTGGTGAAAACTATTAATAGTGACCACAACCTCTTAAAGGTAAAATGGACTTACCGGAGGCGTGCCCAACCAACTATGTTAGCCAAGATCGAGGCGTGTAAGGGAGGAACAAAGTCGAGACTGTCTGCAAACGCAGTGGCAGAATTGACTGATACATACACCACCTTCTGCAAGTTGAAGCAGCAAAGGAGCTTGAAAAATGTCAAGGACAATATTGATTATCAACCTCTGCTAAAACTCTATGAAAAGGAAAAAAATGTCTGGCCAACTCGAGAGATAAAAACGCAATAGCATGAATTTAACAAGTCCATAGTGGAAGAGAGAAAAAAACTAAGGAAACTGAAAAATCAAGCAAGAAAAATAAATACCTTGGAGTCTGCAAATCAGGTGAAAGTCGCAGTGAGGGTATATAAAAGCTCGTTACGACATACAAGATCGACGATTAATCAAGCAGACACAGCTGCTATGCTAAAGACAGTGTGCAGCAGACAAACAAGAGACTTCTGGACCCTGATTAGAACAACATCAGGGATTCAAAACAACCCAATAAATAACATTGTGGGAGAGGAAGCCTGGATGAAGCACTTCAGAAGTCTATTCCAGAAAGTCAGATGCCACGATTCAGCAATCTCAGAGGTTTCAAACACACAATGGATGACAATGTGGGATTTGGAGGACATCAAGCACAAACTTGTTCGGTTAAACAACTCCAGGGCCCCTGGGCCCGATGGTATTACTCAGACTTAAAAGAACATCAAGCAGAATGGGTGGTCTTCATTCACGAGGTCATAAAGAAGTGTACAATGTCTAGATCCATACCCACCTCAAGGCCAACAGCTACCATTGTGCCAATTTACAAACATGGACCAAGAGAGGAACCTAAGAACTACCGCCCAATAGCACTTCTTGATGTTGTTGCGAGAGTTTTTGGCTCTTTACTTTTGGAAAACTTTCAAAAGTGGGCAAGATCCGCTGGCAACGAAGTCCCACTTCAATCTGGGTTCGTGAAAGATGCAGGAACAGCACCAAACATCTTGCTTCTAAGCGTCTTCAAAAGTAAGATTCATGAAGGAAGTCCAGAAATCCATCTGGCATTTGTGGACATGGTCCAGGCCTTTGACCAGGTCGATCATGAAATTTTATGGGAAAAATTAAGAGCAAGAAGGTGCCCGGAAAGTATTCTGGAACCTATTAGAGCTCTCCATCAAAACACCTCTATCAGGATATGCCTAAATCGAGAAGGGCTGCTATCAGAACAAATTTCCACGGCAAGAGGAGTAAAGCACGGGTGCCCCTTGCCCCGACACTATTCAACTCATACCTCTGGCACATTGAAGAATGTGAATCGGAGATACGCTCATTCCCACCAACAATAGGAAGGACGAAGATCTCAAGATTACCTTATTTTACTGGACTATACTCTGATTGGTCTTCAGCATCAATTAAATGAACTGGCATCCTACATAAAAAAGAACAACCTGGTCATTAACAAGGCCAAGACTAAAGTCATTATTGTGGAGAAACAAAAAACCTGCACTGAGAACTTCAGTTGGACCTTGGAGGGGGGAGAAGATCGAACAATTAAATGAATTTAAATACTTGGCGGTAATCCTAAGTAACAATAAACAAGAGTGCCCAATGCAAAACCACCTTTTGGAAAGAGCGAGGAAGCTGGAAAGCCAGGCCAAAGCTATAGATGGAAGATTTGGTCAATTTACAGCAATCCCCCTGATACAATTCTACAAAGGTAAGGTGGTTCCGTCTTTAATTTACGGTGCGGATACTATGCTGACGATACCACGAGGATTCTGGAAGCGCATTGAAGGTCGCTTCTGGCGCAGCGCTCTGAACCTAACGGCATCAACGCCTGTAGCAACCATTCGCCAAGAATTGGGTTTGCAATCACTAGAGTCAATGGTGATCAGAAACACAATAATGCTATATAGGAAGATCATAATTAGCAATCGCCCAAATGTGATGACCATCATCCACACCAAAATCAAAGATCAAAAAAGCAACCTGTTGATGATTTGGTGAAAGAAAACTGAAAAATCCTGGATGAGATGGACAGCTCAGAGGAAGAACTAATCCAAAACCTGAACAAAGTTAAACAAAAACTGTGGGAACGAGACTGGATACAGACGACAGCTTTGGAAAATAGAAGCAAATTAATAAGACACCTGCCACCGACAAAAAGGAGTATAAACGATCCACCAAACTATCTAAAAAAGTTCCCAAATAAGTTTGTGAGGAACATCTTTATACAATTTCAAATGAATCTCTTACCAACAAGCAAGATCAGAGCGATAAGAAAAACTTCGCTGGACAACAGCTGTCAGTTCTGTACAAAGAAAGATCAAATTGAGTCACTTCGGCATCTTTTGTTGTCATGCCCGAACTTGGCAAATGAGAAATGTCCACCTGGGACACATACTCAAAGAGTCGACAATATGTGGAGAAGAGGATTGGTGGAACCAATTAATGGAGGGGGATAACACCTCACATGTGATTGCGGTCTCCCAATTCCTTTTGAACTTGAACCTCCAAGATCGGTACTAAGATGTGTGAGAGAGTTTATAGCCCAGAACTGAGACTTGAAGCAAGGTGTATCCCCAATCCTGTCTTTCTTTCTTTCTTCTCTCTCCTTTTTGTGCTCTGTTCAATGTTAAGTAACCTTCAGTTGGAACTGACATATGAAAGATGAGAAAAGACCAAAAAGTCTCATTTTCTTGTAAAAGTTTCTTGTAAATTAAATCCAGTAAATACAAAAAAAGAAAAAAAGGAAAAACAGGCATTATGGAGGCTCTTTCTACAAGTCCTCTGCCACAAAGTGCTAATGTCTAATTATTTCCTTTCTTAAAACCAGAGGCATTGTGGAGGCTCTTGCTACAAGTCCTCTGCCACAAAGTGCTATTGTCTAATTCTTTCCTTTCTTAAAACCTGAGGCATTATGGAGGCTCTTGTTACAAGTCCTCGGCCACAAAGTGCTAATGTCTAATTCTTTCCTTTCTTAAAACCAGAGGCATTATGGAGGCTCTTGCTACAATTCATCTGCCACAAAGTGCTAATGTCTAATTCTTTCCTTTCTTAAAACCAGAGGCATTATGGAGGCTCTTGCTAAAAGTCCTCTGCCACAAAGTGCTAATGTCTAATTCTTTCCTTTCTTAAAACCTGAGGCATTATGGAGGCTCTTGCTACAAGTCATCTGCCACAAAATGTTAATGTGTAATTCGTTCCTATCTGAAAACCTGAAGCACTGTGTAGGTATCTGCTACACGTTGTGAGCCACACAAGACTGATGGCTGTCTTCCTTTCTCTAAATCTGAGGCATTGCAAAGGCACTCATTGTAAATCATTGTGTGCTATTGATTGTCCTATTTGTTTCTTGAAACTAGAAGCATTTCAGAGGTGCTCAATACAAGTGGTCTAGCACACAATGCTAATGGTACTGTTCTTTCATTCTTAAAACATGAGGCATTCGCACATTACAAGCAGTCATCCATGCAGTGCTAATTGTTCTATTCTTTCTTGCTTATATTCTGTGGCATTGTGCAGGAGCCTGCTAGACGCCGTCTTGGATACAATTCTAATGGTAATATTTGTGCAATTTGGACTCTGACTGGAGGAGCAGTCAGCGACAGTGTGCTAAATGATTCCAACTGGCTTTTTTGACATCCATATTTCTTCTGAAACCAGATTGATATTTCAAATAAATACCATTATCATCAATGAAAATTTGCAGTTTTTTTAACAGCAGGATAGAAAAGACTTTTGCTGTGGCGTCCATAAGGGCGATCGGTAGAAAGTTTGACGGATCATTAGGTCACCTTTTTTATAAATTGGTATAATGATAGCATTCCGCCAGGAAGCAGGAATGCAATTCAAATTGATGATGGTTTTAAATTTGGTATAAAGTAATGCTGCCCAGAAGATTGGATTATCTTTTAAAACGCATGCCGGTACCCCACCAGGTCCTGCAGCTTTCCAGGTTTTCAGGGTTTTAATAGCATCCACTATTTCTTCCATAGTAAACGATAGATTGTCAGATAATTGTTCATTAAGGATACCTGAGTTAAATTTGACAAATATTTATGGTAATTAAAATTTCTTGGAGATATATTCTATCCATGCATCGGCGGAGACAGAGGCACTTAAATCTCGAAGCTCCTAGTTCTTGCTGTTGTTAATTATCGACCATAGCCAGCGCGTATCATTAGCTATTAATGCTTTCATTGTCCTCTGATTGTCAATTAACTCCATCTTGAATTTTATACGTTTAATCGTCATTTTGTATTTTTGGGAAATCTTGTTTTTACATTGTAGGTAGATGTCATAATTCAAAAACATTTATCGCAATTTTCTCAAGCAAAGATTTTTTTCTCGCTTTAAGTAAGTTATTTCGGGATTAAACGCGTGAGAGTGTTGAATTTGGGAGGGTCGTGCGGTATTTGCTATGGACAGAGATGATTTTTTATTATCAAATTATTCCAAGCTTCATGCAATTGAGCATTGTACATTGTGTCACCACCCTTGGGACTTTTCCAATAGTCCTTGTTGACCATATAGTTTAAATGTCTGCACATGGATGAAGACCAGCCCACTGATAAGTGAGAACGTTTGATATTTATCATTTTAAGGATTGGATTTATTTCCAGGGCCAGGGAAGGAGTTCTTATAGTCATACTGATATTAACATGATCACCATATAAGATATCAGATATCAGATATGACTATCTTGTGCACACGTCCCATTAGCCGTTCTGAGACAAAAAAATAATCCAGGGAGAAGTTTTCTCCACCTCTTCGCCAAGTACCTGTATGAGGGGTAGAATCAAACTCCACCTGAACTAAATTCCAATCCCCAAAATATTGAATCCATTTTTTTCCTCTAGTGACAAGGGTATCTTTGTGTTTGGAAATGTTACGGTATGTATCGGGATGATCTGGGGTGGGACATATCGAGTTAAGATCTCCACCAATCAACATTATATAAAATCCTTGACATTTTCTATAGAGCAATTAGCTGGATTAAAATAAACACATACCAAAAGGTATGTGAACTCAGGATAATCAATTAAGAAGAATTCAATCACCAGTAGATTACTTGTTGCATATAGAATTTTTGATTTATGATTGAGGGAGTTGCTAATCAAGATTGCCACACCACCCGAAGGACGGCCAGAGATCGCCTGACGAGCAGGCATGCTAAAGGATTCAAATCCATCAATAAAAAATGTTTTAGAACACATTGTTTCCTGTATAAATAAAATCAATGGTAACTACATACAGACCGAATCCTTAAGCCACGCAACTAGGTTTATCATCCCACAGCAATTCCATGAGATGAAGCTTAGATCGATTTCATTAGGATTGCTTTTGTTTTGATGCCATATCGATCAGGGAGGTCATTAGAGGAGCTAGCCAGGTTTTCATGGAGGCGGCGCCTACCAATGTAGAAATTTGAGTGATAAATTCTACAGCCTGCTCCGGGCTTCCAGTTTGGTTTTTTTCACCTGGTTGATTTTGGTCGCGAGGAAGCAGAGCATCCAAAAATGTATCGGCTTCTTCTATAGATCTCTGTAAAGATAGATCTAAGCCGCGCAATTCAAAATCCTACCTATGTTCCCATATCAGCTTTGTTATAATTAAGGATTGGGGTGCACAGATCATACGTAGATTATTGTGATTTGCAAGCTTAATCCATTCAATGTCGTCAGAGACTAAAGTTCTCAATCGGGGGCTACCTTTAAATACATTAAATATGAATGATCTATTCAGTCTATGTTGACCATTCGTTTGCGGGTCACTTTGCCATCCCAATATATATTGTGCGTCCCGCGAAAAGGAAAACTGTTCTAAAGCAATCTCAGAATTCTTGCGTGATAGCTGTCCTATACTTTCTAAGTCAATTTCATCCTGACTATTCTTTCTGGATGGACTGTTCTGTTGCTGATTCAAGGTGGCTAGTGAGGAAGCAGCTTTTTCTACACCAGCCAAAATGTTTTCAGTAATTTTATCAACAGTTTTGGACTCTTTGAGCTTTCCACAGTCACAGGCCTCTGTAACATTTCCGTGCATAGTACTCAATTTTGATTCTGTATGTAAAGGTTGATTTTAACACGCCAATTCCTCTCAAGGGAAGATATTTGTGTATCAGGACCAGGTAATATTTCATTTCTTCTTGTTTTAATTTTAACAACAGGATAGAATGTTGAAAGGCGGCCCTGTTTCTGATTGACTATATCGTCAGAAGCAATGACCACTTTGGCATTCCTTTCCTTTTCTAGGGGCTTTGTTTGTGCTCACATGGCAGGGCCAAGTTCAACAATGCTTTTGATTCCTCATTTAATTGTGATAAATCAATCACTAACTCATTGCATGACTCATTCAAATGACCTGATTTTTTCTTTTCATGTCCATTATAGGTACAATTCTGCTGCCCCTTGTTTTTATTTTTTATTGGTTTTGTAGACTCTTGGGGAGATTGACCAGGATTTTTATTTTTTATTTTTTAAAGCCTTTGCTTGTGCACGTTTCATTTTGCGAGACAAAAAACCTCCAGCGGAATCCTTAGTGGAGTCGTCTTCTAGTACGGCAAGATCATTCGTTTGATCAGGGATCTCGTCCTTGTGCAATGGCACTTTACCACTCTCTCCTTTGTCAGAGACTGATTCCTGACTCATCATCATATCCAAAAGAGGAGTAGGGCTATTTGGGGGGTGTTGTGAGCAAGGAAAGGATGGGATAGTGGGGATTATCTCTCAAGGAGCTGGTATCACTACATTTTTTTGTAAACATTGTTGTACTGTCATACGATACAAAACTTCATCAATTTTCACTGTGTTAGCTTGAATTAGCTTTAGAAGCACACCGGAAGATGTATTTGGAGCAGCATTTTGAACATTTGAACCTAATATAAGTGCTTTTGAGTATGAGGCTTCTTCAGTCTGAGTACAAGAATCAAGGTTTGATGTATGCGGTTTTTGAGCCATTTTTTAAAATATGAGAGTCTAACAAAGTTATTTTTTCCGCGTGACCGGTGGCATATGCTAACATAAAACCCTCCATTTTTGACGTTTTGCTTGATAAATCTGAAATGTGATCCTTAATAGTGTATAAATAAACAATCGTGAGATCGTGGCCTTTATCCAAATTAGATTTAGAATAGATGTAATTACAGGAAAGGCCGCATTTTCCTCAGCCATATTCGTCGAACTAAGAACATGCATTTCATCAATGTCAGAATTAATAATCGGTGGCTCATTGCCCATTTGTGCTTTTGCATCATCATCTTCCATCATGTGATCATTCTGAGAGCTAACATCCCGATTACCAACCCCCCTGATTCTGGATATCCCCCCCATAGTTTCATTTGAGGGAGAGCTTGTTGAGGGACCTATATGTGATGGCAAGGGAGGCTTTTCATGATCTATTGAAGAGGCACTGTGTGATACATCATCAAGGTTATGTAAATATATACTTTCAATTTGAGCTGGATGATGTATAGCAGGTGAGATAGGACCCAAGGAAATGTGACATTGTTTTTCCCATTCATTGATGAGTGCAGGAGCCATAATGGAGACATCGGATAGCTCATTTTTATGAATCCTGGTGGCAGAAGAAAAGGCTTGCATGTGTTTGAATGGAGTCGTAAAAATGGGTATTTTTAAATCATCCTGCGTGTGTACCTTACCCATGAATGAATCAAACCTTGGACGCATATTTATGCCTACATCATCATTTGGTTCAACTGACAATGATTGGAGGCTATGAGGGACGGTGTTACCGTCCATTTCACGTTCCTTTTGATGCAACTCGAAAAGCACAGGGGCAGATTCATTCAGTGTGGAATCATGAAGCTGAATCGGCACTGTGCCATCCAGTGCTGAGTCAGACTTCACTTTGTTGAGACTTTTGCCACTTCGTAGACTACCAACCATGATCGAACAAGTTGTTAGGACCAGCAACAAATGTACCCACTTTAAGTATTATTAACGATCAAAAAATACACAGGTAGGCACGTTACATTTTGTAGCAAACAGTAACCAGATGGAATTACCAAAACTTACTTGTCAAAGAATTGGTCTATGTTTGGACACCCAACACCCGCCACACCATCAAACAGTCCAACAGTACACTTACAATGCCCACCTGTGCGCGCGCGGTGCGCATGACCGGAAAGGTAGTAGTAGAGTTCACCAATCAGAATCCGGGAAGGGGGAGGAACTGATGACGGTGTGGGGAGGTGTCTAGGAAAGGGGCGACAAGAAAATAAAGAGGTTCTTTACTTCAAAGAAGCAGCAAGTCCAAGCCTACGCACAGCCAAGCACGAGTAAAGCAGTAGTACTAAGAGTACTAGTAGAAATGAAGATTATGGAAAGTTACTTTTGTCCGTTTGAATAACGCAGCAGCAGCGTGTTTTGCAGCACGGCAACCTTCCTCTTGCGCACTCGAGTAATTTTATGCGAGACGGCTTGACCATGAGCACGAAGTTCCAAAGACACAGTAGGTGCAAGATGAGCAAGGTGTGCAGTCCAACAGTACACTTACAATGCACTTCCGGTGCAGACTGTTAATCCTTTCCGCGGAGGTGATCGCGATCTGGCACTCCGCCAACTTGAACAGAAGTGGATATACCGCCTTGACTCTGTCAAAGATGGCCTTAACATATCCATCGGAACCTTTTCTTCAACAAGTTACTCATTATTTTCACCCCTGGGCCATATACAGAGCTGACCACCTTAACACCACCAGGTGTTTTTCCCAATTGTATAATTCCAACCTGAGGCTTCTAGACGACTAGCCTTTTTTGATCCATTCCAATCTAGGGTGCAACCATCTTCAGATTAACATACTACCTTTGATTAGCAGAATTGTCTGTTTATTCATGTTTTCCTGAAACATTTATTGTGTTCTACCTTTAGAGACCTTACTTCCTGTGAACCAACAAATGTATGCACATGCAGGTCCCCTTGGACCATTGTTTGACATGTTGCCTGTATGTCACAAATCATAAGTGAATTCATGTTTGAAGTACTAATAGGGTTAATAAATTTGCCTGTTTAGTCATGCTTATCTTAAAATATTTAAACATTTATTATGTTTTTTCTCAGAGACCTCATTTACTATGAACCAAGAAATGCATGTACTTTCAGGTTTTTTGTACTATGTTTTGTACTTTGACTTGTTTTGACACTGACCATCATGGACAACCACTACATATGACTCTGCCTCCCTTTTTAGACGCGTTTGAGCGCTGCCGGCTATCCCACAGATTACTAGTCTCCCTGCAACAGGCATGCGCAGGTACAGTAACGCTACCCGCTCCGCACATGCGCCATTTGACCGCTCCCCTGAGCAAATCGACGCATATACGCATGCGCGTGCATCAGACAGCACCGTCAGTCGCCGACACAGCTCGATTGCAGAAGTAAGCTCCGCTTCAGACCACTCCCATTTTTTAACAAACTTTTGGGATCCATCAGGCACAGTAGCATTGTTAGCTGATCCCCACTACTCACTGTATTTACATCATGGTAGCTCCAACCACCACGGGACCCCGGCTCGTTCTTCTTTTTCTAAAACCGTAATTTTCTCCTACACGGGCATCAGCGCCCTTTTTTGAATCCCTAGTTTCACATTCAGGCCGCAATAAAAGATAATGATCTCAGTCACAATAACTTGTCGACCACAGGCACTCGATATTGATTGTAAAATCGTGCACTAGCACCATGTTACTTGACGCCTGCACTAGTATGCCTTACAATCACCCTTTTTACCTCTGCAACTAGCTGTTTAACATTAATAAGGTTATTTCCCTTTCTTTTGTCTATAACAGACCACAGCTTTACTCTGTGCCCTAGATAGAGACATCTTCCCATCTAGTACTACCTGGAATCTGTTTTTCTGACCAGACCTAGTAACTTTTCTCATACTACCGTTGCCTTTGATTGCACATAGTAATTCATTGCATCTCAACCAACTCGGGTTTCTAACTTGTTTCGGGGACCCGGGTCCATTTCACGGACCAATGCATTCGCCAGCGATTCACCCAGTATCTGGCTCCTATCAAACCATGCTAGCCATGACGCTCCAACTACCCTAGGTAGGTTGCTTTTTCGCAGTGTCTCCCTATGAACACTGCTTGCTCTTAATGTGTACCTTGTAACACTCCATATCTTGTTTCACCATTTTCAGGTCCCTGGCACTTAACAAGCACTCCGGTGCTCTAAAGTTTCCCCAGTCCTGAAGTCCGGTGCATCCACCAGCAGGTTGTACACTCTCAAATGGTGGCTGCCCCATCTACTCACCGTACTAGAAATAACTGAACTCTGTGTGTGTCGACAATTCTTGCGTACTGCCCCCAATATTAGCAGTACATGTAATTACAGTCACCATTGATGTACTAACCCACTTATATGCACAATCATTGTATATTCCGTGGATAAAATGTTTTTCTGTGCCGAAGAGGGCATCTGTCGCTGTTTTTAAACAATATCTACTCCTGAAAATGTAATAAATCAAAACTTTTTATGTTTGAAAAGACTCTAACTTTCTTGTGTTCATGTTAAGAGCTAATTGATATGTTGACTCGCCTTACCCTCTGGAGTCAAGCCCCCTTCAAAAAAAGAGGGTTCCTTGCCTTATTTCACACACAGGTATAAGAAGATGAAATGTAGATGCTGGTGCACTTCTCAGCAGTCGTCTGACTTCCTGTGAGTAACATTTTTCTCCTGTATCCCATTCTTGTTTAGGACCCTAGCCAGTGTTATTCTACATTGTCTGATGACTAGGATGTGGTTGCCTGATTATTATTTACTACTGTACACCTACATTACCTACAAACGTACTTGCCTGTGCTTCCCCTTTGGATTTGCCGACTGATAGAGTGCATTCTCCATGAGCCAAGACCCAAGCAACAACCTCAACAATTGCCTCACCGACATATGCAGCTGGATTACAGTGAATGACCTTAAATTAATCCCGACCAAAACTCACCCACTGAGGGCAACGCAACCAACTCACACATTGACTGGCTTCCCATCATGGGAACCCAACCAGAGACCTTAAACAGGTTAAATAAGCTAGGACTACTCATGGGCAACAGACTATCACGGGAACCACATTGTCAGCGCTATTGCAAAGAAATGCTTCCACCTCTGACTATGCAAACAGCTTTTACCTTGGAATGTGACAATGGGTCATCATAAAACATCAACGCATCCAAAAAACTGCAGCAAGGAAACTCCAGAGATTAAACAGACTAGACCACATCGCACTAGCTCTGAGAAGCCTACATTGGCTCCCAGTAAAAATAAAACACATTCAATTCAAAGCCATGCACATTGCCCACAAATCACAACATGGACAAGGAGCCGGATTTCTCCAGGCTAAGATCTGCCGCTACCAACCAGGAAGATACCTAAGATCGAGCGACTACCTCGAAATCAAGACAAAACAATACAAAAAAGGACATTCGGAGGAACTGCATTCTGATGTCTAATTGCTAATCTGTCGAACACAATGCCAAAGGAAATTAGGATCACAGAATACCACCTCACCTTGAGTAAGCAACTGAAAACATGGCTATTCAACTGCCAATAACCAGTACTAAAGCGACAATACCAGCAAAACCAATGGGCGCCGAAGGAAAGCAGCCAACCACTAACCTGCGCTTCCTACTCCTCCTCTGCTAGCCATGCATCACATTTAGTATGATTTGGAAAGATTAGCCATGACCCATACATAGATAGATCTGTGAAGATAGTGATGATTAAACAAGTGTCACATCTAGAGAGATTTGTGAAGATTAGTCATGCGCCACTTTAGCTGTTCAATCTTACTACACCCAGAAGCACACTCTGTGTATGGTACCCTTGCTACACTGAGATGGGCTAGTGGGAGTTGCCAATGTATTGCACATAGAGGAATTTCTTGGATTGGCTAGTGTGCTAAGCTTGGAGGGGTGACGCGTGGGCCAGTGTATTGCACTTGGAAGAATTGGAGGGTACCATTGAGTTGCAGCTGGATGATATCTGAGGACAAACTTGGAAGAACCTTTACAGTAGCCAATTGACTAATCATGCCTGCTACTGCTCCCCTCCAACGCACCCATAAGTACTATGGGCCAGGCAAACTACACACAAACACAAACCAAACTTAAATAAAATTAGCACACAACAAATTATCCCAGACTGTGGACCTTACCCTTACGGATAAAATAATCCAGTGCACACAACCGTAACTACCAGCCAAATGACAAGAAACACACTCCTAACAAAAAATTCACCTGCATAAAACAAACAACCTGGCCACTGGACCTTCCCCCTATGGACACAACAAGACAGTGCGCACGATTAAACTAGCAGCCAACGACGGATGAAACACACAAACACACACCCAATATAACAAACATTCACATACAACAAAAAAACCAAGGCACTGATCCTTGCCCATACAGACACAACAAGCCAGTGCACCTGATCAAACTACCAGCCAACAACACATGAAACACACAAACACACACACAAAATAACAAACATTCACATCCAACAAACAACCAATGCACTGATCCTTACCCATACCGACACAAGAAGCCAGTGCACATGATCAAACTACCAGCCAACAACACGAAACACACAAACACACACCCAACATAACTAACATTTACATACAACAAACAACCAAGGCACTGATCCTTACCCATACTGACACAACAAGCCAGTGCGCATGATCAAACTAGTAGCCAATGACACATGAAACACGCAAACACACACCCAACATAACAAATATTTGTATACAACAAACAACCAAGGCACTGATCCTTACCCATACGGACAGAACAATCCAGTGCACAGACTCAACCCATCTGCAAGCGAACACACACAGATTCCAGTTTCTCCTGGTTTTGGACCTCTCCTATCATTCTACCATCAATAACCCACCCTGCCCTCTTTTTTTTCACAGCCACGTGAACGCCTGCAGACCGGTCCCATAATAATGGGGTGTGGTGTAAGACAACTTAAAATAACATAACTATGTACCCACCTTTTCTACGAATCAAAGTCATCCAATAATGAATTCGATTGTAGGTGTTATTAATAGTTTGTAAGTCTAGTTCATAGTTACCGGTAAGAGGAAACATGCACTGGGTATCATCTGCATAGTTTGGGTACCCGAAGCCTTACGCATCAAGACAGTTGAAAAGAGGAAGAGTGATGACATTAAAAAGCCTTTGGGACACACAGGACCCCTGGGGTATCCCACATTCCAATTCATAACCTTCTGCTATATAATCTTCAGGAAAGGGTTACGTTTTGAACTTTCAAAGACTTGTTGTGCCTCTAAACTGTCCTGGATCCTGAAGCTCTGCTAGTATGACCCTAAACAATAATTTTTCTTCCCAAAAGTCACTATCTTATATGTGTTTGTAGACTAAATGCATTTACTGTATATCTGTTAGTGTTCGCGAGTGTGCGTTATTACCAACAATTCGATCGAACTGTCATTACTGTCAAATCTCTGTAACAAATGTTATCGCCAGCAACTACCAACTAAGCAGTGGCCTTTTGAAAGTATCTTAAAGTATTCCTATGTGTTTTGCTTATATGTAATGAGTATTTAAAAGCGATTCTAGTGTTAATATAATACATATATATTTTTGATATACATGTATGTGTAAGTGTTTCTTTGGGTTTGTATTGCTAACTAAGATTCCATGCACGTAACTACAGCTCACATCTTCCGTTTAAGATAAGCATGACTTTTCTGCCACACTACCAAGGTTCCAGCAGTAGGACAGACAGACTCTTACTAAGAGTTGGGTATCTACAAACCACAGGGATCGTTTACTGAAGTCCTGCTTCCAGTCAGGGATACCCTGATTTCTGGTTATAACTGTTCCAAATAATCCATCCTCCAGGCCACTACACTGTGAAAAGTACTAAACATGTCCACTATGGAAAACTACAAGGCAGAAGCTCTTGCAGCTCTTACTGTTTATAAACTTCACTAGCACAGTATGGTAGACCGCTTACAGCAAGCACTTCCACAAGGCACAGTTCCAAACAGGAAGAGAATCATTAGCACATTGTGGCTGACCGCTTACAGCGAGCACCTCCACAAGGCACGATTCCAAAAAGGAAGACCATTAGCACTGTGTGTCAGACCACTCGCAGTGAGTGCTTGCACAATGCCCGATTCCAAGAAAGAAAGAGAATTGTTAGCTATGTGCGGCAGACTGCTTTGAGCGAGCACCCCCACAATGCCTGATGCCAACAAGGAAGAGAATCATTAGCACTGTGTGTCAGAATGTTCACAGCTAGCGCCCCCACAATGTCCAATTACAAAAAGGAAGAGAATCATTAGCACAGTGTAGCAGACATCTTACAGCGATCACCTCCACAATGCCTGATTCCAAGAAAGAAAGAAAATCATTATCTATGTGCGGCAGACCGCTTAGATCGAGCACCTCCACAAGGCCCGAATCCAAGAAAGAAAGAAAATCATTAGCTATGTGTGGTAGACCGCTTAGAGGGAACACCTCCACAAGGCCCGATTCCAAAAAGACATTTCTTCAAGGAAATATTGTGTTCAGTAGTGCTCCCATACAATTAAAGGTAGCTTACTGAGTGGGGATATAGTCAGGGTCGCCAGAATATGCTTTTCTAAAAAGTGGCACCTAGAGAAGGGTACACAGTATGGTAAATATTTTCTCATAAAACTGCTACAATTGGGGAAAAACGCTCTCTCTATGGGGACTTTCAAGTCTATGGAATAAGCAGTCAGTGTTGTAGAGGCTGTGTGGGAAGATGCCAATAAGCTGTGGTACAGGCTGCTAACAAGCTGTATGGGTAGCTGTGATATAGGATGTCTGGGAGTCTTCCAATTAGCTGTGGCTCCCGTACATATTAAGGATGTGATTAGGGTGTGATCTGCTCTTTTTAGCTGTAATGCAGGCTCAAATGTACGCTTTTTGAGTGTTTCACAGCCCCATTATAGCTACTGCACAACCCCTGGAACAGCCATGCTACAGCTACAGCACACAATTGGAAATTCAACTGCTGCACAGCTACAATGCAGTGACTGTGCATCCTTTAGTACAACTAACTTCAAACCCTCAAGATTAAGACATGGGTAGCTCTGTGATGACAAGACAATGTCCACCTGTAACAACATGCGGGGTCCCAAACTTGCTGTACTGAGTTTCATCCTAATATGATCCTGACTATGTCCTGCCTTACACCCTCCTCCCAACCTCTGCCTGTCCATCCCTGATTGTCTCTCTCTCTACTGAGAATGGAGCAAGGGCAGACAGACGGATAGAACAGAGGGAGAGCACTGCTGTTCTGAGTTTCATCCTGGTATGCCCCTGAGTATCTCCTGCCTTACACCCTCCTCCCAACCTCTGCCTGTCCATTCCCTGATTGTTCCTCTCTCTACTGAGAATGGAGCAAGGACAGAACATGACAGGGAGGAGAATGGTTCAGCTCACCCTGGCTGGCAGTGCTGCTTGTTTTTACATAGGAAATATATAAGTGGAGCTTATAGGAACAGCAAGGTTTTAATCCTGCAGCCATCCATTGCTGGCTTCACCCCGTCTTACCAGAGTAGGTGCACTGCTAAGGTCCCAGTGGATGCAGCTAGCGCTCTGTCTGGCCGTGGTATGTTCACGTTTGGAAGTGCATCAGGGATACAGGACCTGGGACGCTGCCCATTTTGCTCCAGGATTTCTTTGCTATGAGTCATAGGTCTACCTGCCACCTGGAGCCCAACCCTATGAAAGTGGTGCTGACATTCCTGAAATCTGCTTTCACTGACAAAACTGTATCTACATACTTACAGTGTCTGAAAGAGCTCAGAAGCTGCCAAAAGCAGGTATGTTGGGGCATTATACTTCACTGGCATTAAAACATTTTTTTTTATTGTATATATAGTTAAATTGAGATTTCATACACATTCCTTTTTACAACTTAAACTTGAAAGTCATGCTTGCGCTCAAAGAATTCCGCCTGTGAAAGTGTCTATTGAAACAACTAGATTGTGCACTAAAAAAACGATTTTACAGTGCTTAGAAGTGGCAGGAAACTGGCATAAAGTGCTGTTTAAGTAAAGCTATTATTTGCATTATCCCTTTAGAGATATATGTGTGCACACATACACAACCTCTGAATATGTTGCTCCTCACCAGGAAAGAAGGGTACCACCCTTCTGTAGACCAAACCTTGCACCGAGCAGGCCTCCTCTGCCAAATGGCTGGGAGCAGGGCTGCATTGTTGCCCTGGGTATATGCTTATTGCCACAAGGTTTTGAAGGGGAGAACCTCAGAAAGGTAATTCCTGCGAGAGGATAAAGTGCATAGCAAGACAAATGTTGCTTTGCATACACTAGGGCCAGACCCAGCCTACCATTCCGTGCACATCCTTTGTCCATAACAGCGATGCAGCAAGCCTTTTCCACATTTCAGAAGAAGGCTGCAAGGACGACTGACTGAGGCCTGAGCCTACAGCATCTGTGCAGTTTGAAAGATAGCTCTGTTATGAGAATCCAATGCCCACCTGTAACCAAATGCAGCATCTCAAACCGACTGAATGTCTTCCTAGTATGGTCATGAGTCTGTCCTGGGAATAGAGCAAGGACAGACAGACTGGTAGAACAGACAGAGAGCACTGCCTACACACAGAGCTAAGCATGCTCACTGACTCTGCCTGCATGTTTCCATTTCTACTCTCTGTTGAATATTGTGGAACAAAACAGGATATGGGAGTATTTAGCATCTTAGTGCTTAGAGTGTGGATGTAACTTACATGAGAAATCATTAAGTGGGGCTTATGGGAACATCACCGTTTTGAACCGGTGAGTGGGAACATGGCTTTGGGGCCTCCGGTCCTTCCTACATAACACATTGATGGCTGTGTCCCACTGCCAGTCCCAGAACTGCCATGGCCGCTGGTGTTGCTTTGCAAATGAAGCATGACAACAGCCATGTGTGCCGGCGAACCATCTCTAGACTGATCCATCCAGGAACAGTGGCATGGTGCGGCTATATGATTCTGGTGACCCGCAAGTGGGCAATGGAGCCCTTTTGCCACCTCCTCTTCTGCAGGCTGCAGCCACCCCCAGCAACACCCTTCCCGACCGTGCTTGGCAGCCACTCACTTGCTTAGATGTTCTGCTATTACTGGCGTGGGCCTCTTCTGCCTGGATCAGCCTGAGTGGAGATGTGGGAGATTGCAGGGGCTGCTGGATCTGGATGCACCCTTTGTAATCTGCCTGAAAACCCGTAGATCACGAGGAGCTTCTGGGAGACAGCTCTGGTTGAATGGGGGAATAGGATGAGGAGCTCTGTTGTCCATTCCTGAGAAACGACCTGTCAAAATAGAACTGTTGCTACATTTTGGTCTAATGATGGTTAATTGAGATGCAATACAATCGCCAAACTCTGACGTACTTGTGTAGATCATCACTTCATGTGTGATCCGATTATTAGCACGAGACTGAGAAATAGGAGATGACTCATCATTTTTCATTAAAGGCTCACGACATGGGTTCAAATCAGAAATATTGAGTTCAGTTGTGACTGCAGTAGGACTACTACCAGTCAAAATAATAACCTTGTCCAGTAAGTTAGCGCACATGCTCAGATCAGGTACATCACACTATGTTAGGGTCGCATTGGTACTGCAGCCGATGGAACCAAATACCTTTTCCAATAGTTTAGTGCCAATGCATTATAGCTATTTGTTCCGGGCAGCCTCTATCTCCTGCACGGCAAGTTCTTCCTCATTTGCTTCTAAACATTGCGGCACAGGTGGTGGGGTACCTACACTCCCGCTTTTAGAATAGAATTTAGTTATTAATGATATCTTAGTCTAATTTTGATTTGTATTCGATAGAATGGTCTTGGAAATTAATGTCCTGCGATGTCGCAATGGATAGCCACACACTGGTGCCCCACCAGCAATTGGTGCTATCTCTTTGTGTTTGGCTTTAGGTGTACCTATTTCTATCTCATTCACACTCTCACCCTCTCCAATACTCATAGTATTCTCACTTGTGGTTTTCTTCCCAATCACCATATTCGCCATATTCACATATATAGTTATGTTATGTGCTGCCATTGTGCTGGTAAAGGGCTCCAGTAAAACCGTCTACTACCATAAGCCAGATATACACAGGAAGGTGGAACAGGAAGCGTGGGGCAGGGGAGGGGAGCTAGGGCGGGGGATGAGGAGAAAGGAGAGGAGGGAGTACACTGGACAGGGAAGCAGTGATCACACTGTTCAAAGTGTGAAGATAACACATTTATGTCGGGAACGGGAGGAATATAGTTCAGTGAATTTCACCAGTGCTTTGTTTTCTTTTTTAACAGCAAATCGCAAGTTATCATCTCAACACACATTACATATACGGGAACACATAAATAGTGAGATGGTAGTAAAATAGATTACCTGACAGAGTAATGACTACTGACTGCCATACACTGCTTGGGACAGAACACTGTTTCCCTCAGAGCAGAATATTGCTGCATTCAATGCAGGGTAGGAGGATATATGTGTGCTTACAGGCACAGGCACAAGCACTGCTCGACTGCTCGATCAACGAATGCAAACAGTACACTTCCGAGTGCATTTCCCGATGGGCCAAGTCAGGAGCAAATATAGAACTTCCTTAAAAGTGGGACGGGCATCTTACTATCTAAAATCACAATAAGAAAAAGACACTATATTAGGGTCTGTTGTAGTAATATACTACTAGGTGATAGTCTAATATTACAATAGCGCAAGTCCAGAGTTGGGGAGAATAATGTCCACCTTGGCGCAACTTTGTTTTCCGAAAGCTCACACAGCTCCAGGCTGGAGGTCAGCAAACAGTACACTTCCAAGTGCACTTCCCGATGCGTGCAGCCCGGAAACAATATAGGACTTCCTTAAAAGTGGGAGGGGCCTATTACAATCTTAGCTCATCTTCATTTTCCAACAGCTCACACAGCTCCAGGGTGCAGGTCAGCAAACAGTACACTTCCGAGTGCACTTCCTGATGTGCACGCGCTGAATCGTGCAGCCAGGAGCAGATATAGGACTTCCTTAAAAGTGGGACGGGCTTCTTACAATCTTGGCTCAACTTTGATTTCCAACAGCTCACACAAGTCCAGGGTGCAGGTTTATAAAATTCAATACATACATACATGGATACATCAATCTTCACATCTCCTTCACAAACCACATAGCTGTGGTCACCAATGCACCCAACCTTCAGCTCCACTTCCTGTGCAAGATACACCACATCTTTGTCCCACAAAACTTCCTCAATGCAGGTAATACACTTACCCTCCCCAAACTGGAATATAAAAAAGTCCTCCTGACTGGACTCCCCAGCCTTCTCTAAACTGTACAGAACACAGCATCAAGACTCATTATTTATATCTGCCAAAATATGTATCACACTAACTCACTTTCAGCAAGTTCCACCAGTTCACAAACCCACAAAGAATTACCTTTAAAGGTCTCTGCAACATCTAAGAAGCGTTCCACCATAAGAACCGTTAGAACCGTTGTAACAAATTCAAGTTCACCAGCCACACAAACGCTAGTCAAGCCAAGACAAATGTTGTCATACACATACCACACTGCAAGGTGATTTGCACAGAGAAACAGGCCTTCACCCATGACGCACCGGGGTGTGGAATGCCCTAAATAACCTACATTTGCTCCACCTCTTCCATTTGTACATTTTGCAAAATCCTCAAACCTACTGCTTCCCCCACCTAATCCAGCCAAATCCCCCCAGTTACTATCATTTTGTCTACCCTGATCTTCCTATCCTGCAATACAAATGTGAGACTTCCCTTTACCTCCATCCATCAAAGTTTGTAAAGTGCTCTAAGTTGCTCTGGTCAGGGCCAGCACTGTATACAAGTTTAAATAAATGAATAGCAGATGTTTTTTTGGTAGTGCAAGTTTGCTTTCTAGAAAAACATTCATATTTGATAGTAACTTGCTCAACTTTTCAAACCCCCAAAATTCATCTCATTAAATGGTGGTCGAGCAGGATTGCATTGTATACATCTCAATAGTGGTTAAAGTACTTGTTCCTTGCAAAAGTTTGCTGAACCTCAATGTTCTTTCCACTTTTCTACTCAAGGGTAATCCCTCTTTTCAAACTGGTCCACTCTAATCCAATTCCCTGACTACAAATCACCAATTAATTGAAGCTAGAGACCCTCTCAATTTTAGACAGACACATTTTATCTCTAGGCACTACACACATATCATACAACACAATATAATTGTAGGTCACTATGAGTTATTCTTCGAATTTCCATATTCTTTGGTGTTTATGTCTGGTCTGAGCAGAATGATGTAACATTTGGGGATGAAGATACAGCCCAGCAGCCCAGCACTGGAAGCCTGCATGGCAAAGATCTCCACGGCCACCATGTACCTACCCTTAGTGCTGAGATAGGCTGGGACGAAAGATACCCAGACACTGCAGAACATCAGCATGCTGAATGTGATGAGCTTGGCCTCATTGAATCTGTCAGGGAGGTTCCTGGCAAGGAAAGCTGCTATGAAACTGGCAAAGGCCAGCAGTCCCATGTAACCAATCACAGCATAGAAGGCAGTGCTAGAGCCCTCGACACACTGCAGGACCATCTTCCCAGTTTCAGACTGCATGTCAGTGTGAGGGTGAGGTGGTGAGGTCAACAGCCAACAGAGACAAATGAGTACTTCCCCCAGAGTGCACAAGAGGACCATAAAACCTGACACCCGGGACCCCAGCCATCTGCTCAATCTGCTCCCAGGCCTGGTGGCATTAAAGGCAATGACAACTGTGATTGTCTTTGATAATACACAAGACACAGCAACCGTGAAGATAATTCCAAATGCAGTTTGTTGGATCAAACATGTCAATTTTGCAGGACGTCCAATGAATAAGAGGGAACAGAGAAATGTCAACACCAGGGAGAGAAGCAATGTGTAGCTGAGATCCCTGTTATTAGCCTTCACTATCGGTGTGTCCCGGTATCGGAGAAATATTCCCAACACTCCAGCTGTTATTATAGACAAGACAACAGCTGCAAAGGCCAAGCCCATGCCCAGGCTATCATAGTAGGAGAGGTAAACAATGACCTTATTAATGCAGCCGTCCTTCCAAATGTTGGATGATTGATCCTCAGGGCATTTCAGGCAGTTTATCGTATCTGCAAAAAACAAATAAAGATATTTTTACCGCATGCAGTGTTTATTTTAATCTGAAATCGCTGGCTCTGTTGGCATTACAATTCAGGTCCACAAGGGATCTACCAAGATAGCTCAGTGAGTTACATATTCACTGAAAAGAACTTTGTATAAGCTGAAGAGAACAGTTAGTAGTTACTCCTATTAAAGCAAGGTAGCATAAAAACACACTATTATTACTACTTGTATGGTGTATGCCCAACATGGGAGTAAGGAGGCATTACAGGTACAAAGGTAGCAGCACATTTAATAAGTAATTAGGTCCCCCTCACAAAATGAGTGCATGTATACTTCAGTGTTACAGACTTATCATTTGTCATGAAAATGTATGTGTCTATTTTCTTGCTGGTGTTTTTGGAGGCACCAGTTACACCTTTACAGTTGCTTCGAAGAGCCAGGTTTTAGAGGAATGGAAGTGGGGGGAAGAATAGCTGAAATAAAGATTATAAAGGGAAAGAGAGAACACAGCTAATCAAAACGTGGCTTCCAATTCCTGCAGGTGGTGGTGGACTGACAGAGGGAGGAGCAACATAATCATCCATTACTGTACCTCTGCAATTGCAGGCTTGGTCAAACGTGACAAAGATGCTACAACCTCTACTCTGGGAACATTTTGTGTGATGCGTCTTTCTGTGCTTCTGAGCATATTTACACAATATGTACACATCAAAACAATTAGCACGACTGTGAATACCAAACATGAAACCATGGGACCACTGGTCCCTTAGGGTTAGGTTACACCACAGATAATGCTGCCTGCCTGTGTTTAAGAGCTGACTATTTGGGATGTGTTGGTGGCCCATTTTATTGATTATAGGGTGTCATTTCTGGAAATCCCTGTGCAATTGTAGTAGGAAGCCCAAAGTCCAAACTTTGTTATTAAGAATGAGTGTGTGAGATGTGTCTTTGGCCTAACATGGCAACAGCTATTGCCTCCCTCAGAGAGGGAGGACTACAGTAGCCTGAACCGGAACCATCATGAAGAGGCAAAGGTGCTGGGACACTTCAAATATTTCCCTTTCAAATGCCATGTTTAACCCTTTCACTTTGCTGAATCCTCGAACAAATAGTTGCTCACACCTCCATAGGACATGTGTCCCTACTCCCGAATTATGATAGCCAAATTTGGCCCGACCTATGGCAGGTGATCTTTACCTGTATTAAAGGAGGGCCTAGAGGTAGTCTTCTTCTTTTTCTGTCTGCCTTCAGGACTACCTAAGGGAACTCAAGACTCTCATATTCCCTGTAAAATATCCACTCCACAGATATTATTCACTCGCCACCACTCCCATCTCTCCTCTCACACGTCTCCCCCTCCTTACTACTAATCTATATACATCTCTCTCCATGCTCCTCCTGCTGATTTGGCTGCCTCTCCCACAACTACAACTCCATCCCCCAACTTGTCTTTCCCCCTCTCTGCCATACTGTTCTCCCTGATCTTGCCTCTCTTTATGCCTCACTCTCTGGTGGGGTTAATGGGGTACTGGAGAAGGAAGATTGTTGCAAAGGTAATGGGGAGCAGGGTCAAGGAAGAAGAAGGCAGGGATACATGGGATTCTGGGTGAGGAAGGGGAACCAGGGTCGAGGCACCATATTACTAACAGGTTGCCAGGACAAAAGAGAGGGAGGTGGGCAAAATGGAGGGCTGGAACAAGGACGAGTGAGCAGAGGTTATGCAGTAGATTACGAATTGGATACTGGGACAAAGGGGAGTTTATGAGGTACCAGGAAATTGAAGATTGAATGCAGGGTTAATGGAAAAGTGAGACGAGGCAGATGGTGGTGATGATAAAGGGATACTGGGATGACAGAGGCATGGTAATGTGGTGCCAGGAGGAGGAAGAGTGAGGCTGTGCTAATCTAGTTGAGGAAGAGTGAGGAGGTATAATGGGGTACAGAGTTAAGAAAGAAGCTGAATGGGTAGGAATACGTAGGCAATGTATTGGGGAAAAATGAGGTGGTAGTACTGGGAGGAGAGAGAGGCGGCATAATGAAGTATGGGGAAGATGAAGACTAATGTGGGGATCGTCGGATACTGGGATACTGTGACAAATAAAGTGGTAGGAAAAGGAAATATAGGACTGGAATCAGCAAGAGTGATGCACAGGTAATCAGGTATAGTGTAGAGGAACAGGAATGGTGAGTTAAAGCCAAAGATTACTAATGGGATACTGGGATGAGGAAGATGTAGATGGGGTAATGGGTTTATTTGGATGAGGAACAGTGAGGCAGGATAATGCAACTGGTTACTAATGGAGTACCACCATGTGGCAGAGGGAGACCGTGTCAATGCAACAGATTACTATTAGAATATTGGGACCAGAAAGAATATGGACAGTAATAATGGGGTCCTTGTACAAGAGTTAAATGGAGTAATGAGTAATGGAAAAAAGAAGAGCTAGGCAAATCTAATGGGGGTACTGGGACAAGAAAGGGGGACTAAGGGGTAATGGGAAATTGATAATGCAATACATTTCAAACAGGGTATTGGGAGAAGACACAGGTAGGGAAACATGGTTCCAGGAAGAGGGACCAATACAACAAACACAGGCCCAAATTTGAGTGAGATGATTCTTTCTAATACAGAAAATATGCATCTTCACGCCTACATTTGAAATATTCCTTCTGATGAAAATGCATGCTGTCAGTCACAGCCTGTTTTCTTGCAGAAAAGAGTAACTTTCCAAAATGGTAACACTAGTTGTCTTTTGTGTGCTGAATATCTAAAAGGGAAGAAATATTTATTAACCAACTAATGAAGGTTTTTTTTCTTTTTTCACAGTATTAGTTATTTGTTTTTGAAACTTTCATCAGAAGGAACCCTCGGCTAATGTGAAACCTAATAGTTAAAAAGAAATTTGCAGATGTGGCGTTTATTACAATTCATTCTGCCCTTTTTGGTAATATATTTTGTATGGAGGAAAGAAAGTATTTTCTTATTTATTTTCTCTTTTGTATCTCAAAGAAATAAAGGATACGCCCGAGAGTTTGGTTGACTGGGTTATGCAACACATTTGATTGAGTCGTATTCTTTGGGACCATCATCATACTAGAGTGGGTTATATCGCAGTGTGGTATTAGCTGCACACTGCTTACTGGGAGCCAGGATAATGCAACAGATTTCTAATGGGGTACAGAGCAAGGCAGTGGGGGGCATGGATCATGGGACCCTGGGACGAGGAAGAGGCAAGCAGGGCTAATGGTAAACCTCAATGAGGAAGGGTGAGGGAAGACAAATGGGGAACTTTGACGAGGAAGAGTAAGGAGGGGTAATCAGGTATTGTGAAGAACCTGAGCAGATCCTCATACCCACTGCTCCTGGATTCTCTTCTCAGGTGGCCAGGGAAAGGCCATTGCTTTTGGATTCTGACCCAAAAGGGTGGAGAACCGAGGGATGATCACCTGGGTGGAGGGTCCTTGGGGTTTGGGGAGAGGGTAACCTTAGGTGAGACATGGTATCAATCATTCCCTTATCAAAATGAACTTTCAGAGTTGGAAATAATTCCTTGTATGCAACTCTCCCCAAACACCACTCTGGTACTGAGGCAAAGAAGAGGGCTACTGAGGAGTTCAGATGGAGAAGTCAGGCATGGCCGTTTTAAATATGGTCAGGCAATTGGGCTAAATGACCACTATCTGTGATCACTTAGTAAGTCAAGTGGATATAAACAAGCAGGCTGTTCACAATAAAGAAAGTCGCAGAGCAGGCGGGAGCATAGAGCTGGCTGGAGCCGGAAGCTGGCGGACCGGAGGCACAGGAGCAAGAGATGTAAGCGGGGGAAGCCGTAGCAGGCAAGGACCAGAGATTCTGGGACCAAGGCAGCCCAAAGAAGGTTGGGAAGTCCTACGCACCATCCATGTCGGGCGCAAGCAGGACCTGTATGCCGCCAAGATCACAAACCACCGGGGGATCGAGTGCCGCTCTCCCCACCTCCACAAGAGCAAAGACTGTGGAAGCTAGAAAGGCAAAGAGAGGAAAGGAACAAAACCGACGGGAGCTGCTGCCTGAAGATGGTGAGTGAAGATGGGGGACAGTCATACCAGGGAACTCTGAAACCCGGCAATAAGCCTTTCCTGAATATTGCACATTTTGGAAACTGTCATAAGCACTTTTGAATATAGAGGCAAGTGCTCATAATCTTGAAATTAACTGAGGGTGGTTTCGAGGGTGAAACATGAGTTTGGAATACCGAACAAACTGAAAGCGTTATTGAATACCATACAGAATTAAAGCAAAAAAGGAGTATGATTGAATACACACTTCTGAATGCTGCACTGAGACAAAGCAATTAATGAACATGTTTTGAATGAAATAGAAGTAGCATTGTGTAGGTAGAAAATACCACAGAATTAATTGAATGACTGTCATGATGCCTACTCCCGGGAATCCAGTTCAGGACCAGCGTCCCCGAAAGCAGACATCATGTCCCCAGGGAGGGACCGAGCAACCCCTTATAGGGGTTCTTTGGACATTGTCCTGGCGCCTTTTGCAAATACCGCCAGAATACCAAGAATTTTAAGACGTCTACCAAAAGGAACAGGCCAACACTCTACCGCCTCACAGGTCATACGATTGCCAGATCGATCTATTGCCCGGTGCACAACCCCCTAGCAGCAGGATCTATGCCCTTACCGAACCCGAGAATCTTCATTTACGACAATATCTAGATCAGTACCTAGCCAATGGTTGTATTAGCCCGTCTAAGTCTCCTGCATCCTCGGCTTTAGTCTTCGTGCCTAAAAAAGAAGGCGACCTCAGAACTTGTATTGACAACCGCGCATTGAACCAGATAACTGTTAAAAACCGATACCCTTTGCCTCTGATCCCTGAACTCCTTGACCAGGTGAAGGATGCCTGCATATACACCAAGTTAGATCTCCGGGGGGCCTACCATCTGGTGCGAATAAAGGAAGGCGATGAATGGAAAACTGCCTTCCGCACCAAATATGTTCTATTCGAGTACCAGGTGATGCCTTTCGGATTGTGCAATGCACCGGCTGCCTTCCAATACTTCATGAACGATGTCTTTCGGGAACTCATCGACGTTTGTGTTGTCGTATATATCGATGACATTCTTGTGTACTCCTCTTCGGAATCTGATCATAGAAAACATGTCAAAGCAGTTCTCGAGAAATTGCGCCAACACAAACTATTTGCTAAACTTGAAAAATGTGTTTTCCATGCCACGGAAGTCGAGTTTCTTGGTTTCATCCTGACACCTAAAGGAGTCCGCATGGACTCACGAAAAGTGGATGCTATCCTCAAATGGCAATCGCCTAGCTCCGTGAAAGGTATTCAAAGCATGCTTGTCTTTGCCAATTTTCATCCCAGGTTTATCCCGGAATTTTCTCGTGTTGTTCAACCCATCACTGCGCTCTTAAGGAAAAATAAACGTTTCGAATGGTCTGAAGAAGCCGAGCAGGCCTTTCAGGAACTAAAAGCTAAATTTACCTCTGCACCTGTTTTGAAGCACCCGCGCCCAGATCTCCCTTATGTCGTCGAAACTGACGCATCCAGCATAGCCATGGGAGCTGTCCTGTCTCAAAGAGATCCCGAAACTAACCAACTGCATCCCGTTGCATTTTGGTCCAGAAAATTCTCGCCACCCGAGGTTAACTACGCAATCACTGACAAAGAACTGTTAGCCATTAAATCTGCCTTTAAAGCCTGGCGGCATTATCTACTTGGCGCTAGACATACCATCACGGTGATCACCGACCACAGGAACTTACAGTATTTAAAGACCGCCAAGGCTCAGTCATCTCGACAGCTCAGTTGGGCTTTGTTTTTTGCGGAATTCGATTTTGTAATCACCTACCGTCCTGGCTATAAGAATGGCAAAGCGGACGCTCTATTCCTAATAGGAATGGGAGAAACTGATACTAACTCAGAACCTGTACCGATAATTCCCAAACAGAGAATTTTGGGCATGACTTCTTTACAAACGCTTGAAGACATTCAAGCTAGAGTTAAACAAATCCTGGACCCTACAGACTTACAGGATTGGGTACAAAAGGGATCTGTCTTTACTATCAATAATGATTTACCTTATTTCCAAGGGCGCTTATTTCTGCCACACAAGGAATTACAAGAGCTCGTTATTTCTCGTTATCATGATACACTAATAGAGGGGCACCCCGGTATTGCCAAGACGGAAGAAAAGGTGAAACGACAATTCTGGTGGCCTTCTTGGCGAAACGATGTTAAATCATTTGTGATGTCCTGTGGTGTTTGCGCCCAAAATAAAGGCCAAAAGAAAAGACCAGCCGGTCTCCTTCAACCTTTAGACATTCTGCCAGCACCTTGGCACACCCTGTCATTGGATTTTATTACGGACTTACCTCCTTGTTCAGGATATAACACTATTCTTGTTATTGTGGATTTATTTTCCAAAATGGCCCACTTCATTCCATTGAAAGGTTTACCTTCAGCTTCAGTTCAGAGGTGTGAGCAACTATTTGTTCATGGATTCCCGTCTGTACTAATCTCAGACCGGGGAAGCCAATTCATTTGCCACTTTTGGCTTAGATTTTGTCAATTGGCACAAATCGATGTAAGATTATCGACTAGTCACCACCCTCAGACCGATGGTCAAACAGAGAGGACGAATCAGACCCTTGAGCAATATTTACGGTGTATGTTGCAGCAATCTGAAAGTAACTGGAAAGACATTCTTTGGATAGCTGAATATGCATATAATAATTCGGTACACTCTGGAACTGGGCAAAGTCCTTTTTATACTTTATATGAGCATCACCCTCGAACCTCAGACCTCGACTCGCCTCAAGGCCTCGGAATGCCCGCAGTGGACCATCTGCATTCTACAATTACCCAAGCCTTCAAAGAAGCAACTTCACATTTACAACAAGCCAAGAGAAAATACAAGAAGAATGCTGACCTGCATCGGAGTGAAGCACCTCAGTACCAGATTGGGGACCAAGTATGGCTGGCTACCAGGCACTTATCGCTCAAGGGACCTCGAACTTTCAATCCAAAATATCTGGGGCCTTACTCCATTACGGCCATAATCAACCCAGCGGCCGTTAAACTTGATTTACCAGCTAACATGCGAAGTCACCCTGTTTTTCATGTGTCACTTTTGAACCCAGTGCAACCTCGAACCAGACTAATCAAGCCACCAGAACCCATTCAAATAGATGGAGAACCTGAATTCGAGGTGAAGAACATTTTAGATTCAAAGATGTTAAGTTCAAAACTTTTCTATCTAATCGATTGGAAGGGATACAGGCCTCAGGAGAGGTCGTGGGAACCCAGTGACCATGTACATGCACCTCGATTAATTAAGAAATTCCACCGGATCTTCCCAAACAAACCAAAACCCCCAGAGGGAACAATCTTGGGAGGGGCCTTGGGGGAGAGTGCTGTCATGATGCCTACTCCCGGGAAGCCAGTTCAGGACCAGCGACCCCGAAAGCAGACATCATGTCCCCAGGGAGGGACCCAGCAACCCCTTATAGGGGCTCTTTGGACATTGTCCTGGCGCCTTTGGCGCCAGACTAATAGAAGGCATCAGTCCTGGCACCATAGGCGCCAGGCTCATTATGGGAGTGCTTGGATGGACTTACCTGATGCAGACCATGCTGCCGGATCCAGACCTCCTTGAGGTCTGAAAGGGACTATTTTACCTATGGGACTATTTTACCACTCGGGCGTGGCTGAGGAAGAATACTTATCTGGAACTACTTTGAGGGCTATTTAAACCACGCCCAGACAGCAGCTCACGCTTCGCGTTGTTCTGCATCTAGCAGCTGGACACTCACCGTGTCTGCTCCTGCATCCTGGCTCCAGCCACGCCCGCCTGCAACCTGGAACACCTGTAAAGGAAGGAAAGGAGAGAAAGGTGAATAATTGAACTTTACCTACCTCCATCCGGAGTCCGGAACCATCACTCCGACGATCCTGAGAAAAGACATTATTTTTAGAAGCGCATCGCATCGCTCGCTGCAGCGCCGCGTTCCACTCACCTTCACGAGGCGCCCTCGGGCTCTTCAGCCGCCATTGGCACCATCCGTCGCCTTTCAGTGCCTAAGGAGAAAAAGAGACAAAACAAAGGTGAGAGAAGGAATAGATTGAGGAAGGCCTGATTCTTCCACCTTAAGACTTACCTGATTTTTGTTGGGACAATCTTTCCACACCTCGGGTTGGCGCCGCTTCTTTGGCACTGCCGGGAAAAAGATACAAAACAATGGTGAGCGAAGGAACAGATCGAGGAAGGCCTGATTCTTCCACCTTAAGACTTACCTGATTATTGTTGGGACAATCTTTCCTCACCTCGGGTCGGCGCCGCTTCTTTGGCACTTCCGTACCCCGGCCCCTAAGGGGAAAAAGACACACGCATTAGTGGGTGAAAGCAAGATCACTAAGGGAACCATCCATCTAAAAGACTCACCAGAGTTACCTTCGGCGAATCCATTCCTCTACGCGGATTCTTCATCCTACATCTGAAATAGAGAAAAGGACAACGGACAATTAAGGCTTGAACTTTTTCAACTGAATACTTATGGCCTCATATCGAAAAAGTCAAGCAGAGTTGAATACTCACCAAACCCGAGATGCAGTGAAGTAACTGGAAATCAACGCGCCCCTGCATCGGAAGCAGGATGGAGAGCTCGTCCTTTCAGACTCTAAGGTGAGACTCTACGGGGAATTGCAGAGGGGGTTCGAGGAGTGTGAGAGGGGGAAGGGGGGAATCCAACACATTATCCAGCAGACAGTTAATCCCCTTTTCCATCTACAGAAGGATTCTTCTACAGGCCAGACAGGCGAGGTTTGGGGGTCTGGTCCAGTCCATCTTCCGAGTCCTGCGCATCACCTTAGAAGAGGTCATAGCAGTCCAGAACAGATCGGCGCCTCCGTGGGAATCAGGTGAGCGTTACAATGACATAAAAGTGTTGAAAAAGCAAGAAAAGTCCAAAGAAGGATGTGAGAAGAGAAATAAGCGTTTACACAAGCCAAGTGGTGAAGGAACTGTAAGGTTCTTGGGTAACCTGTATTGGCAAGAGCCATAGAAGTATCAAAAGTGTAATCAAGTGAATGGTGGACGAGCTAGCCACAACACATTGTTGGAAGAAAATAATCCTGATACAAGAAACGCATGTAATTGTCAAAGGAAAGCAGTGGACAATTGTTGGTAAAACAGATGGTATTGGTTGTGTGACCTACAATGGGTGGACCGTGTGGTGTGTCAACTGCACCTAGACTGAGGGGACACCTGCAATGGAGCAATATTGATGAAAAACAACCAAGAAAGGGGTATCGGTTGCGTGACTTGTAATGGGTGGACCGAGTGGTCTGAAAACTAAGCCTAGACGAGTGCCCTACATGAAAAAGCAAGAGTGTTGACATTAAAAGGACCAGGTCAATGAAAATATACATGGCCTTGGCATATTTCTGCAATCACTCCATTGCCACTGGAACTTTCCCCTCCCCCTTAAGCACTCCCTTGTGCACCCCCTTCTAAAGAAGCCCTAGGCCGATCCTTCCTCTCCAGCTAACTATCACTCCTTTGCTGGGCAAACTCTTGGAAAAGCTGAGCCTCTCCCGGCTTGATCTACATAATAAATCTGTTGGATGCCTCCATGACCACCAGTCTGGATTCAGAGCTGCCAGAAACACAGAAACTGCTCTCCTGAACACCCACGAAGACTTGCTCTCCAATCTTGACTCTAATCTCCCTTATTTCCTCATTCTCCTTTATCTGTCCTCTGCTTTTGACACGGTCAACCATGCCATCCTGCTCAATCGCCTCCCCAACAACCTTGGTATTACTGCCTGGTTGACCTCAATTCTCACTGACCGACCCTCTCAGGTCGAACTGGGGTCTTTTCTATATTATATCTTTCTCTCTCTCTCTACTTGTGGTGTTTTTCAGGGGCCTAACCTGTCTCCCAGGCTCTTCAATCTCTAGCTGGCACCTCTTGTCCACCACATCGCTACTTTCTGCTCCAATTTTCAATGTTATGCTGATGACACTAAGCTCTCTTTCAGGCTCCGCTCAGCCTTCTCTGCTTCTTCTCTCATACCAGAATGTCTGGCCGCAATTCAGGAATGGTGTGCCACTATTGATACCTGCCTTAATGCCAGTAAAACTGGGATCCTCCTCATTGGGTCACCCGCTCCCTCCTTTCCTCTCTCACTCTGGCCGCCCACTCTGGGCCCTCTTCCTGCTACTGCCTGAGGGGCTAAAAACCTTGGTGACATCTTCGTCTCTCCCCTCTCCTTTTCTCCTCACATCTCTGACATCTCTAAGAAGTCAAACTATAAACTGCACCTCCTCAGAGGTATTCTTCCTTCTCTCACTTCCCCCATAAGCTCACTGTCTCCAGAGCTCTGGTCCTCTCTAGGATGCACAATTGCAACAGCCTCTTTTTAAATTTTCCTTCCTCTACTCTTTGACCTTTACAACTTATCCAGAACAGGACTGCGAGATTTGCCCTTGGCCCCAAGCTCAGAGATTGTATCTCTCCAGCTCTGAAATCTCTTCACTGGCTCCCCGTGCCTGCAAGGATCAAGTTCAAGACCGTCTGCATCATCCACAAAGCTTTCTGGGGCCCGGGACCGCTCTACCTTCAACTTTCTCTTACAAAACAGAGAGCTGGGGGCAGATCAATCCCTTCAGCTGGGGCTCTCTCTCTGGAACAGCCTTCCTGCCTCTCTCAAACTTGAGCAGAACCACCTATGGTTCAGAAAGCAACTCAAGACTTTCCCTTTAGCTTCTGCTCTCCTCAGAAATTAGGGGTCTGTATCTGCAACCCTACAGTCCCTTCTCTCTGCTCGTATGAGCTACCCAATGGGTGCTCTTGTGAGTTAACTGCACTTCCCACTTCCACTCTCTCTGTCACTTCCCCCTTCCATCTTCCCCGCACTTGCACGATCTGCATGACACAAGGCCTAGCACGATTGTTATTTTGTCTTCCCTGTGTTTCCCCTCCTTATCTTGACGTGCCTAGAAACACTTGTATGCATGCAGGTTATAAATGCCACATCAAATCAAAGACGTGTGTTGTCACAGATGTTAGTTGGTGAACCAGGGACCATTACCCATGGTAAGAAGGTTGGGGATGACCCCCATCCTTTGTGAACTGTTTTGTTTTGAACTTTGAACCATCTATCTTGAACTTGGGGAAGGGAAACCTGAGTTTTTTGTGGGAATGCTTTGAACTTGGGGAAGGGAACCCCAAGGGTTTTCAGCAACTGCTCTGAACTTGGGGAAGGGGAGCTAAAAAGTAAGCCTGGAGCTGGAAGAAGCTCCAAACTTTATTTGCAACACGGTTATTTTTATTGCTACACACATCCCTACACATAGTGTAGTTTTAGTTGAGACGGAAAGTATAGGTTTTGGACACAGACAGACTTTTAAGTTGAGCTTTCTGACTCTTCCTAGTTTCTTTAGGTAGGGAAATTCCACTTTAGCATAGGGCAAGTTAGGCCTACAACCATCCTGATATTTAAGTTGATAAAAATGTATTTTTTGAACTTTGAATCTGTTGTCTGTTACTTGCTTTGTGATGCCTTCACAGTACTGAAATGAGGAACTGCATGGCGGGGAGAAAGGGTAACCGGACAAGAAAGTACTGGTAGGGTAATAACGTACAGGGAAAACATAACATAACGTAACAGGTGTAATTGCTAAGCGCACATTCACCCCTGAAGGGGTATCTTGGCGCTAATAACAGATGTTTATTGTTACCCAACTTAATGGTACTGATTTTATCGACCTCGGAAGGATGAAGTGCTGAGTGGATATGCCGGGATTTTAACCTGTGTCCATGGGGTCAAACACAGGTAGTGGATGCATTAGTCCACTGAGCCACAGAATGGGCTAGGGATGCAGAAGACGGATGTGGAGTTAATGCAACAAGTATGCCATTATTCAATTGGCTCCTGAGGAGAGGCTAATTTATAAGAAATTGTAAGGCTGCCATCCCCAGGAAGTTCTGCAAGACCCCCAGCAGCACTTCAAGAGCTCACCAAGAAAGGAGAAATACCCTTTGAAGCGATTGCGCATCAATCTCTAAAATTGATTGCATGTGAGAATATCATTGAAATATATTAGATAGAGTTACACAGGCATTTAGTGGACAAGAATATCACAGACCCTAGGGAGCTTGCCAAGGCTACTGACAGGTATGTAAGTACTCAAGTCCAGAAAAAGGCCCAGGATAATTCATCTCAGTCCAATGACAAGGGATGTGATAACAAACACGAGGAGAGAAAGGATAGAGGTGTCAACCCTTACGCAAAGAAAGGCACCAAAAAACATGCAAGGAAATCCCAGTCCCATGATTACTCAGCCCCCACAGAAAGAGAGAGGGGCCCTACTGTGCTGAGAAAAATGCACCCTCAACACCCTGGTGGAGTTTACTATGTGATGATATGATGAATAGAAAGGGAGATCCCGCTTGCGAGGGAAGACCTAAGCAAGCAATGGTAACTGTTGGATTCTGAATGCTAACTGGTGGGCTCCATTCTGAGTGGGAACGGTACCAGGTCTTTTGAGAAGGCTCCAGTTCCCACCAATACTGAGACATTTCTGGAAACTATATCCATAAATGGGGAAAAGTCTCTTGCTTTGTCTGATACTGCTGTTAAGAGATAATGGGTGAAGAGACAGCTGTACATTCCAGGACCTAAACAACTAATAAGAAGGTGTGATGGCCTGACTTACTGCCCCATGGCAATGGTAGACTTTAGTTGTTGGGGTAACACCTCCCTGCACTGTGTTGCAGTCAAGAAATCTATTCCAGTAAGGTGTTTGATAGGAAATGACCTCACTGAGCCAGACAGAGTCAAGGTAGTACTTAGAGCACAAGCTCAAAAGAGCAGCACATGAGGCAGTGCTTGAGGTCCGAGGTCCAGAGGCTTCCTCAGCGGGAGAGTTGGAGAGATCAGTTTTATCTGTAGCTCCCAGTCCAAGCCTGAAGTCAACTGAGGCTCCTACTCTTGAGAGCGAGGACTCAGCATCCACTAAAGATGAACAGGTGCAGGGTGGAGGTCCTGAACCACTCCTGAAAGGGGAACAGGTGCAGAGTGAAGGCCCTGGCCTATTCAAAAACTGGGAACCAGTGCAAAGGAACTCCTTGGCAAGTTCACAGACAAGGAGTTCAGGAATTCTGGGGAAGAGCACATCCAGGAGTTAGATGTGGCTGGTACATCTGTCAGATCATTTCTGTAATCGCTGTGTGGATTCAGAAAGGGAAACTGCCCTCAGTACAGTTGTGCCTAGGTACTGACAGCACAGGGGAGGCTCACCAGATACCTTTAAATCCACTACCTGTAGGTGGGTGGTCATTGTAGAGGAAAAGTAGCTTCTCTCAGGTGGGATCCCCCAAGATGTCAGAACTGACAGGGGACCGCAAGTTATCTATGTGGCTGTGCAGACACCATAGAAACCTCAGCAGGCCCCTGCCTGCCAATCCAATTTCCAGCACCAGATAGTTGGTTTAAGCAGGTCCCTTAGAACTCGCTGACAATGGGCAGGGAAATTAAAACTAGACAGACACCTGTGAAACTGGAAGTGGAGTGGACTCACTGCAGCAGAGCCTCAATGTTGCTTATCAGACCATTACCTGTCTTCACAGGTAGCTGATGGGATAAGAGAGAAACTGGCCCATGATTGAGAAGAGTCCAGAGCTTGAGCATTGGGACATCTCTCTACTGAGAGTTGAATTGAGTTGTGCTTCAGTCTGGACCTCAACATGCAAGTGCAGATAGTATTCCGTTTTTTTCCTCCCTTGCTGGTGAGCCTGACCCTTATAAGGGTGAACCTCAGTCTTTTTGGCTCCGGGGGAATGTGATGAATTGCCAGAACAGGAAAGGCATGGTACTGGTATGACGAAGAGTGAAGTGGTGCTAAGGGGGCGAGGCAAGGTAATACAACGGTGTACTAATGGGGTAGCGGGATGAGGAGGTGGGGTTAATGCAATGAAAAACTAATTGTGTTCCCTGATGGCATTATTGGGTACCAGGAGGTGGGGGTAATTGGATACCAGTACAAGGATGAGGCAGGCAAGGGTAATTCAACAGATTACTAATGTGGTCTCGGGTAGACAGAGGCAGGGTAAATGGTGGATTTGTAACATGAAGATGAAGGAGATGTAAATGCAGTCCTAGGGAGGGGAAGAGTAAGACGACAGACATTTTACCAAAGAATTGCTTTCCCAGCCCCCCAATAATAACATTTTGTACAATTCATGAAACAGTTCAAAAGGTATTTGGTGATGAATGAAAGCTGGTACCAGACTGAGCTCGTTCATTTTCCAAAGAAAATGCTGGGGCATCATGACAAAAGTATTGCGCATTGTGTGACAAAAGCACCAAATGTACCTTGATATGTAATGAAAAGATTCAGATAGTGAGCCACAAAATACTTTGTCAAGGACAGACACCTGTGGTGGGCATTTTCCTAAATTTCTGCCAATAAGGTAAATGCATTGTTAAAGCTGCCAACTGCAGAAGTCCTATGTAATTGCAGGATGGCATAGCTGAAATCAAAAGCTATCAGGGGGTGTGTTAAGTAATTTGCAGGGAGCTTAATGTCTAAAAACAGATAAAATGCAATTGTATTAAACAAACTATATATCTATATATTCAGTAAAAATAAACTATGTTAAAGGGACGTTATGGTTAAGTTGCGCTACAAAAACCTATAAAATTCAGTAAAAAAACATTGTTAAAGGGATGTTATGGTTCCAAGTAAAACCGAAAAACCCCTGAAATTTGCCAGTTATGGTAAGCTAAGCAACCATAACTCGTGCCACCACTGTGCACTGCTAAGACTACCACCCAGGACATCAAAGATGGCATCACAAATGTCATTGATGACATCACTGATGACATCACATGTGCATTTACTTTTCATGAAAAATCTGTAAAAGGGATTCTTATTATAATGTGTTACGCTCACCTGGTATCCACGGGGACGCCACCTAGCCTAGATTGGATGATTTGCACTCTCGAACCCTCTCCTGTTGCCTTGGTAAGGCCTCTGGTTAAAGATGGGTCTTAATATTGTAAAAGGTGGATTCTCCGTCCTGCTCCTTGTGGCAGGGGCACATAGATGTGGGGGGCGAGCAACGACCACGTTACTTCACTGGTGAAAGCCCCTCTGTGTGAATCCAGGCCTGCTGCGACTCTGTAGGTTTGCTCCTTTACAGTCTTCATATGCAGTTCTTATGTTCCTCTAAGTTCGAATAATAATGTCTTGCTTCTTTCCTTTTAGGTATGGAAGGGTATTTTGTTGTTGTCATGCAGTTTGAAGATGAGCATGGGCTAGTAGGCGAAAGCGCGGTGTGCGCGATGCTGTCAAGTGAGTAATGCGCGATGCGCGGCGCTGTTACGCTTTTTATATAGCTAACCTGTGTCTTTTCTCGGTGTCCAGTCATTATCTCGAAAACAAAATGTCGAATTACAATAATGTCGAAACAATAATGTCGAAAACAAAAATGTCGAATTGTTTTTTTTTAAATTTACATGTTTTTTTGGGGTTCCGGTGGTAAAAAGAAGGGGTAAAACATAAAAAAAAATTAAAAAAGGGGGGTTGGGGGGGAACCCCCCATTTCGAATAAAAATCAACAAAAAAAACAAATTCGACATTTTTGTTTTCGACTTTATTTTTTCGACATTATGACTTTCGACATATTTGTATTCGAGATTATGACTATAAACCTCTTTTCTCTCCTTGCAGTTGAGATGTTCCTCGCTGAGCGCCGTAATGTTCCAGTAATGATACTGACCAGGAGATGACTACCCAGGTAAGAATTGTGTGGCTTTCTTCATTCGGGAGGAAACGTGAGTAAACGCTTACTGATGCTGTCTTTCTTTCTCCTCTTTCCAGGTTATGGTATTACAAGATGCATGCGGTGCCAGATGATGGAGTTCGTACCTTCAGGTGAGTGGAAATGAAGTCGGTGATGGATTGAAGACAGGATACTGTTCCAGGTAAGTTTCGTAGTGTTCTTTCTCTCTCTGCAGGTTCTTGGTTTCAGGTAAGATGGCATCTAAGAACTGGACACGGTGAGAGTTACGCTGCCCACAGCAGAATAACACAAAGCATGTTCTGCTGTTTGGGTGAGGTTTAAATAGTCTCAGGTAAAGTAGCCCAGGTAAAATAGTCCCAGGCCTGCCACACCCAAAGTAGTCCAGGTAAAATAGTCCCAGGTCTGCCACACCCAAAAGACTAGACCGCATAGCTCAGTTCTTTGTAACTGAGCTATGCGTGTGCCTCCATGTTGGCTGAACCCCCCACCCCAAGTTATATAGTCCCGAGTAAATAGTCCCATTCTAATGTTGGTCTTCATGATGGTCATGAGCCTGGTGCCAAAGGGGCCAGGACTGACTCCAAGAGAGTCTTGGATGAGGTTTTAAGGCCTTTGACCTGGCCCTAACTGGAAGGCTGACTTGCCAGTGAGGGCCAGGGGCAAGGGTCATGACATAATGTTGACAGAAAAGTGTCAAGGATCATTGGAATACATATCATGTGCTAATTAGTGCATTAAGCAATGCATTGATATAAATAGCATTCTATTATGAAGTTCTATCCAGTATACTCAAGTAGAAACATAGGCATTGTGTGGAACATACATGATGGAAGTGCAATAGTCATAATCTTGCCATGTTGAATAGTGAAATGATAACTGCTTTCATACGTACTGTGTGTACTGTTCATAATGTGAAACATGTGATAAGTAGCTAATAAAACCCACTTACTACATAATTGCATTATTACAGACCAAACACAACGAGACAACAACACATACAAATATGAGTATATACAGGGAAAGTGAAGTAGGCAAAAAAGCAGTAGTAGTACCAGAAAGTGTTCATAACCTAACTGATTATCTTTATGCAGAGAAATGATTGCTCTGTTTCAAAGCTGCTACTTACCCTATGTATATGTATCACATAATGTGACTGGACCCTAAGGAAAGTAGTGAGAGTACAATGCATACAAATATGAGCATATACAGGGAAAGTACAGTAATAAAAAAACAACAGAACTATCAGAAAGTGCTGACAACTCTACTGATTATCTTCATGCACAGAAAGGATTGCTGTCTTTCAAGCCTGTGTCTTCCCGTATGTATATGTTTCATATGATGTGACTGGACCCTAAGGGAATTACTGTAAGAACATACTTGAAGGATAAGTCTACAAATATAGTACCTTTTCAATTTTTAGTTCCTAGCATTATTGAAGAAAACCATGTGGTCTACATATGTCAGTAAAGGAAAAAAGGGGGCGCCAGACATGTGATGTCATCAGTGATGTCATCAATGACATGTGTGATGTCATCTTTGATGTCCTGGGTGTTAGTCTTAGCAGTGCACGGTGGTGGTGCGAGTTATGGTTGCTTAGCTTACCATAACTGGGGAATTTCAGGGGTTTTTCGGTTTTACTTGAATCCATAATGTCCCTTTACCACAGTTTTTTTACTGAATTTCATAGGTTTTTAGTAGCACAACTTAACCATAATGTCCCTTTAACAAAGTGTTTTTAGTGAATTTCATAGGTTTTCAGTAGTGCAACTTAACCATAACGTCCCTTTAACAAAGTTTTTATACTGAATTTCATAGGTTTTTAGTAGCGCAACTAAACCATTATCTCCCTTTATCAAAGTTTTTTTTTACTGAATATACATTTTCATAGTGTGAATTTGATAGATGTTTACTACGATTCCCTTACTTTACATACATGTGACATAGAACATATCGAACACCCCGCTAATGATTTTGATGTCCGCGGACGGTCACGGACGACATCAACACTACCCAAACACTCAGGGGGTATCTGAAATTGTTATATCATACCAAATAAACATTGCACAAGTTCTAAAAGCAGCACATAAACACATTATATATAATAATAAATAAGCAGTGGAACCTACACATCAACCATCCATTTAAATACCATATGTAATAAAATGAATTATACCATAACAAAAAAGATATGCCTCCAACATAATTACCTCACAGAAACTGCAGAGCTAGAAGCAACAGTAGACCTACACAACACTACGAATGCAACTTACCTGAAACTAGTAAGTAAACTTCATTTTTCTTATATATTTCTAAACTTTTTGTATGAGGCACACTACAATTAATATATTTTTGTTTTTCACACAGAAATGTGCAGTACTTTCGAGTGGCTTGAGGACAATTTTTCACGTGAGGAAATGTCTGAAGACAGTGATAATAATGGTAGACATTTCTCTGTATAAGCAAATTAATAATCATTACTTTATGTGTACCTAACATATATATATTTATTTTTAACAGACCATACAAACATTGAAAATATTACACCAACAGACACATTGGAAAAGACTCTGGAATGCATGGAACAGAAAATAGACATGCTCATGCAAAATTTCAATGATTTGAAACAGTTAGTGGAAGACCACAAAAAAGAAAAAATATTAAGTACCATTGTCCCACCTGTACATGTGCCCCCTCTCCATGCCCCAGTGAACTATCCCCAAACCCTCAACACCAAGATACAAGTTTTGATGAGACTTCCATCCCTTTATTCCCTACCATCCATCCTCTACAAACCCCTAATTCCCCTGTATTTTTATCAGTTTCTGCTTCCCCCTCTCTTCCATAAATTGTGTATATGTATATGATAAAAAAAGTTTATTTTAAAAAAATGTTTATACTTTATGTTAACCCAGAGGTTTTTAAAAGATTTTGTGTTGCTTTGATTATCAGTTCCTTTGTCTATTTTTCTTTGTCAATCGTTGATAGAATCAAGTCCAGAATTTTCGCTGTGGTTGTGACCCAAGTTGTTCTCCCACCCCCAATAAGTCTCGACCACCAGACCTCCTCATCAAAAACGTGGGCTGTTGCGAAAACAGGCTTCAGGTAAGGTCTTCTAATGTTTTCGACTCCTGGACATGATAGCCGGAGATGCCTCGTTGTTTCAGTTACTGTCGGGTCTTTACAGAATCTGCATTTGTTCGAAAGTGCCATGCCTCGTATCTCCAAGATTTCATTAGTGTGTAGCAAGTTGAGACGTGCTCTTAAAAATATGCTCCTCAGCTTCCGGTTTGGATATTTTTTCACAAATGGTTGGAGAACATGGAGTTTGTGATTCACGTATGCCGGATGCGAAACCAATTTGTATGTTGCTGCCTGATCACAGGTACTAGCCCAATCAAGATCATTTAGCTTTTTGTGGATCTTCATAGGGTTTTCAATTAGCTCTTTTTTAGAGCATTGGATCAGTTCCGATTTGGCTTCTTGTTCTTCATACCAATTGTTTAAGACCATACATTGTCCTCCCACCGCCTTGTTATTGACAGCTTCAAGTAATTCCGGGCGATTTTCCAGCAGAAGTTTCCGAAACAGCATCATGGTGTTTCTTTCCACTACCGATAGTAGTGAGATCTCACTCAGTTCCCTTCTTATTAACCATAGGCATAGAGTTGGGTAAATTCAGAACTTTCCTCCAATACTAGCTTTCTAATGTAAGCCAGCATGATATTTGGGTATCCCTGGCGTTGCTTCAGCCCCATAGACAAGTGAGGGAACAACCTTGGCTTTGTAATAGTCCACAATCAGTGTTAAAGAGAATCGGCCAAATTTCCTGTCCATCGCTTTTGCCTGTGAAGTTAGGCTCTTTATTTTAGTTAGCAGATGTTTTGCATAGCATTTTCATGTTTCGAATTATCAATCATAGTACCTAGGTATTTGAACTCAGATACCATCTCAATACGTTCGCCCTCCATGTACCAGGCAAAGGAGTCACTTTTTTATCTCCCCTTTCCAAAGAATACAATTTTGTTTTTCACTTGTTGATTTCAAGTGCATTTTCTGAGATATATTCGACGAAGTTGGTTAGCTGTCTCTGTACCACCACAGCAGTCAGGTCAATGAGGATAATATCATCCGCATACAGGATTCTCGATATTTTAGCTTTTCCTAGTTGTGGTGGGAAAGCTCTGAGCTTGTACTCTGTTTCCTTATAATCGCCTATAAAGCTCAGAAAAAGTGCAGGGGCCAGTAGACAACCTTGTTTGACCCCACAGTTTGTCATGATCTCTTCAGATAGGGACCATAGATGGTCGAGCCGAACTTGTATTCTGGTATCGTGTGGAGTGCTATGAATGGATGTAATATGGCCGCCGGGTAGTTCCAGTTCCTTAACTTCTCCCATAGCCTTGTTCAATCTACTTGGTCAAACGCTTGACTTAAGTCGATGAAAGCCATGTATGTTCGGGAGCTCCCAGCTAGAGACTTGCTTTTTAAGATGCTCAGTGTTAGGACGTTAGTGTTGGTCCCCACATTCTTTTTAAAGCCGGATTGGAACGGGTCATCGCAAGGTGCCCCGCTCGCCCATGTTTGGAAGTGGCAAAGGAGCAGTGATCCATAGACTTTGCCAATCACATTTAGAAGCGCTATGGGACGAAGGTTTGTTGGGTCGTCTCTCTTTCCTCTCTTATAAATAGGCACCACTACCGCAGTGGTCCAGGTTTGGGGTAATTCCTTCGCTGTTGTAGATCTTTGAAACACTCCACTGATAAACCCAGACCAAGCCTCAGGATGCTGTTTCAGATGCATATTTTTCAGGTCGTCTGGGCCAGAGGCCCTACATTTTTTTAGATTTTTCAAGATGTCCACGATGTCTTCACAGTCATGGAGCTCAACCCAGGGCAAAGCATTTTGATCTTGTGCGACGATTTGTGGTACTGAAGGATCATAAAAAAGCTTTTTAAAGTGTATTGTCCAGATGTCATCACCAATGCCGTTAATTAGTGAGTCAGTTGTGATTCATTCTGTCGAGTTTATTAAGGTCCAGAATTCACCTGAATTTTGACTGCAAACAAGCCTGAACATTTCCTCCGTCTCTCTTTGGTATAAGGAGTGGCGATAATCTTTTAGCCAAGACTTGTATTTCTATGTCTCAAGGATCAAGGCTTGTTTGTTTGCGTCAGAACTGTCTCTCACTAATGCTCTCTTTAGTTTTCTAAGTGGACGTCTTCTAGCAACCAAGATTGGGTCATAGTTGTGAATTGGTTTTTTATTAGATGTTGCACAATTCAGTCTTGGTTTTTTCAAATATTAAGCAATGCATCGTAATCAAGTTGGATACAAGTATATCCAGATGACCCTAACTGAGCATCTTTGTTGGTCAAAGTGATGACGTTGTTTAAGCTCAATGATAGGCGATTGCCTTTCGAGTTTACTTCCACCTTAGCATTAGACATTGCTTTTTCCAACGAGGTGGCTAGCCATGTAGTACACAATAAGTTGTGGTCACTTGACATGGTTTTGATGATGTAAAAAGCAACAATGATTGCAAGCAGGGTGGTTGAAACATAGAAATAATCTATAGTGGCCGATGAGTTACTTCCTTCCCACGTTGGAATGCGGTTTTGTACTGGAAGATATAGTGTCATGATTGACAAAATTTTTCGAGGTCGTCAGCGAGGTCCAGTTTTTGCCACGCAATACGGCTGCTGTCCCAGGCGGCCGTGAAGACTTCTTTGTACAAACTGCATTCAGGTCCCCGCAGATGAACAGATAAGGTTCGAAGTAGTCAATGTAGGACCGATCGATTTCTTTCTCCATCATATGCAGAAAATCTTGATTAGAGATAGCGTCTGGGTTCAGTAGGCATTTATGATTATGGCTGATGTAGGCACTAATATGCCCAAACCTGCATTCCAATATTTCCATCTCACCTGGACTGTTAGTATGAGGAGGGACAATTTCAGGATTTTGATCAGTTTCATCCCCTTCCCAATTCGAATCGCAGTTAGCAGGCCCGATGATGGTCTCCCTTTTGGGCCTTTTTTGGCCAGGGTAAAAGCTATTTCAAACCCGTCCAGGACAGGCTTAATTGTGAGCCACATCTCCTGAAGAAGCAAGATGTCAAAAGAAGCCAGGTTTACATCTCCCGGCACCATGAGATGTGCAAACCCTTGTGTATTCAAAGAACCTAACTTAACAGTTGAGTAGGTAATAGGTTGTGTCGTTTCCTTGAAGGGTTTCTGGACGGGCTTGGATTGCTATTTTCAATGAAGAGCCAAAGATTTCGGGAGCCAAGCCCAGAGATTTTGTAGAGGTTTGAGTTTTTCCCTATCAATGGGCTGTTTTGGGTCTATTGACACAATCTGCGTGCAGGTTCTTTTAATAGATGTTAAAGGGCCACAAGGATTTCTTTCATTTATCATTTCCACCTCCTCTTGTCCTTCTATGTAGTTCTTACAATTAGAGGTAAGTGGTTTTGACTAGCCGGAGGAGCCTCAAATGATATTGTGCTTTCTTGACAGTATTATCTACATGTGTGTCTGCATCAAGCAGGAACTCAAAAATAACCCCAAGGGTTTTCACTTTATCCAATACCTTGATCTCATGGTCTTCTATAAGAAGACTTGAACACTGAGGACCTAATTTAGCTCTTGTATGCAGAGAACTAAATATAAGAAGCTCAGTTTTTGAACTGTTGAGGCCTAACCAATTTGTTGACATTCAGGCCTGTATGGATTTGTAAATATTGGAGATATTTTTCACATCACTGATATAGTTTCTACTCATTTGAATCAGAAGCTGAGTATCATCAGCATAATTTGTGAACTGGGTACCCATATTCTTAAAGAGATCATACAAAGGTTGAATGTAATCATTAAAAAGTGCGAGTGAAAAGCACCACGAGGCACTCTTCATGTGATTAATGCCGGGTCTCACACTGCATTGCCCCAGGAAACTCTATGACTTTCTTTGAGCTAAGAAGGAACTAATCCAATCAATAGCTTCTGAAGAAACACCTCCATTCTCGGTGAGAGTGCCTTGTTGCCAGGATTGCCATCAGGGCTATTTTTTTTAAAGAAGATCGGAGGCTGCTGATGAGTCAAGGCACATCAGCAGCCCTGTTCTACTTTGTCAACAATGGCCAACATTTGGGTGTGCAAAACAAGAAATGCACTCTCTGTTCCATAATTGAATCAAAAGCCTGATTGCTTTGGATGAAAGATATTTGGTGTCTCAAATTGCATTGTTGCTGTCCTGTCTACAATTTGTAATAAGAGAGGAATGTTTGTTATGGCACTCAGATTGCTAAATACCTTTGGATCTTGACCAGGTTTTCTTTTTAGAAAGGGAGTAACAACGACGTTCTTAACAATATCTGGACATAGTTGTGCCTAAAAGTCGCATTGGTAAAACATGAAAGGAATGGAGCAAAGAGTTTGAAATTATCTATATATTTGGAAGAAATTACATCTCCATGACAAATTGTGGGGTGCAGTTTTAGAATGGGGTTTTTCAATTTCAGTATTAAAAGCCTTTTGGACTTCAGTACAGTCCTCCTTAGTGGGCACAAAGAATTGCACCTGCGAATGAGGATTCTCCAGTTTTTTAAGAATTTCAAAACGTTTTCCAATGTTGTTCCCAGAGTTCTCCATTTGTGCATCAAATAATTTTTCTTGGCCTCAAATATCTCTGTTCTGTACGTTCTTTTTTGCGATTTCCACATCATCCTATTTTGAGCAGTTGTATTTTTTTCCCAATTTCGTTTTTGCTCGTGTTTTTTCTTGCTTCAATAACGTCAAGGCTGGTGTAAACCAAGTCAGGTGATGTGATCTTTCTCAAATTATTTTCAAATTCGTAGGGACCATCTGGTCCTATCATCCGGTCAAGTAGTTAATACAAGGGGAGTATCAGTATCTGTAATGGCATCCATACATCTATACATGCAGTTTCCCAGATCCACTGGCAGGATTTTATTTTGATTTCTACTCATGACTAATTTCAGTGCATTTCTTTCCTGTGCTGCCTTTGCAGGTAGTGTAAGTAGAAAAGTGATCCACCTCCATTTGATTATTCACTCATACATTTCACAATCTTAGTACCCTCCACACTCATACCCACACTCTTTTCAACTATCACCAAGAGGAAGTACATTCAGGAGCGCATTACAATAATCTAATCTTGACATGATTGTGGCCCTCACAAAGATTTCACAATTTTTAGGCGATACATAGGTTTTGACTAGCCGAAGGAGCCTCAAATGATATTGTGCTTTCTCAACAGTACCATCTACATGTTCGTCTGCATCAAGCAGGGACTCAAGGGTTTTCACTTTATCCAATACCTTGATCTCATGGTCTTCTATAAGAAGACTTGAATACTGAGGACCTAATTTAGCTATTGTATGCAGAGAACTAAATATAAGTTTTTGACTACAGACTACAGGTCTGTACTTCCTCTTTTCTACTATCACCAAGAGGAAGTACAGACCTGACCCCAAGGCAAGTCTTCCCTCCAAGCCCTCTCGCTTCCTCTTGCGCACTCCTTTAATCTGGCATTCACTGAGTTCATTTACACACTTGATACCTTCTTTGACCATAACCATCCTGCTTGCTCCTTTCTCTCTCTCACCCTCACCCTCAACTGAGGACATCATGCCGCTACTCCTACTTCAGTGGTGCAACAATTACTCCCTCACTCGCCATGCTGCTCACACATTCTGTCTACTTTACCCTACCACTAATCCTAACTCTGTCAAATCATCCTACGACAATAACATCATATCATCTATCAGCTCCTATTGCCACAAGCTCTCCATGCACTTCCAGGTATGTTCTCTCCTACTAATAACTATTCCCTATCCTCTTCACTCTTAGCATGTGGGGTTGCCTTGTAATTCTCCCCCATTATCACACAAATATGTTAAAAAATACTTTATAAAATCTTCTATCTCTCTCACCACCTATCTCCTATTAACCCTTCCCTCTCCAACATCACCCCTACAATCTCTGCTGAACTCCTTTCAATCCTTCATTCTGCAAATCCATACAGTTGTGTGCACCTCAAACATTAAGAGCACACATCTACCTCCTCTAACAGGCCCCAGGGTTTAGACCTTTATTCCAGACCAGCTGCCTTTACAGATATATACATTTCCATTCAATGCACATAGGCCGCCTGGTTCCACCAAGCTACTGTCGACAATTGGGAGTTTTGCATACAATGGAAATTAGCTAATCTAATAGTCTACCCTGGGTACCGTTGCCATCACAACTGGGAAGAAAAGCCTCCAAATGCTAGTCTTGTTTCAAAACTCCCACCTCTCTTCAATTCTAAAACTAATTTCCCTGCAGCCTTTGGTACTGTAGACCAATCCTCCTCCCCCAAAACCTATACTCCCTTGACTACAAGGGCACTGCACATCGATGGATTGCACCTTACCTCTCAGAGCACCTCATTCTCCACCTCCCGGAGCTAACTTTAGCACATCTGTTCCACACCTCTTCCTGCAGACGTCGCACAGGAGTCTGTCCATGGCTCACTCCTGTTCATGCTCTACACCAGCCTGCTGAGTAAATAGAACTCTGTTGTCAGCTTTTACTCCTGCCCCTTTGCTAATGATTCTCAGATCTACTGCTATTTTCCATTCGTCACCAAAGCAACCTTTGAAACCATTCCTAAGAGCTCGAAATCCATCTAGTTCTGAATGGTGCTGCACTTGATGACAAACTCTTATAAAAACAGAAATTATATTTCTGCCACCTCTTTGCCTCTGAGAATCAACATTTCTTCATCAAGGGTTGAAATCTGTACCCTTGGACTTCAGCACTTCATTATGGCCTTGTCCAAGACTGCGAGAGTCAACTGCATCAACATTTGGCAAATCACTCCATTTTATCTACCAGTCAACGGAAATATTGCTTTCTACTCTTGTCCTCACGTGTTTACTGCTCAAGCTTACTTCTTTATCTCTGCTTCTCTCCCTTTAAAAGAATCTTGAGTTCAGTGAATTATGCCCTCCAAAACCTTCCCTGCTCCTTCCGAACACTGCATACTGTGAGAGGTCAGTAATGCGTGGCGGACAACTGTTTGAAGATCTTTCAAAATATGCCATTATATTATTAAAGAAATGATATCAAAATGCCTCACTGGGCCTACTCTTCTGAGGAATTCCATTCCTTGTCTAAAAGCTAAGGGAATACTCTCTAACACAGAATAGCTGGCCCTCACATTAAACAACAAACACAAAGAAAAGGTATGGCAATTCAACATAACATGAATAATATATACATTTCTTAAATGACCTTTTAAGGTCCCGGGTGATTTCTCTTCCCCAGGATTTAAAGTCACTTCACCAATATGTTCAACCTTGGAAAGGGAAAGTCTTAACTATGTTCTTAAAGTTTTAAAGTCAAAGAAAAGGTTCATCAACAAAAGTTCCACTGGTAACAAACCTCCTTTTAACAAAAGTTCCACTAGCATCATATCTTTTCTTTCCACTTTTCACTTCAAGCAAAATAGCTCTGATGGCAATCCTGGCAACAAGGCTTTGTCAAACCCATAGGAAGACTTGCCACAGTGCAAAAGAAAATGCAAGATTCACACTGTTAATGGTACACATTTCTTGGTTAACAGTTAGGATTCCTTGAAATATGGTTTCAACATTCAAAATGATATATTTGTCAGGATTAAGTCTTAATACTGCTCCTTCTACTTCAACAACTATATTTCTTCGTGTTCTGCCATGATAACAGTCACCTTTCTCCCACAGTAGTTCATTTTGCTTTCGACAACTGCAATGTAGCATCTACTGACAATCAAACATTCCTCTTGTGTTGCAATACTTTGGACTACTGCCACAAATTCGATGACTTTTAGAAAGACTTTGGAAAGATAGATTTTACAATACTTCAACCTCTTCAGGTAGGCAAAGCACTGTTCCTCCAAACTGCTTTCTTCAAAGGGTCAGCCTCTTAGCCTCTGTTGTCTAACTGTCAAAATTGATAACCTGTGTTTGCCTTCAAGACTCACTTCTCTCTGGTCTCCACAGTCGTGGGAATTACAGGTGGAGTGTGATTCAAAGTATTCTCACAAGCAGCAAATTCCCCTTCCCTAACTTTACCTGCACCTTTCTGTCAGCTTTCAGCCCAAAAGATACCCAGAAGCCTGGGTGCCACTCTCTTAGCCTCGGGTAATAGTTGTATACTTGTGGGTGTAGGCGAATTAGCTGTTAGAAACATAACAGTCTTGCTGGATCGCTTTAAACTTTGAGAACTGGTCAAATTCCAGCAATGATTGGTGTCTTCTTCAATCGTCTAATGTAAGGTATGTTTTTATATAATGTAAAAGTTGTAGTCTTTTGGTAAAAACTACAATTAGACACACACCACCACTGTTTGTTGTTTTAAAGATTTAAATGTGGGTTTGTAATTGTATTCTCATAGAAGCAAAGCATACAGTTTAGGCCTCCTTGGGGAATTACCATAAGGCACACTAAACCACTCTTCCATTTAGTTTTCCCATGGTAAAGATTGTAACTTTAGTATAGTCACGATTGTTCGTGACTATACTAGTGGTCGTATCAGCATTCACTCTCCGTAATTGGAAACACGCGACCACTCTTTGAATAGGAAAAGCATTCTAATAGTGGAACAACGAGTATTAGCAGCATTTAACTTCCTATGCAAGTAAGAAACACCTTGCCTTATGTGTGTGTGTTACTTTTCCATTGTTCAACGATCAACTTCTACTCGCTTTAGGTCTTACGTGAGTGGCTAAGGAGCTGGTTACTGCTACTGGCAAGGCTTGCACAATGTTTTAGAACACCATGCCTCACTCACCAGCTTCTGAAGCACTTGCTCTTTGGGTCACACTGCTTTCCAGACTTCTACTACAACTTCTACAACTTCTGGCTCACTGAGGACCCATACCCTTCTCTTAAACAGGTGTCTCTGGTACGGCCACTTGTTTTGGGAGTCTCCTTTCCTCCTGAGAACGTCGGCTTGACAATTGCTTCTTGTCTCAGTCGCCAGCATGCCAACAGCTCGGCAAACACAGCAATCAGGCCCACATGGGGAAAGCCTTGTAATTCCTTCTGCTTCCTCTGCTGCAGCCTGCACTCCAGCCAATGTTCCAGCTCCTTACACTCCATCCTTCTGCTTGCACCCCTTTTATGCCTCCCAGGTTCATTCAGTTGTTAGCTGTTGAGCCCAGTTCCCTACTATTACATCTGAATGCCTCTTCAGCCCTCTTCCTAGTCTCAGTTCTTTTGGAATTCCGGGACCTGTTCCCTTTATCAAAGTTAGTTCTTTCAACTTCTGCTACTTGGAAAACAGCCATCAAGAATGTGAGATTATGGGGAAAGTTAAAGAGGGGGTTGTCCCAGTCTTCCTGGCCTGTTTCTCCCCATGTGTGATCCACCCGCAGTCCACCTAGAACCCCCCGACCCGGGTCAGGATCAGAAAGGATCTGCCTTTCTCTGTCCACATGAAAAGGGCCCCAGAACAGGTCTGGGGGAATCATCTCTGATTCTTCACAATACCATGGCCAAGTCAGCTGAGTCTTAATACAAAATTGCTCTCTCTTTAATAAACTTCATGGGGTTCCAAATATATGCATGGTCTTCTGTGATGCCCAGAGTCAAGATGACTCTGACTGCATTTATCTGCATTCACCCTTTCAACCCGCACTCTACTGTCCTGATATTAGCTCCATTGGTTGACCCCATCTGCTCAACGCTTGTCAGCAAGTGGTCGCCATTTTAAAATGGAAGACTTATCGAACAGGTGAACATGTACAACTGATCGACCACTTGCAGAAAAAGTAGAGACCGAAACCTAGAATGTAAGGCGGTGGTTGGGATGGGAGGGTCTGGGAGTTATGTGGTGCGGGTATTATTGGAAGGTGGAGAGGGATGGGGATGGGGAAAGCATCGTGGGTGTATGTGTGTAAGGTGTGTGGGTGCTGTTCTGCAAGTGATAGGGGAATGCATGTGGGGTATATGCATAGGTGATATGGGGCAGAGGTGGAGTGGTACAGCACAGGGGTAGTGGATGAGGGAGTGTGTGTGGAGTGAAGGGGAGGTAGGAAAGAGGGGTACAAGTGAAAACACCCATGAGAGAGAGAAAAAAGGGTGAGTAATGGGGGAGGGAAAAGGCACAAGGGAGCTGTTAGGATTATGTTAGATTAGGACGGTCGAGCAGTTGCATATACTCTTACTCATAGGCATTCGGGGTGAGTAGTTGAGGGGGGGCCATTGCACTTCACCACTTTTGAGGTCGAGCGCTTGTCAAGCATTAGACATACAAGCTACAGTCCTCCTCCCTCCTTAACGTCTTCCCCTGACCCTGTCATGCCTCCTCCGACTTACACTACTCCTTACTTGCCACACTCCACTAGAACACCCTCACCCAAATATCAAACCTATCTTATGTGTTGAATGTGTCAAGACTAGAAGCAAGCAACACCTATGTCTTGCAACAGAGCTCCCCCACCCTCCTCATCTCGGTATAGACCACCCAGACCACACTGCCCCATTCTTATGCTCACTGACGGAGGCTCTAGTACTATACTAAGTGCACTTGCTGTGTGTGGGTCCTCGTCCATGCCCCATGATTCTGCTCCCCTTTACTTTCCCTCCTCAACAGCTGCCTATTCATTCCCAGCTACTCTGATGCTATCATAAAGGCACCCTATTCTGAGACTGCCTCTGCCTCCTACTTTGTTTTCTATTTTATTTTAAATGTACATTTTTGTTGAAGTGTCAAAATGGCATCCCAACCTTCAATAAATACAATGTGATACCATACAATGATCCGATAGTAAATAATGACACACATAGTGTAACTGGGGTTCTAGAATGTAATGTCTATCCTGTTGTGAATGCTTACCTTAGCTTCCCCCTTTTCCCACTGACCCACCTCTATTACCCCCACTTCTCTCTGCCCTTTACTTTACAGGATCTCTGAGGCAAATTGTTTGTGGTGTGACGTGTTACAAAACTGCAAAAATACATCAAATACAAATGTAAATTCTACCGTTGTTATTTTTACTACAAATAGTGCTACTAGCTGACTACTACTTTCTCCAGTTGATTCAAAAGCAGACATTTGTCGAGAGAAAAGTTTGTCTGAGCCGGGGCAGGTACTGGTAGAGTCAGAAGAGAGCTTCATCAATCTTGAACAGCTGAGCAGCTGCGCGTGTTACCCAGTGAAATGCGCGGATCAGCAGAAGGCATTTCCAGCGGCCAAACAAGGCATATGCCAGTAATCATTGCATAGACCCTCAGAGTGTGGTGCCTGCAGATTATTACACTTACACGTAGGCATATGCAGTGGATAGATACTGCACCAGCTCCTGTCAGTAATCATTATGTGGACTCTCAGAGTGGGATGCCTGCAGATTATCACACTTACCCTTAGGCACATGCAGTGGTTAGGTCGCCAGCTCCTGTCAGTAATCATTGCATAGACCCTCAGAGAGGAGTGCCCGCATATTATCACACTTACAATAAGGCATATGCAGTGGATAGATAGTGTGCCAGCTACTGTCCGTAATCATTGTATAGACTCTCAGAGTGGGCTGCCTGCAGATTATCACACTTACCCTGAGGCATATGCAGTGGATAGATAGTGTGCCAGCTCCTGCCAGTAATCATTCTATAGGTGGGAAGTAGACTCTCAGAGCGGCTGCATGCAGATTATTACACTTACACTTAGGCTCATGTCGTGTGAGATTTCCTATTTTGTGCTGTAAGCCTAAGGTACCATTTCCTTGCTCTGAAATATGTCCACCAGAAGAGAAACGCTTTAAGGCAATGGTAACCCTTTTATAAGCACTTTCATGTCTATAGTCTCCTTCAGCACAGAGCTCAGCGGTGAGGCTATTACTACAGGTTTGAGGTTTTCAGGAAAGCATACCATGAGAATCTTTGCACCAGTGCAATTGCAATAGGGCGACTGTTCTGTTAGTGCAAAACACATTCTTTCAAATCATTTTTGCTCAAAGATTAAGGTTTGGGACTGGGAAACAATGCAATTTGTCTGCCCCAGTGCTACTACTAATCACACTTTCACCAGCTATTTCTGAAAATTCACTATTTTGGCCCAAGACATTGGGCCTCATTACACGGATGGCGGTGGACCAAGATGCTATTAGCACCTTGGTCCATGCCGGTAAAATACCAGCACCGCCTTCGTGGAAAGGGGAATTACCACCCTATTCCAAGGTTGGCGGGGCAGTAATTCCCCTTTCCCTCATTGGCCTTCCCGATTCCCATTTTTGCCCCATAGGGCTCTATGGGAATGGGGAAGGCGCTAATTACGGTGCCGCAAATTGCGGTACCGTAATTAGCTCCCTGGTCCCTTTGCGGGTTGGTTTTTAACGCCTGCAAAAAGCAGGCGTTAAATTCTCCAACCCGCAAAGGGACCTCGTAGTAAGGCGGTAAGGGTTTACCAGTACCGGTAAAATACCAGTACCGGTAAACCCTTACTGCCTACTGTGTAATGAGGCCCATTGACTTTCCCATGCTAGGGTTCCCAGATGGATAGAGTCTACCTCACGCATGCCTTTACAGAGCAATATGCCAGTGTGCCAACATTAGATCATAGTATTTGTGTTTGTATTTGTAATTTTATTTAATTTGTATGGCGCTTTTCCCCAAAAGCGCAAGATTAAAAACAGTACAATCATAGAGAAAATACATTCCAGGTAAATCTGAACATAAAAGAAGAGAGGAGATAGAGTTTAATTGTTGGAACAATCGAATATAAGTTGGGTTTTAAGATTGGTCTGGAATATACAGAGAGACCAGGAAGAATGAGATAGGGAGAAAGTTCCAATGTTTGGGAGCAATGAGGGCAAATTAACGGAAATGAGAGGAAGTGCAGAGGAGTTTTCGGGAAAGAGAGAGGAAACTGATCCTGGAAACAGAGGGCACAGGGAGGATAATTAAATGAGATAAGTGAAGAGTTATAAAGAGAAGCAAGACCATGGATGCAATTGAAGACAATGAGATAAAATGATAAAGAAGACAAGATTCAAAAGGGAGAAGAGATATTGAGAGTAGAGAGTATATACCAGAAGATCTAGAAGAAAGAAAAGAGATGAACAGAGGAGTTATAGACAGAGCGAAGGGGAAGAAGATAAGAAGCAGTGAGACAATGAAGAAGAGCAGAGCAGTAAGCAATACAAGACAAGACCAGACCAGACAGAAAAGAAGAAGCTTGGTAGCCTGAAAAGAGAGAAAGGGTCAGCATGGTGGAGGTGAAAAAGAGCTTAGTGACAGGATCGAGCAGTAGGAGAAATGTGTAGGGAAAAGTAAAAAGAGGGATTAAACTTTAGACCCAGATTTCAAGCAGAGGGAGAGAAGGGAAGGGGGAAGAAAGGGATGGGGAGAAACAGTGGAAGGCATCGTAGTGGGTGGAAATAATAGAAACTCTGTTTTCAAAGGACTGAGACTGAGGTGAAGAAAATGTGAGGACATTTAATTTTGAGCTGCAGATAGGAAGTTAGAGACAGCAGAATGCAAGGAGTCACTGACGGAGGAAAAGAAGATTTGAGTATCATCAGCTTATAAGTGAAAAGAATGATTATAAAAAAATAAAGAAGAGCAGAGAGAGGGGCAGTGACACTGAAACACAGTGGTCCAAGGACTGATCCTTGGGAGACTCAAACAGGGAGAGGGGTGAGGTCAGTGGTTTGTGAGTCCCAACAGATTTTAAAGTATTAACCCTCCAAGAAGGAGGGTTCCAAGCAAGAGCAGATTTGTGAAACCCATGGTCCTGGAGGGTGAGGAGGAGAGAGCAGTGGTCAACAATGTAAAAAATGGCATAAAGGTCCAACAGGATGAGTATAGAAGAGAGTTTGGAGTGGTGAACATTAGAGAGAATGTTGGAGACATGCATGAGTGCTTACTACAGAAGTCATATTGAACTAGATTGTCAGGTCATTTTCCTCAAGGTACTCTGTGATCCGGTTGAAAACCACCCTCTCAAAGACAAAAGAATAAGGAGAAATGGGGAAGGATAGAAACTGGGCGACAGTTGACTGACATGTTTGGATCAGCAGAGGGTTTATTCAATAGGAGGAAGACAATTGCATATTTGAAGAAGGCAGGGAGTCCAGCAGAGTGAGAGGTTAAAGAGCTCACAGAGATATGGGAAAGTGATTGAGACTGAGATTCTGAACATTTGGGGAGTAAAAGGATTGATAGGAGTGTAACATGGTTGGTACTGCATAGAATGTCTGCTAATTCAATAGGGGAGGTAGCGGAGAAGTAGTCGGAAGTAGGTGCGGTAGAGGGAGAGAGGTAGTAAACAGAAGAAAGGTTGGGGAGAGAAAGAGGAGGGCTGTGAGAGCTGCTTGAATTTTAGAGCTATTAAAAGGGCAGAAGAACATTGTGTGGGGTAACTGTGAAGGTAGGTGATTAGGTGTGGGAAGGAGGAGAATTTGGCAGAGTACAGTGCAGAGGTTAGGGCAGCACGTGATTGTGTGTAGGCTAGGAGTAGGGAAGTGTTAATTATCAGTACCAGTGTTGCGGGTCGCATTAACCACTTGTTTTGAGAGTCTGAATTTCAGAGGTGATCCAAAACTGAGGACGGGGATGGGAAGCTATGAATGTGTGTGCAGGATAGTGTTGGTCAAATGGAGTCATGAGTGCACAGCAAAAGTGACAAAAACCATAGTGGGTGGAAGAGGCATGACTAGGGGAAAGAGACAAAAGAGGCAGGTGTCTGCTGTGGGCTATGGAGGGTTAAAGTCCCTCAGCACGACAATGGGATATCAGTAGGAAGTTACTCAAGGAGAGGGGTTCAGACCAGGAAAGAAGGAGTTGAGAGGATCAGGGGGCCAATAGAAAACCAAAACAGTGAGGGGAGTAGAAGGGAGGAGTTGCATGGTGGCATATTCAAATGAGAAACAGTTGCTGTAACAGAGGGGTAAAGTTGTAGTGTTGAGGGACATATTGATATGATATGATATGATATGATATGGCTTTCATAATGTGCCTATACACGAGTGTTTCAAGTGTATTGATAAGGAACCCCACACCAGAGTCCTTCCCAACAGGTTGGAGAGAGTAGGCGATGGCAGCAGAGTCAGTGTGGAGGGCTGCTAGTATAGCAGAAACATGAGGGAAGATCCCTGTTTCTGTAATTGCAAGAAGTGAAATTTGAGGGTGAGAAGAGTCGACATCAGCAGTGATTCCATCTTATTCAGAGAGTGGGTGCCCCTTCAAAGGGTTTTTACAATCATGATAACCTTTGCTAAAAGTGTACACAGAGTATAACTTATGAGTTATTGACTCAAAGTGTGCTCCTAGTATTATTCCCTTCTGAACAATAACAGCTGCAAAGGCATCACTCACCAGAGCTATTTGAAAACTCTCCTTCTGCACACGGCACACAGTCAAAGCAGCAGGTGGGCATATGCTTTATAGGAGCTTTTCTGTATCCTGGAAGGCAGCTCTCACTGCAGACAGAGCGAGGAGCCTGTGTTAAAAAAGGAACATTGAAACACTGGAGAAAAGGTGGACACCTTTATAGGAAAATAGCAGAAGCCATTTCAGGAAAAGATTGGCACTAGCAAATTAATAAACACTTGGAAATGTGTGAACATTCTCTTGTGCTAGGCATGGGAACACCCAGCCATTCTGATTTACTTGAAAGAAATTTCAGCGCATGTGAAGGCTTGAAGACAGCCCACCCACTGACTCATGAATAAGCCAATGACAATCAAGGTTTGCACTGAAAGTGGCAACATGTATCCATTGAAGGCTACTAAAGCACCAGCTTGAGGCCATGTTATAGAGTACGGCCCTTATGTTGCTTCCTTGCTGCACCAGCACTTTCTGAATACTCACAAGGCATAGGCGGTTTGTCCTTTTTTCCCTCCACTGTATTTAATATGTTTTTGTATTTTAATGTGTTTCATTCCCATGTTCCCTCCATGTTGCCCTGTGGGCAATTTAAACACTCAGCAAGTACCCAGGCACAAAGGGTGGTTTGTGTGGGAGGATATTAATAGGAGTATCATTAACCCACTACAAGCACCAAGCCAATGTCGACCAGTTTTTGGTTTGCCAATGTATTGGGCTAGCGGCCAGGAAGATAGTGTAACATAGCAATTGCACATGCTGTTTGAATGCATGTTTAGATATTTTGCATAGCAAGCAATGCCAACTAGACTGTGTGCTTTGAAGTTAAAGCAGCAGATAAGCATATGTCAGGTTATAGAATCATGTTGGGTTGGAGAACAGCAGCTGAACAGCAATATGTGTCACAAGTTCACAATGTGGCACGCTGGCAGATGAGCAAGAGTATATGCGTGGAAACATATCGAGCATGCCTAGGCCTGGCAGCCAACAGGCATTGGTGTCTTAAATGATTTCATTATCATAGTCATATAGAACCCTTACTAAAGGTCCTATGCTAAGTAACTGGCATGTCATGGGAAGTAGAAGAACCATTTTTTTGCAGTAAGGTCCTAAAATACATCAGGTTGAAGAGCGTTGAGGATCAGAGATCAGAGTTTTTTCCACATGTCAAAGGCCATTCCATACATGGGTGGGATGGTGTCGATGGTGCATGTTTCTTCAGGCCATACCAGCTTCTTCAATGTCCACTCATGTGGGATAACATTCCATGCATTCTGTCACTGTGTTTTCTAACATGCCACTGAAGAAGACTCACATATATGTGGGTCAACTGTGAGGCAGAGAGCTGTTGACTTCTATGGCCTTAGTAAGATACATCAGCATTTGCCTGGAGGACAAAACGTACAGAGTTACTGTTATTGAAATGTGCCTGCATTTGTATTTTCACTGCAAAAATACACATCTTTTGCTCAACTACGCTATTGCTTGCCACTCCCTTTCACTCTAGCATCCAAAGCTCTCCTCAATTTGAATTATGTTGTCCAAACTGTACTGCATGAAGTTTCCAGCCAGAAGGACATTCCAAAGTGACAGTCTTCAAAAACTACCTTCTGTCACCTAAGTGCATTGCAGGGTTGCACATCTGCATAGATATGTACATATTGTAATCCTTGAAGAGGTATTTAAGATCTGTTTAGTGCTGTCCACATTTTCTGTTTCCAGCTACTACACCGCTAATACTCGATTAACATCTACCTCACCAAACTCCCAAACTGATTCACCAAACCTCTGTTGAGGGTTTGGTCAACCTATCAAAGCCTTGCATCCATAGGATAATTCAATTGTCGATTACAAGATGCAGTTCACTTGCTGTTTCCCAGTGGGTGGTGTTTGGCTATTCGAGTGAGGAACAGGGTAGACCCTCACTAGAGGAGAGCAGGACAGCTTATGGTTTAGCCATTTGAACAATGTTGGGCTATTTGTGTCTCATTTGGTGGTCTTTTATTTATCATTTGTACCAGGTTTCTGAAGGTTCTTCTTTTTACTCCCAGTCTGTGTAATCTTTGAGAAGTCATTCTGAAAGCATTTCCTATCATGTCTTAACTCTGTCCCTTACCCTCCCAACTACATCCAAAACACAAAAAAGAAAGGACTTGTGAAGCTCTTCGTGACAACCTTCATGGTATCGCTTGAAAAACCTTTTGGGAAGCATTTCTCTTTCCTTTCCTGGCTTCAACATCCCAGAAATAAAACAAACCACCTGTAAACTCCTTTGTGACACTCTTCCCCCTATACACTTACAGGATTTACTTTCTTTATCTATTTGCACTTCTTTCCAGCTGTGTTTATTTTGAGAGCATCCTAAGGGAGCATAGACAAAATGGGATACTAGATTTCTTGAAAGGTCAGTTCAGGTTGGCAAATATATGGTTGCAGAGTATGCAAAGCCCATTGAAATTGAGGCTGGAACCTGATGTGGTAGGACTAGGCATAGGTAGGTCACTGAAAGAGGGGGGTGATGACTTTGCAGCAGGAGATAGTTGCTGCAGCAAGTGAGGGGTGGTTGCAGCAAAGATTTTGGGGGGCAGCTGCTGAAGCAAAATAAAGAGCTGGATGTGGAACAAGGGAAGATGGAGATGAAGGGGCAGAAGCAGGAGGGCCAGCAGGTGGAGGAACATCAAGAGGTAGAAACAGGGCATTTGCATAAAGAACAGCAAGAGGTGCAATACGGCGTAGTGGATGTAGGGAAACAGGAAGGTGGATTAGTGGAAAGAGGCAGAGGTGCAGCAGCAGTTGGTACAGAAGGGGACAGATGCAGGGCAGGAGGAGGAGGATAGGAACACATGTGAGGAAGAGGGATAGGAGGTGGTGGAGGGGTAGCACCCATTGCAGAAGGAGTAGGTAAAACATGTTGTTATTTCTGGAGTCCCTTCTAGTAAACATTTGCCAAAGGTCTGGACATAACACAGGTTCCTGCCCCACACATCTCTACAAACTGCTTCTCCTGGAATGAGGCAGCAAAACCTACTGCCTAGGGGGAAAACAAATGCAGGGGAGGTCACTGCTGTTGGCAAGAGCAGTAATAAGATTGTGAAGTAAGAAAAGTAGAGTAGCTTTTACACTTTGGGATCAACTGCAATATATAACAACATTCTGGGGTTACAATCATCCTTTAAGCCTCATTTCACTCTGTGCACATTTCTCCTTAGCAGAGGAGTTATTAGAAATTGAGTGTAAGATTATACCCGCTCTATTTAAATTCTGTTGTCCAAACTGTGCTGCATCTATTTTCCAGTCAGAAGGACGTTCCAAAGTGACTGACATGAAGAACTACCTTTGGTCCCCTCAGAGCATTGCCTTAGACTGTTACCACCCCCCACAATTATCCACAGCCACCATCTCCACTGGACTCCAGGACTGCAAGTCTGCATAGATATGTACATATTATGATCATTGAAGGTGCATTTAAGATCTATTTTGTGCTGTCCACATTTTCTGTCTTCAGTTATTACCATTGCTACTCTATAAACATGTACCACACCAAACTCCCAACCAAACAGATCCACCAAATCTGTTAAGGGTTTGGTATACCTATCAAAGCCTTGCATCCAAAGGATAATTTGATTATCAATTATAATATCCAGCTCACTTGCTGTTTCTTTGTGGGTTTCGTTTGGCTATTCGAGTGTGGTACAGGGTAGATCCTCACTATAAGAGAGTTTATGATTTAGCCATTTGAACAATGTTGTGCAATTTGTGTCTCATTTGGTGGTCTTTTATTCTTCATTTCTGAAGGTTCTTTATTTTACTTCTGGTCTGTGTAATCTTTGCAAAGTCATTCTGAAAGCATTTGTGATCATGTTTTAACCTTTTCCCTTACCCTGCCCACTACATCCAAAAACAAAAAAGAAAGGAAGTATGAATCTCTTGGTGACAACCTTTATGGTATCGCTTGTAAAACCAAACCTTTTGGGCACCAAGCTCCTTTCCTTTCCTGACTTCAACATCCCAAAAATCCCAATAATCACAAAAATCACACAAAAAAACACTCTTTCCCCTATACACTTATAGGTTATTATTTCTCTGCACCACTTCTTTCCTGCTGCATTTATTTTGAGAGCCTCTTAAGAGAGGGTAGACAAAAAGGGATACTAAATATCTTGGATGGTCAAGTGCATGTTGGCAAATATATGGTTGCAAAGCCCATTGAGACTGAGGTTGGGACCTTGTTTGAGTATTTAATGAATATGTGACACAATATAAGAGATGGTAAAAGTGCTTTGGACAGTTCTGTGGCTAGTAGTGGCCTTGGTTTGTCCTATAGTAGAGAGCTGAAAAGCAACAGAAATGAAGAGGAGGTCGAAAGGAAGGAGCCAACCTGTATTATGTGGTCATTGGGGCCAGCGACTCAACTGATGTGGTAGGACTAGGCATAGGTAGGTCACTGAAGTAGGAGGATGATGGCTTTGCCGCAGGAGAAAGTGGCTGCAGCAAGTGAGGATCGGTTGTGGCAAGGATTTTGAGGGAGCAGCTGCTGAAGAAAAACAAAGAGCTTGATGTGGAACAAGGGAGGAAGGAGACAAAGGGGCAAAAGCAGGAGGGTCTGCAGGAGGTGAAACATGAAGAGGTAGAAACAGGGCAGGAGGAGATGGATGTGCATAAAGAGCAGCAAGAGGTGCAAAAAGAGGTGGTGGATGTAGGGAAACAGGAAGAGGTACGTGAGGATGTGACAACAAATAGCAATCTACTCCACTTAAAAAAGACCATTCAGAATTAAGAATAGGGTGAGTAATCATAACTAATATACAAGTAAGAACTGTAGTAAAAAGAAACCATAAGTATGGGTGAATAACCAAGAAGATTTTAACATGTTAATGTATGATTTTGTTTATAGATTCTTTCCTGAAGATCCATGTTAAAACAATGGTGAAACACTTGTAGGGAGAAAGAAAAGTGAAATAGTAAAATAATACTGTTAAATCTGTAAAAGTACAAGATTAAGTAACATACTCATTACGTTGGAAAACTGGAAAGCAAAATAGAAGAAATAAATAAGAAAAGATGAGCAAACTGGACATTGTGATTTATTCAAAAACAGAAGTGACTGGCGCTCAAGAAAGGATATCATCTGAGAGAAGGAGGGTGTTGATGTGTTGAGAAAGTGTGTGATAGACCATGGAGATGGGAGGCAGGAGGACGAAGGACAGCAGGAGGTGAAACATGAAGAGATAGAAACAGGACAGGAGAAGATGGATGCGTATAAAGAGCAGCAAGAGGTGCAACTCAAGGTGGTGGATGTAGGGAAAGAGGAAGACGTGTGTGAGGATGTGGATGTGTTGAATAAGCGCGAGATAGCCCATGGAGATGCAGATGGCTGGCAGGAGGATGAAGGACAGCAGGAGCTGGAACCTCAGGAGGTAGAAACAGGGCAGAAGGAGGAGATGGTTGGGTATAAAGAGCAGCAAGAGGTGCAACTCAAGGTGGTGGATGTAGGGAAAGAGGAAGACGTGTGTGAGGATGTGGATGTGTTGAATAAGCACGAGATAGCCCATGGAGATGCAGATGGCTGGCAGGAGGATGAAGGACAGCAGGAGCCGGAACATCAGGAGGTAGAAACAGGGCAGAAGGAGGAGATGGTTGGGTATAAAGAGCAGCAAGAGGTGCAACAAGAGGTGGTGGATGTAGGGAAGCAAGAAGGTGGATTAGTGGAAGAGGCAGAGGTGCAGCAGCAGTTGGTGCAGAAGGAGACAGATGCGGGGCAGGAGGAGAAGAATAGGAACACACATAGGAAGAAGAGGGATAGGAGGTGGCAGATAGGTGGCACCCGTTACACAATGAGTAGGCTAACCATGTTGTTATTTATGGCTCCCTTCTAGTGAACATTTGCAAAAAAACGGGATATACCACAGGTTCCTGCCCCACACATCTCTACAAACTGCTTCTCCTGGAATGAGGCAGCACAACCTACTGCCTAAGGGGGAGACACATGCAGGGGAAGGGCACTGCTATTGGTAAGAGCAGTAATACGATTGTGAAGTAAGAAAAGTAGTGTGTATGTTACGCTTTGACATTGACTGCAATGAGGTTACAATCATCCTATAAGCCTAATGTCACTCTGTGCACATTTCCCCTTAGTAGAGGAGTTATTAGAAATTGAGTACAAGATTCTACCCACTAAATGATTAACTATCCAGATCAAACTGTGCCACCCCTACCAGCAAACATGCAAAATAAAACTAAACCCACTAGGCAAATTCTGCCCCAAGACATTCACTCCACGAGATACTGTATTGATACTAATCTACAACCTCTGCAGGACTTCTACTATGGGGAAGTTACCAGAAGGCTGCAGTGGGTTTTTAGGTTTGGAAACTATTGGATCAAAATGTATTTCCTTGTGCATGCATTGTTTATATATAGAACAAAGGGACTTAGACAACAAGCACAATCAATAATGCTACTACCACATACTGCAATTCTATTGGTTAAAACCATTTTTTTCGTTCTAATATGAAAGTCAGCAATACATCCAAATGAGAGTTGTCAATGTGGAAACATCAGAAGTCCAAGAAGTACCTTTATCATCTTCTGCATATAATCACAGTCATCGAAAAGGCACTCATATGTAAGCTTTACATTTTCCTTTGCAGTGATTCAGTGTTGACATGTTTTACATATGAATTTGACATGAGACAATCTGCATCCAGCTTTATAGAAAGGTGTGCGCCATATTGAATTAAAAAAGCTAAATCCCTGACAGGTGAGAGCAGAACTGTTTGCAAATATGTAAACAAGCTGTGCAATTCAGTGAACTGCAGTAAAATCCCATTTAGTTATAGACTGCCATGCCATGAACTGATAGGCTGAAAACCCCTACATTGTCCTCTACATTGTGCTAATCAATGATACATAAGGTAAGGGCCCAAATCATACACAATACATAAAAAAGCATATAGGTGATACAATGCTGGTGCACAAGAAGCAACAGTTCATGCTCACCTTGCTCGTGATGCCCCCCTCAGAGTGCCATAGGATGGAGCTGTCTTTGATGAAGAGTTGATGGCCCGGTGGAGCCCCAGAGTCATAACGTCCAACTTCAAAGTTTGTCATGGATCCATTAGGAAAGTAAACTGAGTTCATAATGTCATACTGAGCCGGCACATCCCCTTTGTCATTGAAAGATAACTCATCTCCAGCAGGTGTCTTGGAGTGTAGATTCCGGAGGTACCTGTTCAGCTGATAAAATGGAAAAGTGAATTCAAACTAATGATCCATCATCCACTAGGACATTTGAGTGAAGGATGTAATTAATACTAACTTAAATTAGCGTTTAGGTTTATCTAGCAAGATATTTTGTTAGGTCTTTGATTTTCTGCTAAGTTTTGGCAATAAGATTCCCTTTAAAGCCAGCATATTATTGACAATCTTCTCCATTATTAATTGATTGGCAGGTCTTAAGCTACAGGATGACGAAGGTGTCAATCTTCTACTATAGAAAATATAAGTAATGCAAGAGTGATCTTTCACTTGTTGGCATATTGCAGTTTGGTCTAATAGAAATGTGGTGTTTACAGAACTTATTATACCATGATATATTGATATATACCAAGATATATATATATACTTGCTTAAGTAGCCGGCTTCGCCCAGGATGTACAGTGTCAGATTTGTTTTCATATTCTACCGAAAAAGATGTACAAATATTGTTGTTTGCTGTAAAGGTAAAATGTGATACATGTTAATTTCACTAATACATTGAACTCCAGAATTATTTATTTATCTCTGATTTAACTTCTCACATAAATGTCATATTTGTATCCTTACCCTGATTATTTGCAATGTTGTTAGCAGTGGTGGCCATTTTCGCTAAGCATGCAAATATGATATTCATGTGAGAATTTAAAACAGAGTTAAATACAAATTTGACAATGAATTAATTAGTGAAATAAACATGGATCGAGTTTATTGCAAAACAAATCAATGAAAAGAAAGACACACTCACTCTCTTCTAAACAAATAAGAAAACGAAAAAAACGCAAGACCAGTTCAGCACTTGATGAGCACTTTCTACAAATGACCTGTAGATGGCGGGGGAACACCACAAAATGTAATGCTGAAAAACAATAATAATAATTATCTTGGGAATGTGATGACTTATCTAGCTAGAAATAGTTGTGTTCATTTGGCATTGAAATAAAGAATACTCCATGCAAAGTTCATGATGCCAGACCTCACTGTTAATGGGGAATTACGTCCCCAAGTTTAATTCTGCATACAAACCCACAAAGAAACATGACTTTGTTTTACATATAGAGATACCAAGATTTATAGATTTAGGAAACCTTCCAACTAGACACACATTGTTATGATTCTAAGTTTGAGAAACACATTTCAGAATGTTTTGCATAACATTTGGATCACAGGTGGAGATGGACTGTCAATTTATGTAAACAAGTCAAAGAATCAAAGCCGCTCTTTACTGCATAATGAGTGCAGATTGCAGGTATTGTAATGGAAGGGTATTTACAAGCAGATGGGGTTACACATTAACTAGATGGGAGGATTTCATTCTATGGAAGTTATTCACAAATAATCGAGCATTCAAAAGACATGCAGGATCCTCACCAATGGGGACCTAAATTGCTGATAGGGGCTGTGTCCTCAGAAAACTGATGCACTAGCCACCCCTCTTACATACACTAATCATTGTGGATGTCATAGCCCTAAATGAGCCCAACTAGTGACTCATAAACAGCACAAATAAAGTCAATCACTTCTTAAAGTCAATGGTCCTTCTTCTGACCACTAAAGAAGCACTGCCATCTACATTACAGCATTATTTTATAATGCTTGAATGTATGTATGTAAAGCTCTAGTAAACAACAGTATTATGTTATTGTTATGCTCACCTGATATCCCCGGGGACGTCTGGAAGGCTCTGAGATCTGGAAGCCTGGATGCGTAGTTGCCCAGTGCTGAATAATGAATCGGCAATTACAGAAGGGAGGATTTGTGATAACTGTCTCTAATGGGTGAATCTCCCACCTCCCTCTGACCGATTCCCTTCCCACTGGGTTCTTTTCCCACCTAGTTATTTGAAGGGTGAGCTATCCGTCCTTTTTTTTTGTGCAGGAGCTTTGCGTTTGTTGGCGAGCTGCCCAAGTGGCTTCACTGGTGCAGTGCGCCTTCCTTGGGCCCAGGCCTGCTGTGACCCCAAATCTGCTGATAGGCAGGTAGGTTTTTTAATTGTAAATAATTGTTCTGTTTATGGTGGGAATTTGTTAATGTCTTTATCTCCTTCTTTTCAGGTGCGAAGGTCTTGATGCTGGCGTGCCGGATGGAGAGGCACATTTTCTAGGTAAGAGAAAGCGCGAAGCGCAGCTCCTTTATTGTCTTTTAAAGCTAACCTGTGTTTTCTTCTTCTCCTCACAGGCTGCTGTGGTGCTGCGAGTGGATGAGAGCGCGATGAAAAACAGGCCCCCAGAATCCGTTAAGGTAAATACAGCACCTTGCGATTGTTTAATATTGAAAGCACACCTGAATATGTCTCTTTTCCTTTGCAGATTTTGCTGTGGTGCTCCGGATGTAAGCGTGGCGTAGCACGATGGAATTCAGGTAAGGCTGATGGAATTCGATACTTTGGAAGCACGCATTCTAATATTATTTTTCCCTTTCTCGTTATTGCAGGTCGCAATGTTCGAACAGCAGCTGTGGTAGTGGTTCGCCAGAAGTCCTTAAGCTAGTACTCACAGGTGAGTGATGTTTCTTCTCTCGGTTTCCACAGATTGCAGCCCAGTTGAGATGTTGAGTGCTGGATGGTGTTTTCTCAGGTAAGACAGAATAATCTTGTTCTTGTTCTTGTAGGATTACAGGAAGATGCTGAAGACAAGGAGCTAGACACGGTGAGAGTTACGCTGCTGGTTGCAGAATAACACGAAGCGTGTTCTGCAGTCAGGGTGTGGTTTATATAGCCCAGGTAAAGTAGTACCAGGGAAAGTGGTTCCAGGCCTGCCACACCCAAAACACTAGACCGCATGGCTTGGTTCTTAGAACTAGACTGGGTGGGTGCTTCCATGTTGGATTTAAAGGCCCATGTACATAAATGGGACCTAGTTTGAACATCCCTTCCTTCCTACATATGAGCCTGGTGCCAAAGGCACCAGGACTGGCTCCAGGATCCCTTTTGCAGTGGTTTTAAGGACATCAGGTTTCTGGTGGGAGCCTGCTTGTGGCACAACTTGTGCCCCCTCACAGTGGTCATGACAGTTATGTTATGTGTGCTTGTATCACGCCAGAAGCCCACGGACATCAGGGCACTGGTAACATACAACAATACTAGACATACATTGGGACACGCATTATGAGCCAGTGAGCAATCTAGCTCCCCAAAAGAGATTGCTGACCACTACATTGTTTTAAGTGTTATGCTCACCTGGCTCCCACAGAGGCGTCGATCTGAACTGGACAGCTGCGGTCTTCACCAATGTGACGCGTAGGGCCGAGATGACGGACTAGACTGGCCCACCTAGCTTTGTTTGCTTGGCCCGTAGGAATATTCTTCTGTAAATGGAGAAAGGGAATTAACCACCCATGGCATTGAGCGTAAATCCCCCACACCCGCTGTTCTCCCCACAGATCACCTTTGATGTCCCCTCTTATAGTCTCACCTGATGGTTTGAAAAGATGAGCTCTCCATCCTGCATTGAGCGCAGGGGCGCGTTGATAACCAGTTGCTTCACTGGATCGAAGGAATTGGTGAGTTCCAGAACAATATTGACTCCGAAAAGTATGTAGTTCATGAGTTCACATGTCTGACTTTCACTCTTGTCCGATTCCTTGCAGTTTGCAGCTTGACCCCAGCGAAGAGTTCCTCGTGGTAGCTGACGAAGTTCAGGTAAGGATTTGGCTTATCCCACACAGTTCAATAAAATAAGGCCAGAATGTAACTTGTGGCTTGCTCCCTTATTCAGGTGTGGAGAGAACATATGAAGTTTGGGGAATAATGCCTCCGGCGGTAAAATTAGGTAAGTCTATTGTGGTGAGAAGAGTTCAGCTTGTTTGTCCCTTCGTCTCACCTTGTTGTCCTTTTGTTCCCCTTCGGGGCTGGGGTACGGCGAGGATGCAATGGAGACGCGCCGACCCGTGAAAAGGAAAAGTACCCCGGCGGTAATCAGATAAGTCTATGGGGGTAGTTACTATTGCCTCTGTTTATTCCCTTGGCTCACCTTTGCTGTTCTTGTGTTCCCCTTAGGTGCCAGAGTGTGGCGGGAACGTGCAGAAGGATGCGGTGGATCGTGAGGATGCTGCGAAGGCCGATGAGTTCAGCGCGGCGCTGCAGCAGGCGAGGCGGCGTGCCTAAAATGCTTCTTTCTTCCAGCTCGAAGGCACGGTGGATCCGGAATTCATGTAAGGAAGGTGTTGCTCTTATTCTAACCTCTTCTCCTTCTGTTCCTCTCTTTTTCTAGAAGCTGCAGACTGGAGGCGGGTGTGGCAGAAGACTGGCTGCAGGCTTGCAGACACGGTGAGCGTTACGCTGCTGGATGCAGAATAACGTGAAGAGTGTGCTGCTCTTCGGGCGTGGTTTAAATAGCCTCCAAAGTAGTCCCAGGTAAGTATTCCTCCCCAGCCCCACCCGAGTAAAAAATAGTCCCTAGGTCAAATAGTCCCTTCCAAGCCTCATTTGGCTTGGAGCTCTGCAGAATGGTCTGCATCAGGTAAGCTTGCAGCATGGTCTGCATCAGGTAAGTTCTACTCTATGAGCCTGGCACTTAGGGCGCCAGGCTCATATGGAGAGTCAGTCCTGGCGCCCTAGGCGCCAGGACCACACCCAAACAGCCCCTAGCAGGGGTTTTTGGGCTTGCTCAAAATAACTTGATGCCTGCTTCCGGGGTTGCTGGACCTGGTCTGGTTCCCCGGGGGTAGGCATCATGACATTAAGGTGTTCCCATTCATAATCCTATTGCCAAATAACTCATGGCATTCATAAATAAATGGTTCCACCGAAAATGGCTCTATACAGAAAAAAGGGACCCCAATTATGAAAAGGGACTGGTGTCAATCAAACGATGTACAACAAAAGGCTCTGATCGTAAAAAAAAAATAACTATATAATGTATACAATTATAAGCACAAGCAAATCATTGTGTAGCTTATTGGCAATCTTAATGCAAATGTATTTTCTATTGTCCCTATTTGAATTCATTTTGCTCCCACATGTAAAAATAGATCATTATAATCAGACAACAATAGTTTTACATAATGAAATACATTACGGAAGACACACATAATAAGATGTATATATATACAGTGCTCCATAAATACCTTGAATATAATTTCAAATGAGTTTATCTTATTCAACAATGAAGCTAAATCATGTTTAGACAAAAGCTGGGCATGGTTGACTTGCTGTTGACATTTCGGCATAACAATATTCTATTGGCTTCCCTAGGACCCACTGCAAGTTCAATAAGGACTATGTGCCTGCAATAACATTTTTTACCCTTACTCTAATCAAGACCTTACCAAATTAGTATTTTTAGGATTGACACATTAATTGAAACGAAAAAGCTCACCAATACCCTGTCTGCATTCATTAAATCATTAATATCTTCACTGAGACATTATCCTGCATATCAAACGAAAGTAGAACATAGGATTGACACATTAATTGAAACGAAAAAGCTCACCAATACCCTGTCTGCATTCATTAAATCATTAATATCTTCACTGAGACATTATCCTGCATATCAAACGAAAGTAGAACATCTTTATATTCAATCTAAAATGCAAAATGATGAATGGAATGGAATTTAACATCCAATCTGGGTTGTATTCATATAGTGGCCATAAGCATTTTAAGAGATTATAAAATGTAATATTACTTTACCTTTCCCTACGGTCTTATCTTGTGTGTCACGGTGATCAATAGGAACTGTATTTGTTTGTTTATCTTTACATTATATTGCTTTTTTCTGATGTCAAGACTGCTTACTGATGATCATGCATAGCTGTATATGCAACCATATGCTGCCTTATTCAATGAGCCTTCCTGGCTTTTTTCAGGCTATAGTTAATATAGTGAACCGTACCTTACCTGATGTAACCTGTGGAAAGTTGCTGCGTGTTGGAGTCATTTGCTTTATAGTCATATTTTGGACACCTGCTTGCAAGTGATGGATTACTGCATGTCTGCAATCCAACTAGCAAGATGACCCAAGGGTACGTTGGCATATATTTTCCCACAGCATCTAGTAGAGATATAGGTCTATAATTACTAGCACACAAATAATCCACACATATTTCAATGTACTACGAACTCCAGGGCACACATAGGGGAGAAGTGACTTTCTGGACACAGACCGTCAAAAAATGTACAGATTCGGAAGGAAAGATTCTGCCTTCTTGTTGGATGAGACCACAGCTAAATATCAAAGGGGAGTATTTTCACTGAGGGAAATGGGAAGAGGGGTAATGGAATGCAGAGCAGAGGCAATGCTAGGACTGGCAAAAGAAATAGTTGCACACCTTAATGATATATGTCTTTCTGAGAGAATACCGCAAATTACTTACCTGAATCGATGTGAAGAAAGAACAAATTCACACACAGAGGCTTAGCCACCCCACACTATGTTTTCGATACAATGGAACAGTGAGCATGGGCAGGAATATAGGGTGTAAGCGTACAATGGACATAGCAGGAACATGACTGGAAACTGCAGTCCTGATAGATCCTTATCGGTCTCATGGTACCCACGCTATATACAGCTCCTGCTGAAATGGAGTTGTTCATGTTCACCAACCACTTTATACTCACCAGCGCTTGTGGTGCCACAAAGTCACATTTTGGCAATCACTGACCCTCCTACCATTAATTACGTGAATTATAAGATGCAAACCTGTCGATCTTTGACATTACAAAGGAACAAGCGTGATACATTTTACTAACAATCATCTTTAAATAGATTGGTGGAAATTCCTACCAATTAGGACCCGTTCAGCAAAGCCGCTGATTTTTTCACTTGCCTTCTCGCACCTGGCATACAAGTTATGGCAAATGCCAAATGGGTCAGCATAACAAGATAACAAGGTGGAGTTGCTACAGCTGGAAGGATGCAACTGAGAAAGGTTTCAATGCCATCAAGGAGGTGCTTAGGGCTGTTAGATTGACCACTCTCCAAAATAAATGCATGCTCAACCTCCTCTCTTCTATGGAAGGGGGGTGTATGTGTGAAAATAGGCACTAGTTGCTGCACGTTTTATACCAGCAAATGACGAGCAAATGGCAGCCAGACTGATGCTTTAAGTCCCTTACATGTGTTACGCACTACTATGGAGAAGGAGAATAGTTCAGTGAAAGATGAAGATTAGTATTACCTGATATTCTCCTGGGTGTCAGCCTGTTAGGGCAAGATCTCTAAGGTGCTTGTTCCTCTCCTCTTTGTGTTAATCATATGCATTTGCATCCTAGAGATAGTTTTGGGGTATTTTAACAGGGTAGGGACGAGAAGCGCACAATCACAAATGTTATCACTTACACTTAGTTTCTCTGGTGCCACTCCCCCCACGATGCATGCCCATATGCAAACAGATACATGGAATGGTGAAAAGGAACACTGCATGGTCAGAATTGAACACCTGATTCACCCCCCAGCACATGTTTCAGCCCTCCTCCAGGCCCTGAGAATTATGTGCAGAATGGGGTAGATTGTGATGGACTTGGGAAGTATTGTTTTATGACATGCACATAGGAGGAGTACATAGCACGTGTATTTAGCCTGGAGGGAGTGTGTAGAGTATGGATTCCAAAAGATGCCTATGACAGAATGATGGCCGATTGCTTATTGGTTAGTAACTAAACCAGATGAGGGAATGTGATGGTGCAGGTAGGGCAAGTGCTACATCACAAACTGCCTCCCAGACCACCCAAGCAAGAACTAAAAAATATAGAATAAGAATACACTTTTAGTAAAGGTACGTATGTCTTAGTGGTTATATAGCTGTCATGTTGCTTTGTATATTGTGGACACAAGTAGGGTAGAGTTAGTTTTGCCACACTTCAGGGAACTAGTTTTGCTACCCCAAAGTCAGCCTTGAGTTGCTGATTACACAGTTGACACAGAAAGGCAATGAATTATGGCATGTATAGCTGAATAAGGAATATATAAGAACATTCCTTTTTTTGAGTTGTGTCTGTAACATTGATCTAGGGTATCACAATTTTAAGGCAAGCCCCCATTTGAAGCTGCACAATTTGTAAACTATTGCTGGAGATCTATTTGTTTATTAAAAGCTCCTCCTTTCACTTCTGGTTGAAGAACATCAAGAAGCCAAGGCCAGGAAAGAAGGGAGCATAGGATGGTGGTAGCAGAAACTGTATAAAATCGGCTGTTCTGAGGACTCAAAACTAAAAATGTAACAATTATTTTTGTCGCAGACGATAACTAGATGAATACACAGAACTTTCATCTACCCATGTAGTAACAATTCTATTGATGCAAAGCTAAGCTGAATACAGAGTGCCCAAACATTGATTGATGTATTGTGGTTATGATCTGTGCTGCTATCACTGTTAAACTATTCTGTTATTTTACGTGTCTGAACAAACTTTAGTATTTTAGCATTCTTTTATTGTGCTTATTGAATTGTATACACATTCTATTGCATTGCTGATTGCACTTTAGTATTCTTTACCTCATCCCTTCCGAGTTCCTCTTAGTGCGATTTAAAGCAGCTCCTATCTGCACGCATGTAGCCTTTTTACAAAATAACTAATGTTCCCATTGGCCTGGTAGTTCTCCTTTGTGCTCTTTAATTCAAACCCGGCACACATGCACCGGTGCGGATGGGTTTAGCCGATCTGTGCCGGTTAGTGTCCAGGATATGTCGGACTGAGGCAAGCAAACAATGTATCACCAAACTCCAGTACATTCAGATCGATGCAGTCCGAATTATCAAGCAGAAAACGAATTCTGAACATATTAGTAATGCAAGGTAACAATTGCAGGCTTAAAGTGGAAGCAATGACCCTGCTCCATGAGTGTGTCCATGGGCAAGCTCTGGCTTATCTCAAATCCAAAATCTCACATTACATGCCAGGCCGCACCCTTAGATCGGAAACAACTGGCCATATGGTGGTACCCACATTTAAGAGAGTGAACAGATTAGGTAGCACTTCCAACAGTGGCCGCTGGCAAGTGGAACAGCCTACCTCTAAATCTGAGATTAGACCCCAACCTCATCAGTTTCCGTAAAAAAATGAAACCCCATCTTTTCAAGTAACCGAGAGACATACACCATTTCACAAAATTGTGTCGATCAATTCTGTTAAAGTTTTCTCGTCAATATTTGTCTCTATGTTTTGGCGTCTATTTGTTGCGCCCTCATGTCTGCAGGCGACCAGTGCTATACAAACAAATAAATAAATGAACAAGTGAGTATCATTACACCCTTAATAGAATGCATTGGTGAAACAAATACATTTGAGGAAGGATTTTCAGCACACAGGGCCTTCACCAGTTTTTTTCTAAAAGTAGCTACCCATCTCATGGCCTAATCAGAAGACCGTACACCTGCGTTGGCAACATGTATCCAGGCAAGTTTTGCATAATTAGCTTTTCAAGGTTAGGGAACAATGTGAGATCATTGGGGCCCAGGTATGGAAGGTGAGTTGTGAGTTTCTTGTCAGACTTGCTGTGTCGTGAAGAGTATTAGGGCCTCTGTCTCCAAGTTTCCCACTGCAAAATACAAGTAAATTCACTGTGCGAGCCTTGAAGCCACAGGTGTTGGTGTTGTATCACAGGAACCAGGCGCCGCCGAAGAGCCCAAGGCTATTGGAGGGAAGGTAAGTATTATCACAAACAATCACAGTACCTCAATTAGCTTACCTAAACCCAATAGGGAATGACTCGGGATCGAGGGTTGTGGTGCAAGGGGCACGCAATCAGTCCCTGCAGTCTGGCACACGATGGGAGTGCCGAACGTCAACACCGCAGGATTCGTGGAAGGTGTGTGGAACTTGATGAAACATAGTAGTACTGAAGGGCCAAAGCAGAGACAAGTCCCAAAGCAAGCCAAAGGTCGGTAACAGGTGATCGTGATCAATTCGACAAAACCAGGGATGAGGCAGAGGCAGTCCGTGATCTGTTTTCCAAAGGTCAGAGATATAGCAGTTTGTGTAGACAAAGACAAGGAGTAAGAAGTTGCAATCCGTGGTCCGAGAGCTGAGGTCAGTAATACGTGAGACTTGATCTTGAAACGAGACGCTGAACAGTGCTGCAGGAGAACTGCTGTGAAGCAACAAGTGATTTGAAATGGCCGGCTTTATACGCAGCCCCGGTCACGTGATCGGATAACAAACCACGTGATCGGTAAAGCGTCCCGTAACCAGGAAGTAATGCGATCAGCTGTTCCAGCCCGTACAAAACCTCCAAGGAAGTTGCCAATGCAAACGGGGAACCCAATGAGGATGGCAAACGCCCCTGCCCTGTAACAAGGACTGTTTACGCCTCCCTCGCACCACAGGTAACCTGAGACCATGAACTGGGTGTGGGTGTAACTTGGGAAGTCTAGCAATCCCATGTGTCTGGGATTTACCGAGAGTGGGCAAGTCAGTCTCCCTACTTCTAATGGCCTGGATCTTGTTGGTGTCCCTTCCCTGCATGACATTTCTGTTTTTTCAATCTCTCTGTTCACAATAATTGCTAATTGCGCTGGCTCGGAGGGATGCAACATCCAAGGCCACACCAACAAGTACCAACCAACGACATGACATTTTTTCATCACTGTCAGCATAAAACCTGCCAGCCATTCAAACAGTGAGTTAATGATGTTCATGGTGATGATGTTATAGTTGGGGTTGGACTTGGGCAGTTCTGGAATTAGTGGACTATCCAATAAAAGATTCCAATATACATAGTTCTATATGGCCTTGTGTAGAGTAGCCAATGAATATGTTAGAATTGTATGAAATGTTCGTTTTGTACTGATGTAAATTCTGTGGTTTTCTATTAGATCTATTAGACAAACATATAAGAACTGGCTCAAGTCTCACAAGGCCATCATGCTACAAAATTACTCTGAGTTAATGTTGTCGAAAATGGCAAATAAAAACTCTGCCGACTTCTGGAGGTTGATCAACAACAACTCAGCCTCCCAACATGCCTTACAATCAAACCTGGTTTTGGAAGCTGAGTGGGCCTTGTTTTACACCAAGCTCTTCTGTAAGGACGAAACACCTGAGGCATGGAAAGTTCCACTCCTGACCCAATGGGATCTAGTGTTTGAAATAGAGGACATCCTTCATGTAATTAACAACGTGAAGGCCTCTAGAGCGCCTGGACCAGATGGTCTAACAAACTTTACCATCAAGGGTTAACCAAACCGATGGGCTGATTTTTGTGTTACTTTGTTCGACAGAATAGTCAAGTTCCGTGCCACCCCAAAATCGTGGAAGAGCGCTGTGGTTGTTCCGATCTTCAAAAAAGGTGAATCCAAAATATTACAGACCGATAGCATTACTCGACGTGCAGGGTAAAATCTATGCTACCCTCCTCCAACAGAAACTCCCAAAATGGTCCACAGATTTGAACCATGTAGACCCAAGACAAGCAGGGTTTGTTAAGGGGGCTGTGGGGTGGAGTCAACCTGCTATTACTGAACCTGCTGAAGATGGAAGCACACAGATCAAATACCAAGGTCTATTTAACTCTAACAGACCTTACATTTGCCCTTGATAGCATAAACAGAGAGCTGATGTGGAAAAAAATGAATGCGTGGAACTGCCCGCCTAGTCTGTTGGCTGTTATTCGAGAGTTACATTCCAATACTACCATTAAGATCAGACTCGACTCTAAAGGTACATTATCTGCACCAATCAGTACATATATAGGTGTCAAACAAGGCTGCCCCTTCGCAGCAATAATTTTCAACTTGTTAATTTCAGACATCAACAAAGTATTCAACGCCGCATCCACCTTTCCACCAAAAATTCACGGCTCTCACATTTACTATCTTGTCTACGCGGATGACCTTATCCTTATAGACCTGACACCTATAGGTGTCCAGCGAAATCTTACAATTCTGGAAAATTACAAAACAGCTATTGCCTGGCAGCTATTGCCTGGCAGCAGTGGAAATAGGAAAGAATTAAAATGGTATCTTGCTAATGACCCAGTTAAGATTGTAAAACACACCACTTATCTGGGCATGAAGATTAGTGCGAGCAGGAATGACACGCCATGGGTTGAGGTGACCAAGAGCAAATGTCGCCAGTTGGCATACCAGGCTGCACTGATCAACAAAAGATATGGGAAATTCTCATTAAAGCCAAACATCACTTTTCTTCAACAAAACGTTATCACGGCACTCATTTATGGTGGTGAAAATGCCCTTGGATGTCCAAATGATATGTGGAACTCCATCGAAAACATCTTTTGGACAAAAGTGTTACATCTGCCCAAGGGAACCTCAACGGTTTGTATACGTTTTGAACTGGGATACATCCCAATACAAGCCAGAGTATCGTGCAATTTGTTAAGCCTGTCCAGAAAAACGATGTTAAGAGTCCTGGTGCCTCAAATCCAAATATTACACAAACCAAACACAGAGAAAGTACACACAATTCTTTCCAAATTGAATGAACTATGCCTCGAAGTCTTGAGAAAATATGACATCACTCTACAAACTCTGATTGAAAATCCAGAATTGGCCAAGAAGAAACTATGGAGAGCAGATTGGATTAACACATGTGATTTAAGACCCAAATCGAAATTGATGAATGAGGCCCCTGGAGAATCTAGAGCCTATGGTCAGCTTCAGGCTTACTTAACTTGTTTCCCCCACCAACACACGAGAGCGCTATATATGCTCTTTAGGCTCAATGCACTGGCAACCAAGGAACGTTTAAGCATCTTGTCCCAATTTGCGGACTTGAATCTATCATGTCGATTCTGTAACATAAACAAGGAGACTTTGAAACATCTGAGGATGGCTTGCCATGCGTTTCCTCAGCTCAGACAAACTATTTTTGGCCCAGTCATCAGTAAACACCAAACCTTGACTGTTGAAGACTGGTGGAAAGCTTTGTTTGACGGGTCGAACAGATCTGTGATATTTGCATTGGTCATGTTTCTTCGATTCCTAAAAGACTGTTTAGATGTTGAGAAATCAACTCAAAGAGCAGCTAAAGAGTGAAACTGAAACTCCTGCTTCATGAGACAATAACATCTATTTTAATTTCCTGTAAATAAAGATTTGACGTGGGAGATATGCGGAATGGGAAATATGACCAATAGGAAAATGCTTCCTTTTTGTGTTGTTCACTAGATGTTCTGTTTTTTAAAGGTTTGAATAAACCAATTTAAAAATAAAAAAAAAATTAAAAATTGGGCACTTTTGGTAAAACAAGCATAAGTGTTATTATGATGCAAGACTGTCCCTTGTATGCACTTAGTCTAGCTATTTCTTATTGCAGTATGTCATTTTGTATTGGGCATTTTTGATATAGCAGGCTTTATAAGTGTTATTATGTAGATTGACTGGGATTTTAGTACAGCCAGTTTGGACATGTGTTCATACTTTGGCATGCATTTTTAATGGTAAAGCCAGCTGGAGTATGTTCTTATGTGGGGATACTGCCATATATTGGCAGAACAGATATGGACATGTTTTCTTATAGTATCATTACTGGCATTATGTACAATGCTAACATGAATATGTTCTTATATGGGAATAATAGGGTATAATGTTGCAGTCAGCATGGAAATGTATGGGCACAGCAAGTGTGAAAATGTTTTATACGGGCACATATTGTGGGAAAAGGCATCATGAAAATGTGTTGGAGAAATGGTCCTGTGCACTGTTGGTGACTTGCATCTATTGGATTCTTTTCATGAGTTGCTCTACAAAACCTGATTGAAAACGGTTTGGCTTTTTACCCTATTCTTCTATAAAGTGTGCTCTAAAATGCACCATTTTCACCCATTATTTAAAAAATATTCTTGAGTACCCTACCGTAACCCCCTTGAGTGGACTCGGCCATGTCAGGGACACATATTTACGCCCCTCCAGTTAAAGAATTCACCAGCCCCCACGGTTGACGTTAGACCCACTGTGATGCATTATGATTTGCAGGACATTTAGACTCTGGTCATCTTTGTGAAGAACAAGAACATACATCATTGGTGGAAGACAAGTTAGACAGAATGGAACACTTGCAATATGGAGTATTTGAACTTGCAAAAGCAAAGAGGGAATCTTTGGCATTGGTGAAGGCCAGTGGGGTGAAGACCCTGTAACCTTCGTGGAGTTCTTCATTCCTAAAATCAATTACCTGAATTTTGATGATAAAATGATAAATAACACTCTTAAACCTTCATTGTCCTTGTGCTAAGGAATAAACAGGCCAGAGCAATTTTACAGGTTGCCAAAAAGAGAAACCACTATACCTTTGAGGGTCAAAAAGTATATATTTCATAAGACTATTCGAGGATACCCATTGAAAACTAAAAACGTTTGTCGGAGATATGTCCATAGATGAAAAAATGGAACATAAGCTGTGTCCTGGCAGACCAAACATATATGGTAATGAGCATGGTTACCCTTTAAATGTGCTACAGCGCCCATTGATATGAAATCCTTAAAATGGAAAAAATCGCATGACTCCAATTGGAAATTGATATTACTCAATTTATCTTGAAAACGTTGCCCTATGGTGATAACACGTGTTTCGACGTATCCAAAGTCTTTTTCAAATCAGGGCTACATAATTCATAAATGATAAATTAATTTACAAGTCAGATAATGTGATAAGCAAGAAAGCACAAATTAAATGATCAACAAAATGAAATGAATTAGCCATTGATGTAAAACACAATAATTACAAATCATTGTACATTCAGTCAAAGTACAAAGAGAAAATAGAAAGATATTTGAGAACAAATGGCCATGTTCGGGAGGGGGAGAGGGGTAGGAGGTTTGTGGGAATTAGAGAAAGAACACAAAAAAGGGAAGAAAAAACATGTTAATACAAAGGTAGGTGAGATTCATGGGTCAACCAGGTGTAAATAATTCTAATCATATACAAGAAATGATTAAACATCTTACCTATTGTTAACCGTGTATAGAGATCAGCGTGGCTTCCCGTGTTTTAAATTAAAGAAGGAGACACCCCCAACATATGTTAATTTTATTAGCACCCATAGATGAAGTTGGACATGGAAATTTCAGAGACGGCTTTAAAGAGTTTCTGCATTATAACCTTTTTAAGTTACATCATGAAATGTTCATCGAACTGACTGTAGATGGGTATTTTTTCCCCCCAGGTAGCTGGGATTATCCCATGACCGCACATGAAAGCTGACCATTATATACACATTCACGGTTAACAATAGGTAAGATATTTAATCATTTCTTGTATATGATTAGAATTATTTACACCTGATTGACCCATGAATCTCACCTACCTTTGTATTAACATGTTTTTTCTTCCCTTTTTTTGTGTTCTTTCTCTAATTCCCACAAACCTCCTACCCCTCTCCCCCTCCCGAACATGGCCATTTGTTCTCAAATATCTTTCTATTTTCTCTTTGTACTTTGACTGAATGTACAATGATTTGTAATTATTGTGTTTTACATCAATGGCTAATTCATTTCATTTTGTTGATCATTTAATTTGTGCTTTCTTGCTTATCACATTATCTGACTTGTAAATTAATTTATCATTTATGAATTATGTAGCCCTGATTTGAAAAAGACGTTGGATACGTCGAAACACGTGTTATCACCATAGGGCAACGTTTTCAAGATAAATTGAGTAATATCAATTTCCAATTGGAGTCATGTGATTTTTTCCATTTTAAGGATTTCATATCAATGGGCGCTGTAGCACATTTAAAGGGTAACCATTTTCATTTATGCCTTTTACCTATGGAGTAGAGGAATCCAAGACTCCTGGGTTACCCTAGCTCCATGCGACCTTTTCAAATTGAAGTACTGCATAACCAAGGGCGCAGAGTTCTAAGTGAGAAGTACCTCAAACAGATTCCTCACACTATTTCAATATATGGTAATGACCAAAGATATTACTACTATGGGGTTCTTGAAACCAAATGATCTCTGGTCATTCCTAAGAGTAGTTGATTTGGAAAGGATGGACAGCTCTTTCCCAACTATGCCAGTGATTAATGAGACTTCATGTATCCAAGCCTATAGATCATTGCTGGAAATAGTTTTGGTATACAACTACCAAAGAACAAAAACGGGAGGAGCCTCCCATGTATCAAAAATACCCTCTCCTTGCCAGGCTCAGGATTGTGTAAGAAATAAGTCAAGATTGCAGGTTAAATCACACCCGGATCTCAGCGGAGAACCATTGCAATCTTCAGATGGAAGGGGCGCTTGATGTTAAATTCCTGCCTTTGATATTGTAATAGCTAACCAGTATTATTCGAAAATATTGCTTGTCTGAGGCGCAATTAGGTCATTCAGTTTTTAGGTAATTCTACACCTGTCGTGATGTTTGACGGTTGGCTTTGGGGACTGGGCTTACATTGACAGTGGCCATGTAGAATTATTGAAGGTCTCAATGGTCAAAATACTACAAAAGCTGTGGCTCTGTTTCTATGGAGTATTGATCTTTTTTCAATTTGATACATTTCGTGGAGTCTTCACTGTTTTTGTAATGTTTTGTGAGTTTCTATTGTGGCAGCTAAAGGTATTCAATTCAGGCATTAAAGCCTTATTGAAATTTTGCTCTACTTCAGGTAATGCACTTAATAACAGAAGAAGCAGAAATACTCAGAGGGTATAAAGTCGGGAATGTAATGTACATCAGTTGATCTACTGGTTAGAAATGATCGTAAATTACCTGTCAAACTGTAGAATTATACGTTCATGGATGGATGCAAAAGTTTAATCAAGATTAAAATGCATGAAATTACATTCTTAACAGGATTGCGATTGCCAAAGGTGATGTACAAATCATAAATGGCGGGCATGTGAATTTGGTACAAGATACATTATTGGACAGATCCAAAGCTTAAGACAGTACAGGGACTAAAGACAGACAGGCCTTTAAAGATGGACTTTTAGGGTGACTTTTGCACATCCCTCTGCTGAGGGCTGTGCCATAATCTGACCTAATGGTGGAACAGTGTGCCACCCAAAAGGAATGACCAGACTCTCCAATGGTAGCTGAAGCAGAGCAGACAGGCTTAACCTTAGTAGTGAAGAAGGTTGGCAGGGAGGTACAATTCATCCCAACAGATGCCACAAAACAATACACCACACTGGTATACTGAGCATCTATATAAATTATTATAAGGTGATATATACAATATTTATGAGTGGAACAATAAGTACTCAGGTGACACATAACACATAGCAGATAATAATGTAGCACCAAAAAGAGTAAATGTCCAAAGGCCTAACTCACTCTTTAACATAAAATCGAGGCCCTGTATTTAGTGGTTGGCGCTATACATATAAGCTTTCAGAAATAAGATAATGACTCCTAGTCAATATTACACACTAATGATTACCAGTCAGGATCCAACGGTACCAACCAGAACAGACTGTATGTTGCGTTCTAAATAGAGTATTCTGCATAATAATTATGTTTATATCCCAGTTTTAGCACATATGTAGAGCAAAGGGGAGCACAATGTGCAACACAACCAGGAGGGCTCCCAATGTCCAGAATGGACTTAAACTGGGGCCCTATTCCTCCAAACCTCTAAATGACCCACTTCCTCATGGAGTCCCTCCCCTGCCCCTCGGAAAACAACTCATTTGCCTTGGATCGGGCCTTACCCATCCATCCAACTCTGAGTCATACCCGATTCACCCTGTCCCTGTTGTCCCAATTGCCCATGCTGTCCCTCCATGGAGTTGGTTATTACTGACCCTTTTCGTAACAAGCTTGGCCTCTGTCTTTTGTGAAAGTTCTATACTTTCTTTTTTTTTAATCTTGCCTCCTCTTACAAAAATGCACAATGTGTGCATGAATTTCCAGCCAACTCTAGGCCTCTATCCCTACCACTTTATTTAAATTGTGCTGGACTTCCTTCTGAAGTCCCATCTTTAGCATGTGGTAAGACATCATCACATTTTTATCCCACGCTTCTCCAGTCTCTGCCCTCCTGCAGCAGGGTCATCATCCAATTTCATTGTTTTGTCTAAAGTTGAATTTATATATATTTGTTACATTTATTTTATTGAGGATTTGTTAGGCACTATACATCAGAATTGTGTTTCAAAGTGCCACCAGGCTAAATGGAAAGGGAACAAGAGAGAGAAACAACATTGGCAAAAACAGTATATGCACAGTCGTGGTCCTACTGTCTTGTGGTATTCGGACATGCTAGTGCAGCGAAGAAGTGCCGGACATAGGGATTGGTGAGGGGGGCAAGGAATGGACAAGTGCTGGAGGGGGCCAGGGATGGAAGTCCTAAGGGGAGCCAGGAGGAGTCTTCAGACTAAGTGCTAGTGAGGGTGACTCTCAAGGGTGGGATATAGAGCTGTCAGGCAGGGGCCCACAGGGGCAGTGCAGTGGGGGGAGGTGCTGGTGTTGACTGGGTAGGAGGGTCTGGTATCCTGTGAGATTCATGAGGACCAGACCACTGGTCCCAGCAGAGTGGGGGTGATTAGCAGGGAAGGCGAAGAGAGAAAGAGGTAGAGAAGAGCAGAGTGTTGAGCAGTTTCCAGAACTTAAGGAGGTCTGACTCAAGTCTGAGAGGGGCAGGGAGGCTGTTCCAAAAGGAGGCGCCAGCTGAGGAGGGATTGACAAAGAGTTGGAGTTAGAGGAGCAGAGGGCTCTAGCAGGGGAGTATTTAGAGAGGGGGAATTGGAGATAGTGTGGTCCCAAGTCTCAGAGAGCCTTGTGGATGATGCAGAGAGACTTAAATGTGATACTTGCAGCCACCAGGAGCCATTGAATAGCTTTTAGGGCTGGAGAGATACAGTCCTTGGGCTTAAGGCCAAGTATAAGTCTTGGCACCCTATTCTGAATTAGCTGGAGGGGGTGTAGGGAGGAAATAGTGAGATTGCAAAAGAGGCTGTTGCAGTCCATTCTAGAGAGGACTAGAGCTCTGGAGACATTGAGCTGCTGGGGGAAAGGGAGGAAAGGGAGAATGCCTCTGAGGAGCTGAAAGTGATTGGAGGGGTGAAAGAAAGAGTGTGTTGAAGATGACCCCCAGGTTTTTGGCTTCACAGGATGGCAGATGTAGAGGCCCCAGAGAGGGTGGCCAGAGAGTAGGAGTAAAGAAGAGCACAGGTGTCCAATGAGGAGGCTCTCCATCTTATTGGCATTAAGGCAGAGAGCTTTGGCTGCACACCATGCCTGATTGGCGGACATACTATCAGGGATGAGAGTGGAAATAGCAGAGGTAGTAGAGGGAAGTTTGCAGGAAAGCTGTATGTTGTCAGCATAGAACTGGAAATGTGGAGAGAAGGGCTATCAGGATACATAATCCGCAAGTCACCCCATACGTGCTCCCTGTAATTATTAAAAGCTGCTCCATCGAGGACATTTGTTTCCAATTGAACTCCTGGATCCCCCGATCTCCTCCAATGCTCATCTGACCACTCCCCCATTAGGGCCGTGAATAAGCTCTTTATGTCACCAATGACCAACATAACACCGGCAGTTTGTTTCTTGAATGCATAAATCCACTTCCCCGCCCTGGCAGTGAGGCAAGGGAGTCTCTTCATCAAGTTATTCGGGTCCATATGTGGCCACAGGACATAATTCACCTTTCTCACACCCATCTGGAGTGACAGAAACTGAGCTACACCCACCTTTACTGGTGCTTCACCCAACTCTCCCATTCCCCTTCGTCTCCTACTCCTGTTATTCCTACCCCTGACACTTCTACATGCATGGACGCATATTTAGCACTACTCTAGGGTGTAGGCTCTCATCTCCCTGCTCAAATCCTGTACTCATGACAATATTTATGTTCTTCATGTCCACATTGACCTCCTTGATAACACGTTTTTCCAACCTAACAACCTAAGGACTTGCCCATGCTTCCACCTTCCTTCCGCTACATCCTTTGCCTGCTTCTTCACTTCCCACTCTTCATTTCTTTGCTGATATAGCAGCATTACCTCTTCCTCCGCTGACCTAGGTGCTCCTTTCATTTGTTTCGCTCCTGTGTCTCTACCACCCTTCCCAGACCATCCTATCCTCTATCCAAGAAGGAAAAGTCCTAAAGTCCTTATTCTCCCTCATTTTCAATCCTTCATTCACTCTTCTAGCTGCCCGCCTCACTCTTGCTTGTTCATCCACCCTTAATCTCTGTGCTAATCAAGAAGTCAGGGGAGTTATTCCCTTTCCGCTCCCTGTTCTCAGCATTTTTGTAACCATTGAAGGAGTTACCCTTCCCTTTTCCTTGCTGTCCCATTTTCTAGGAATCATTGCTGATCGAGTCGTTAACTGTGTCCGTCTCGCAACTAATGGAGTGGCCACTGGGGAAAATGGAGGTTCAAACCCGGGGTCTGTGTACCTTTCTGCAGGCGATAAAGTATAGCACCCATATGGGGGCAGTGTGGAAGGAATCCCTGCACCTTTCTTTTCCATTCCCTTCCTCTGAGACTTTAACACTATGGGCCTTCCTGCCCTTTTCATACATCCTCCAGATCTCGAAGATATTCAACTGCTTCTCTAATTTTGAAACCTTGTGCCTCCTAGGTGAAAAAAGTATGCAGGTTATCCAATATCCCCTCTCCATAGGCCAAGATTGAGTATGTTGTCCTTAGTTTTCTGCAGCCATTCTCAATGGTATTTTGGTATCTTGCCCTTATAACCAGGCAGCACCTGACACAAATATGTCATTGGAGGCTCCATACTCCATTCCAATTTCACAAAAAATAACATCAAAGCTGCACCTTTTCCCCAAAGAACCCCCTTCTTTACCCTTCCCAGTTTCTTAGTCGATACCAACAATTACTCACTGTACTCGCTTTTACCACAATCACCTTGCTCAGCTTTAATTCTACTTCTTATTCTGCCCCAAAAGACAGCACCTTATCAAAAACCACACGATGGCCAATTTTTCCAAGATATCTCCTTCACTCGAGCATAACATAAGAGGCATATTTGTAAAGCACACGTTCACCCCCAAAGTGTCAACTTTGCGCTAATAACAGATGTTTATTGTTACCCAACATAATACTGCTCATTTTATCAACCTCAGAAGGGTGACAGGGTGAGTGAACCAGCAACCACAAAGTCAAACACAGGTCCCTGTAGCGGATGCATTAGTCCACTGAGCCACAGACGCAGCACAGAAGGAGAGCAATGCTCTCGTCATCACTAGTACAGTCTTCTCAACAACACTCTCTTTCCCTGATTACAGGACGTTTCCCCTTGAATACTTCGACTAACCAAGAAAAGGGAGCCAACTGCAGCACCTGCACAGTCAATCCAGTATGAAGATGTCAAGGGTATACTTTAGGAAAGTGTCAACAGTTGGACATTTCATAACATGCCTCCCCACCACTATGTGAGGACTCCAGCCAACCAGACAAGCAAACAGAAGGGTATCAGGACAAACCTCACAATGGCAGTGCTGGGTGGGATACCACATCACGCCTCTAAAATAACAAACTGGGTAAAAATATTTGCAAAGGACTTACAACGCAAAACAGTTCACTCACTCCTCCAAAACATTCACCCTTTCAACCTCTGTAACCTCGACTAACTTCACCCATGCACTCCAAGTGTACCCTTACCAAACCCCTTAAATCATGGAAACATTCATCTTTTACTCCTATTTTCCGTCTTGCGTTATGTTAGGGAGACTTCTCATAAATGTGCTAATTCCCTTCACCCTAGAGACCCCCAGCGACTTTGCTGGATTTTGAGGACTTGATTGTTTTACCTGGAGAGAGTGTGGGCCTTTTTCCACACTCTCATGCATTTTGATGTATGTGTTACTCTTGTGTTCTTTCATTATGGTGTTTTAAGACAACTCCATAGGCATGATCTTTTCATGTGTGTTACACAGCACCTTCAGTGCAGTGACACAGGGAAGTCTTTTAGGCTGTCCCAAGGTTTAAATACCTTCTCTGGGATAAACTACTGTTTCCAAGAGAATGTAAAGTTAAATTGACTTTACTAGTCTTTTTAAATTCCTAGACCCAGCACAAACTATCTTACAATAGAGTGCTGGAGGGGTTACCTAATATCGCCTATGTCTAGAAACTTATATAGCAGTGAATGATACCCTTTCATATCGCAATGGCTGGTGGCAGTGGTTTTACAACAAACTACCATGATTTTTCCCAACCGTGATTACCGGTAGCTAAAAATCATGGGAGCCATGTTTTTCAAGATGGCGCCTGATCCCCCTTTGTTTAAACAGGTCCTGGTCTTCTTTTTTTGACATTTCCTTTTGGAAAGGTCCTCCTAGAGTTTGTCTCTGTGAGCCAAACCAGGTTTGGTCAATTTCTTTCTATGCCTTTGGCATGCTTCAGGACTGAAGACCGCCTCTGGCGCCTGAGTGTCTGGGGTGGGCAGGAAGTGAGGGAGGTGCCCAAAACTCCCTGTGCTTAGTCTCCTAGGAAACCCAAATGCACTCTGGCATGAATGGCTGGCTGACTGTCCGGCAAGGACAGCCACCCTGCTGAATGAGTAGCAGCTAGGCTGGATTGCATAGGAGAAAACTGTTTAAAAGGCAAGTCTCTTGGACTGAAAGGCAGAGTCGACCACTGGAGCGAAAGAACCGAAGACGAGCTGGAAGAGGACGGCTGCTGCAACTACTGGACCGTTGGTTTGCCCAGTGGAGTCCTGCTGCAGGTCCGAATCGCCAAGTTCACCTCGACAGAAAAGCCCCTTCAAGGATGACTTTGTGTTGGTGGGACCAATCAACTCATAAGCCACCTGGATATCATTCTCGGAGCTGGTTAGGATTAACCAGAGAGAAGGACACCAGCTTGTGTGCTTGAAGAACAGCAACCGGAAATGAAGATTTACCAATTTGTCAGCTTTGTGATCTGTCCCCGTACAGTGCTGGAGTCCCCCAATGTCCTCCCTCTTGTCCCCACGACTAAGGCACAGGAACAGCAAGATCTGCAGGAACTGCCATGAACAGAGTCTTCAGCTGCATCTTTTTCTTCAATATAAGGTACTGTGAAAACCCGACCGAAAGAACTTACTTCTCACCATGAAAGTTTGTGGAACTTTGGCAACCTGCAGGCCTAGTCAGCTTGTGACCCGACATACAAACCTTTCTTCCGTGAACTACTTCTAAGAACTGTGGCAAATACTTTTACGTTTTAAATACCTGAACCGTATTTACTTATACAAGACACTAGCCCATTGACTTTGGCCTACCTATTGCAATGAATCAACTCCTCTGGTGAACTCAAACTATTTGCACTGTTTTAAAGTAACTGTAATATTTGTTTTATCAACTTATGCCTTTTTGCTCCTACTTCAATGCTATTTTGCTCCGACTTCAATGGAGCTCAACTGCTTAGTAATCAATATTGAAGTACAATTCTTGTGTGATATTGATTGCCTCATTTAGTGAATGATGTATACATGTTTGTGTAATAAATTAAGAAGTGTTTTACCAAGAAACCTTGAGTATAAGTGTCTATCTGAATACTTGTTATTGTAGACCTTTGTGTAACACCCTTAAAAGCTCACATTCACTCTTGAGATAAGCCTGGCTGCACAGCTCGCTAACAAAAACTGTGTGGTACAGACTTATACCACAGGTTGGTTTTGCTTACACCTGTAGTCCTAATTGTGTGCATATAAACTTTGCCTAACACTTTACCCCCAAAAGTGCACCCGTGTGAACCCAAATCGCTCTGATATGGTGCTTTGTCAAGTCTTCCTGCGCAGCAAGGCCACAGCACCACACCTACAGGGAACAGATGGACCTGTAACCAAAATGCTGCCCGCATACCTATCTTTTTCACTGTGCACGGACGACTGGTCACTGCAGAGACGTGCAGCAGCCAATTTGTGTGGACAGGAGACCCCCCACAGTCTCAGAAAGCCTATGCTCCCTTCATGGTTGCCAGATTTGTAGGGCCAGGCCCCTAATCACCTTAACCCAATGCGGGCCTACCACCTCAGAAGCGAGTACACATTTTGTAAGTAAAGCAGGTTTATTGTGCAATCGTCCGGGGAGCTGATAGATGACTCTATTGGGCCATATGAACTCAAGTCTCATTGAACCCTATAAATTGACACATTATGTACATTTTTGAAACAGTTAAAACACTCCCATATTTTATTACACCCCCCCACATGTAGTTGGACAAAACCTCATCTTTCGCCATTCTTATTTTTCACTTGTTATCTTAACTACCATGTCGAGATCAAATTCATAAAACACAACTTCTTGGGATTTGTCTGTGGTGGGTCATAACATCATCAAACAGTTAAACATTTGAGTGCAAACATAATTCACTACTAGTAACAACTGGCCTAAGCCCTTTAACCCTAAACATAATTGCAAATGGATTCTTTAACAACATGAGGAAAAGCTGAATACACAGGTTCTCTTTGAACTTGTGATAGCTATCTCATCCGCTCCGGCTTACTGGCTCCACTGAAACATTTTAATCTAAATGACTACCTTTTCGACACGCACGGCACATCTAAAAATACAATTGAAAACCCTAGGTATGGATTACTTTGGCCTCGAATGCCACTTTACCCAATGTTTTATTGCTGGCTAAAACAAAAGGCCGGGCCCCTTTGCAAAAATTGAATGCACTTAAAGAAAGTACATATACGTCTGCGGAACTACCGAACCATGAACATTGCAGCCTGTTCAACGGCTGATTATCTGCTTGGTTAATCATTGTTTCTCCTTTAACCTTCAATCCTGCAGAACTAGATTTTACCAGTCACCTGAAATTCATTGCACAAACTGCTGGCTGCAGAGTGTAAATGAATTCATAAAAGCTCACTAAACACAAATATATACTTCACCTTTGCATGTGCCCAGTGCGCTGCACCCGCAGGCACTAAAATGTTGCCACAAAATTAACCCCTTTTGATCATGGGGACCTTTCCTGAACACCACTTAAAACATGGTCCTGCAAATAACAATACACACTGTCCCAACCCCACTCGAGGAAGGGATGCTGCTTGGTTGACAGGGAGTGTAGAACTGCGAAGAGTCTAATCTTCAATTCTGCCAAGGATAGGTGCACTCACGCAGGGTGCCTATTTAAATTGAAGAAGAATTACAATAAACTATTAAAGAGGAATGAACTAGAGCATATAGTGATGCAGTGGGACCAGCTGGTGATTTTTTTTATTTTTTTATTTTAAAATCTTTTTATTGGCATTTCCATTAGGCATTACAACAAATGGTATGATTCACCAATAGTGTATGACATATATGATGCAACATGTGAACATAAACAAACAACATTTAACCAACTGGCCTTCATATGTTATCCAATGATTCAGTACTTCAGCAAGTGCGATAGTAAGGTATCAATAGCGTAACAGCACTTCTCGTGTTGGGGGGGTGGGCTGGGTTACTTGACCAGCTCTTAAGCAGGGATGTCTCTGCTGCGGGCTGCTCAGAGTCTGTGTCCTAGTCTCTTGTTTTCATGGGGGTTTATCGCCCAGGGAGTGGAATATATCCCAAATTAGTGCCTTCCATGCTTTGTACGCTGGGCTTAGTCTCAGCACTCGTCCAATGCTCTTGTACCACCTTCAATACTGTGGCCCACTCGCTGATTTCAACGCCATTGCAATGGACGTTTTTGCTAATATACTTGCCATGTCCATGATTTTAATTACGTGTCTGTATTTACCGATCCTCGTGTGTGTTCCCAGGAGACATTCCTTCAGTGTCCATTCATACCTGACCACCGCAGCTTTCCTACAAGCCTCTTCTATCTTGCTCCAGAAGCAGCGTGTCTTTGTGCAAGCCCAAAACATGTGCAACAGTTCCGCTCCCTCCAACCCGCACCAATGGCACTGTGAGGTAGCGATTCTGCCTGGGGTCATATATGTCCTGTATAGAACATTGAGTTGAATCAACCTAAATTTGGCGTTTCTAGAGACCACTCTGGGATATGCCAGGGCTCTGGCCCATTCCCTTTCCTTTATGTCGATGCCTATATCGGTTTCCCACTTATGTTTCACTGCTATACCTCTGGGGTTGGGTTTGTCCACTAGTTGGTTATAGATCCTAGACACTGGTTTCCACCCATCCCCGAGATTGTGTAATGCCGTCAGCACCGGATCTATTTCTGGTTCTTCTGGCCAATCTTTCCAAGTGTCCTTTGCTGCCTTTCTGATCTTGGGGTACCATAGAAATTGGCCTCTGGGCAGCCCATGCTTTTCAGTCAAGGACTCGAATTCCGTGAAAGCCCCCTCTTCGTAAACATCACCCCATGTGTAAACACAAAATCCGTTGCATAGTCTCATGTTTACTAGGTCCCCTCTGATTGCGCAGACCTCTGCTGCTAATGGGGTCTCAGGGGATAATTGCCGGTCACCATTTGATAGTTTTAGGGCCCTGCTCCAAACCTTCCTACCCAGAGTCACAATCATTGGGGTCACATTCAAACACTTCAGTGAGATCCAGAGTATTTCCTTCAGGTGCGCAGGAGCCACCAGTCATTCTATTAGCCTCGTTTCTGAAGTGGCCACGTCCGCCAGTCATTTGAACACATGACTGAGTTGCGCCGCTAGGTAATGCTTCTCTAGGTCCAGTAGTTGGACCCCTGCCTCCATTTATGGCAGCAACAGAGTGGACAAAGACAGTCCATGCCTCGCAGTGCCCCACAGTAGTTCCCTCAACAGCTTCTCTATCGTGCGATTAAATGAGGCTGGGATGTAATAGTGTGCATTATGAAAGAAGTACAAAAATCTCGGTAAAACTATCATTTTAGTTATAGCTACCCTGCCCATCACCGATAGTGGGAGTCTGGACCAAAACCCTGTAGATTTTCGGAGCCCCTTTAATGCCAATTTAGTGTTATCCCCATGCATCATACCCGGGGTGTGCCAAATATTTACTCCCAGGTATCTAAATGATCGTGGCTGCCACCCGAGCCCCACCTCTGAGAGCTCATTTTCTGGCTTCCCCACCAGTCCCGTTAGCAGGAATAGGCAGGATTCCTGCTGAAAGATATTCCTGAGAACCTTTCTAACCTCTCCAGCACGTCCAACACCAACAGAACATTCAGATGTGTGTCCCGTAAGTATAAAAGCACATCATCGTTGTACAGTGACACCACATGATGTACTCCTCCCACTGTGATTCCAGCATCAAAAAACTGTTTTCTAATGTAAATAGCTATCGACTCCAGGCCCAATATATAGAGCATGGGCGATAGCGGGCATCCATGCCTGGTCCCTCTTTGGACATCCCAGGTGGCCGAAACTATCCTTCCCGTTTTAACCCTGGCCACTGGCGCTGCATAAAGCAGCTCAACCCATCTGATGAAGTGCTCACCCAGCCCAAATTCGCTCAACAATGCAATTAACCACTCCCAATATATGGAGTAAAATGCCTTTATGGCGTCCAGTGAAACTACTGCGTAGTGCTCGCGCTGGCTAGATGTTTGCTCCACAATATGCTGTAAACGCTGTAGGTTGATTGCTGTGTTGCAGTGTGGGATGAACCCACTCTGGTCCTCGTGTATTATAGTTCCTATCACCCTGGAGAGACGGTTAGCCAATATAGTTGTCAGAATTTGTACGTCATACTTTAACATTGCCAAGGGCCTATAGGAGTCGCACTCATCTATGCGTTTCCCAGGCTCATGAATCGGGACCACCAGAGTCTCTTTCATGGTGGTTGGGAGCATTTTAGTCTCAAATGCTTCCTGGAATACTTTGTGTAGGATCACAGTTAGCTCCACTGAGTACGTTTTATAAAATTCAGGGGGCAAACCATCGCTTCCAGGAGTTTTACTGGTAGCTAATGATTTGATTGATTTGCTCATTTCTTCTGAGGTCAGTTCGCTATTAGGCATTTCTCTGTGTGCACTGTCTAGTTTGGGCAATCCTATCTCCTCGAGCGTGTCTACTATGTCTTGGTGTGGCACTTGTTTGTCATGGCAGTACAAATGGGAATAATAATTTTCGGACGGTGTCATTTATAGCCATTTGATTCGTGTGCACCTCACCCATCTCGTCTTCAAGTGTCGTGGTTAGGTGTCTCTGGTTTCTCTTTTACACAGCCTCGACAGGAGCCTGCTCGGCTTGTCCTCCTCAGAGTGCGCCATGGTAGTTTTTGCTATGTAATCGAATTTCGATAATCTATTCCAGACCTCTCTATTGTTTTCCCTGGTCGCCAACAGTTCCTCCACCCCCTCTCGTGACCTTTCGGCAGTGGCTTCTAGCCATATCATCTTCTCTTCATTTACCTCTAGTTCTCTTCTTAGCAACCGCCTGATGCCTCCCGCACCCGCAATGGTTTCCCCCCTCACCACTATTTTCAATGCTTCCCAGACAGTACTACATTTATCTACGCTTGCCACATTGATGTCTATGTACTCGGTCAGTTTAGTGTAGAGCTCTTCTTGAAAAGCGCCACCCGACAGAGTGTCTGTCATCATCCGCCACATTGGTATAGGGGGCCTAGAGCCCTTCATTGACCAGACCAGTTGCAAGGGCAAATGGTCCGATATCAATCTACCAAGGTAGGTTGCCGATTCGATCTGGGGGAGGTGTGCCCTGTCCATGAGTAAGTACTCAATTCTTGTGTATAGCCTGTGTGGGGATGAGTAATAGAATTCCCTTCTCTCTGGGTGTAGTTCCCTCCACACTTCCGATAGGTCCAGGATCTCTATCGTCCTCATGAGTGGCAACATTATATTCCCTGTTCCATTATGTAGAGGGATAGACCTATCCAGGTCGCTATCATGTGCACAATTAAAGTCCCCACCCCAAATATAAAAAGCAATCACGATATGGGGCTAGTATCTCATGCAGCCCTTTCAATATATGCCGGGGTGCCATGGTTTGGGAGGTAGGAGTTCACTATGCAGACCTTGTTTTATTCAATGCTACCCTTAATAATAAGGCATCTCCCTTCTGCATCCGCTACCTTTGAGATTAGGCGGAAGGGCACAGACATGTACACCCCCTGTGCATACTTGGAGTATCCTGCACCAAGGCACTGTCCCCCTCAGTGCTTCTCCATTTTGGCATTGTCGTCTACTGTGAGTTGGGTCTCTTGTAGCAGTGCAATGGAGATTTTCTTTCTTTGCAGGAACGATTTAATCCTGTTCCTAGGTTTGTAGGTGCCCACCCCCTGTAAATTCCACGTCAGAATCTTGATGTCAGCCGCCATCCTTATTTGGTTCCACACCAGCTCTCACACTCCCATCTGCAGCACCCCAATCAAACCCTGCCCCACCCATGGCTTGCTTACGCCCCCTTGCCACTCACAGACCATTCCAAGCACATGCAGGATTGTGAAGACAACAACACTTTTAAACCACCAACGTGTCAAGGACATTTTAAACCAACTGCACCCAGCAGTTGCATTGAATTGGCATTGCTCAGGCACCCCCACACCATCTAGGCCCATCCGGGTTTTCGTGTGTGGGTAAGTCTAGGTCAGCAACTGGCTGACTTTTAGTCCTCTCGCTGGGACGTTCCTGGTAGGTCAGGTTGGGTGCCCCACCGTGTCTCCTGACCATCCTGAGGATCTCATCCTGATTGCAATGTGACTAAAGCTTGTGACCTCCCATGATCACAGATGTTTCATGAGGACACCGCAAACGCCCGGTGCATCCCGTCCTGGGTTAGGTTACGGCCTCTTCTCCTTCTGTCATGTTATTATGTCCAAGCAACATATTGGCTGCTGCCGGGGTCTCCAGGAAGACTGCTCTCCTCTTATACAATACTCTGAGCCTTGAGGGATATATCAACATGTATTTTAGGTTTAATTTCCAAAGCCTGGCCTTAATGGGAACAAAAGAGTTCCTTGCTCTTTGCACCACTGGGGTGTAGTCCTGGTAGATGGCAATTTTGGCATTATCTCCCTTTATTTCTCTCCCCTTCGCTTGAGTGGCGCAATATAAGCTCCCTGTCCTTCCTGGCTGTTCAGAATTCTTGCTATTATTGGTCTTGGGTATGACCCAGGCGGAGGTTTCCTCTGAGGGGTTCTATGGGCTCTCTCAACCACAAAGCCTTGTGACAACCACCCCACGCCGACCTTTTGCTGTAGTAGTGTCTCAACAAACACTGTGGGGTTGGGGCCTTCCATTCCTCCGGGAACACCAAGTAGACGCACGTTATTACATCTGTATCGCCCCTAGCGTCTTCTCCTCTGTCTTCCAAGACATTGTTCCTTTTCTCCAGTTCTGAAACCCTGGTTTGGATGTCTTTCAGTGCTTCAGCAGTTTCTTGCTGGTCAGCCTCGGTAGCCGACACGCACTCAGAGAGGTTACGCATATCTTGACGCATCAATTGCATGTCTGCTTTGACTTCCTCTATTTTGGTATCGATGAAGCTACACAGTCCGGCAATGGCTTCTAGTACTTGCTTGTCCCTGTTGGTTTCAGTCCGGCCACCTGAGCAGGGCATGCCCCATTGTGGTTTGGTGATTGCTCACGTGGTTAGTTCGCAGCAAAAGACTCCATGATCGTGGTACTGCCTTTCTTTTGATTTTTGGACGGAGACATATCCTGAGGGGGCTGATCTGTTGCAGTCCTTGTTAGGCAGAAACCTGTGCAGTTCCCTTAGGGACCACTGCATAAGATTTAAGACCACAGGTGTTTGGCAGTAAACCCACTTGGTAGCAGTCTGTACCACACAGATTCATTTGGTAGCTGTGGCTGAGCAGTCAAACTTCCCTCAAGAAGAGTTAGGCAGTATATAGAGTATACTCAATAGGTACAGAGATACAGTAGCACAAGCAAACACTGACCAGAGCTTTGGTGTAAAAGTATATCGTTATTTATTTAAAGACACACTTGTAAATTACACTAGCACAAAGAGGTAAGTAGATTTAACACACAGTCACTATTATATATATACAACCCTAATTACTTATTAGACAAGTCTTAATGAGAAACACCACTTATTTTCAGACAGAGGTGAGCGCTTAACATAAAATGGCACTTTAATAAATTATTAAAAAGGGAAGGAAAAAGGCAGAGTTATGGAAGCACACACATTTCAATACTTTTTAAAGAACCACAGTAAGGCAGGATAGGCAGAGTTCTACTGGAGAGCAAGGAAGTCAATTGCAAGGCCCACTCTTGGAGAGAGCAAGCAGAAGGGGTCCAGGTTCACCCAGTTGGGTTATGCCCAAAGAGTCTTGTAGATAGTTTGCACACAAAGAATGAAATTAAAGTCAGGAAAAGTTAGCTAGGTTGTCCCAGGCCAGCCCAGGTTAGAAAGTCGAGGCTTTACTGTCACCCCGAACGATCTGTCGCAAGGGAAGCCAGGCGGGACACAGTACTTTAAGTGGGAAGGACGCTCCAGCGGGGGCAGTTGTTCCTGGCAGCGGATGCAAGTCAGTGTTTCGTCCAGAGGAAGAGGAGGTCGCGACGTGGAGGAAAGATGAAGGTCGTTGCACTGCCAGGGAAGAAACCAGCCGCGGAGTTCTTAGGTTAAAAGGTACCACCCTTCTATTCGCGGTAGTGGTAAACCATGGTATTCCGGTTGCCGGGGTGCTTGGCACGGGCAAGGCGGCTACGAGATGCTCCTGGAAGGCGAAAAGAAGGCAAAACTGGTTATCCCCACCAGTCAAAGGAAGAAGCCTCTCCAGACTGGAGATCTCCTCTGTCGTCGGGAAAAGTGGTGAGACGGTTCAGCAGGGCTCCACCGGTGGTGTCGTCGTTGCAGGTCGGCTCAGCTTCTCCCTCCTCGGATTCTTAGGTCCTGTGGTGACTTCTCAAGTTCCAGTCCCCAAAGCCCTGCTTTTATGCAGCAAACCCCCATTCATTCAGCCTAGCTGTTAATCAAACATGCCAAGTGGTGAGCCGGCCGGCTCACCACTTGGGTCAATCACACAAGAGTGCGACTTGAGTTGCCAAGGCAACTTAGTCCAGGGTGCCTAAACCCCCTCCCACACCCGTGTGGTACCCAGACAGAGTGGCACCACTTTTGGAGGCTTCTGTGGAGAAGCCCGCCAAAAAGTGGAACAAAGGGCTCGACTTGGGTTGGAGTCACAGAAGAGAACACAAACGCCATTTTAGAATAGAGTTCTGGCAAAAAATACCAACCGGTGAATTAATATTAAATAAATAAACCGGCGGTATGTTCGAGGCCATAGGAATTAAATAATTAAAGTTGGTAGCCGCGAACAATGGGAAAATCCCATAGAGATATATTTGCGGTCGAATATAAAAAGTAGTATCCACTGCCACCAGCCAAAACTTAATCAGTGGGGGCGGAGACATGCCCCCTCGAACATCAGACCCCGGGGTAATCAAATTGCCCCAACCAGTACCTCCACAATATGATGGTTTGTACTGGTTTCTGTTCATAATTTGGGACTAGTAAAGCCAATGGTGACTTTACATGCCCTGGGAGACAGTAGTCAGTCCCAGGGTATGGAGTCTATGTTTGGGGGTCGCTACGACACCCCTGGGTTACGGCACAGAGGGTGCTGTGTAACCCACATCAAAAAAACACATGAAACCCTATGGAGTAAAAGACGCTATAGCCCATAAAACACATGCAAAGACAAAGGAACACCTCAAATCATATCTAAGAGTGGGAGTAAAAGAGTCTCACTCTTAGCAGGAGAAAAAAATGAACCCCAAAAATCTCACTAGATTTGGGAAATTAGCCTTACAGAGAATTCTCCCTAACAGTCCTGCTCCGTCGTCTCGCCCGAGGCACTATGTCCGTGTGATACGATATTGTAACCAGGGATCAGCGGGCACACCACATGCCACGGTGCCCAGTCTGCCCCTGTTGATGGTCAAGCAGTTCTCCCCGGCGGTTGCGTGTTGCCAGACTCCACGGATGCTTCTTGCTGCTTGAGGTCGGGTCCACAGCCGGACCGACACCGGTTTTGTTTCAAGCAGAGCCGCCTGGTCACCGCCCCACCTGCAGTCATGCAGGGTGTATTGTGCCATGACTCCCGTGGCCGGTGCTTCATGTCCACGATCACAGGATGCCGTGTGCTGGCAGTGCCGGAGGGGGGCACGGACCCAGCAGGTGCACTCCGCCTTCCAGAGACTGCCGGAGTGCACTGCAGTGTGGAGCGTTGCCCTTCCGCCGCCTGGGCTTCAGATGGCATCCCCATCCACCCTTTTGCCATGCTGGGCACCCTTTTTCAGAGGCTCAGGAATCGGGTTTGTAGGTTCCAATTTTACCAGGATTTTTGACGAATTGATGCAGATTTACTTCCTACAGTTGTAGATATCGGGCTGAGCATGAGGTTCTTCCGCAATCAGCGTTTTTCAGGATGATTATAAGGATCAGGTCAGGAGCTCTACAGAGGCAGCTCCTCACTCCATAAGCTCAGGCCACTCCTCCTGGGACCAGCGGGTGATGGCAGTGCATACTAATATCTTCAAACCATTCTGAAAGCTGATGGCCAGGGGATGTGCTGCCCCGAGAGAAAGCACTGATGCTCAAATCCCCCCAGACAGTTGGATGCCTCACTTCCAGGGGATCTTCTTCGATGCTAATCATGTGGCTCGAGACACCGCTAAGTATCTAAGTGCCAACGACATCACGTTCAGTATGTAGGAGATCTCCCTGAACCTAAAAACTCTTACTTATTTTTAAGTGGTTCTCAAGTTGTGGCTTCCAATTCTATTGCCATTGCCATTTTGTAACTCAGTTAGCTACTCTGCCCCCCCCCCCTCATGGTCCAAGAGTAAAATAGTCCCTATTGTTAAGAAGGGAGCTATATGCCCTCTGAAATACTATTGCCCAATCTCCCTTTTAGATACACCAAGCAGGGTTTTCACCAAATGTCTGCTGACTAGAACAGAGGATTGGGCTACTTCTTGGAATTTATTGAAACCCATTCAAGCAAGTTTTAGGAGAGGGTTTTCAACATTGGACCACTGTTTACTGTTAAACAGGCTGATTGATAAGTATTGTGCGATCAGAGGCTGAAAGTTGTATGTGGCTTTTTTTATCATCTAGAAAAAGCCCTAGATTCTATACCCAGGCAGCGGCTGTGGGAATAGCTAGCTGCTCTTGAAGTTAATCCAATAATGTTACAAGGACAAGTATGCATCTGTATGTACCTTGTATTCCATTAGGATGTTGCAGGCAGGAGGGTGCACACAAGAGGGTGAAGCAAGGGTGTGCTTTATCCCCACTGCTATTTATGCTGCTTCTTCCTGACTTTAATCGTATGGTAGCAGGATCTAAGGTCAACCCCAGCAGCCCCCTCCATTGCAAGGCACCCACTTTGGAGCCCATTGTTTGCCAGTGAGACTGCTTTACTTGATCTGGCACTGGGAAAGGAAAGCTGCAATGCAATGCTCTCTTATTCTGACGAATATTTGGCAGCTCATTTCCTAAAGATGAACAGGATGAAGACCAAGGTACTGGTCTTTGGGAGTGGTAGACATGGATACTATTGGGCACTTATGAGAGAACAGTTTGAGGTAGTTGAGGCATATTGCTACCTAGGTTCTCTCTAAAAATGGAAAACTGTTGTAAGTGAAGAAGGATCTTTTTAACCCCCCCTACATTCCATATGAAGTGAATTCTATGCTCATTCAATTGCTGGAGACGTCCCTATGTCCGGGCTACTGGCGACGGAGCCTGGAAGCCATTGCATGACACATAGCAACCTCATTTTGTACGTCCCTAGACTCCATCTTTGTGTTGTTCCCGACTCCATCTTTTTACTAGGCCAAATGAAGATTGCTAATAAGCTCTTTCTCCCCTCTCCCAGCGCCGCACACAGTCAGCCCAAGCACCCCCTCCTCCTCCTCCTCCTCTCCTTTCTGCGCCACAGCTTTCCTGTTCTCACGGAAGTTTAGGCACAAATTGTTGCAATCTAACACTGTCTTCAAAAAGCATGCCCCTGCTCCTTCGACCCCCACCTTTAGGAATTATTGCCTGTATAACCTTTGCTCCATTGCATCCCTTTCATGTAGCAGTTGGTGGGATCCTTCATCATGGGCCACCCTCGATTACCACCATATAACTAATCCGGCATGATCATATATTCTCCATGGGCTAACACCCATCAATCCACTCATTTGAACCACTCGTTTGAACCATGAGGCACTAGGCGAATCCACCTTAGAATGACACTTTCAGATAAGACAACTGGACCCTGTGCCCCTGCCCCCACTGAGGCCTAGGTCAGGAATGTGCACATTTATCCACAATTTATAGTTGATCCTACACTCTGGTATAAATGTTATGTTTTACATCAATCCTTGCATGTCAGTAGTCACTGTGAAGTTTAGATTAGTCAGAATAATCAACTGTGTGGACTCAACCTGACCTGCACCCCTCCCAGATGAGCAGCACCAGCTAACCAAATAGTATCGTCACAGCATACTCCATACTGCACCATCCAAATAAGCCAATGAAGTGGCACCATGTAATACGTATAGGATTTCTCACGGATGACGTGTATTGTGGTTAAAATTTGATGTTTCTGTATCATTCGCAGAGCGCTCTCAGAGCAGCAGAGTCCTCTGCATGCAACCTTTATTCTTATATAAAGCAAACTTTGTTTGACTCGCAATCTTTCTCTTGGCCTCATTCCCTACTGGGGTGTGCCCATTTATTCTGAGTTTGGAGTTGTATTTTTGGGGAATGACCACTTTCACTTGATGACCCTGATGTGATTGATGCGAGAAGACCCCTGACCACTGCGGCGAGATCTGGGGCATCCCCAACAAGGCTGCCCACCTGCGGATAACTGGTAAATGCGTACACTTCTGAATAGGTTCCGCGGGTCCCGGCTTTTGCAAATACCCAACCTACTGCTCGCCGGGCACGGCTCTTGATTGGGGACGGCACCCCGATTGTTGGATAGACCACGCACGGAGGCTCTCGGATTAACATGAGTATCGGAGGGTAATAATAAGGGGAACAGAGTCAGATTAAGTAACTGAGGAACAACCTGTGGGTTCGGTACATGTATGCTTGAGCAATTGACAGCGTGGGAGTTTTTCTTTTTTTCTTCATATGGCCCTTAGGATTTAACATAAGGTAATGGAATAAGAGAAGTTACGGGAACCTAGCTGCGAAAGGGGGTGGACCAGTACAGGATTATAAAGGATGACAAAGGAATAAAGTGGGAGTCTCGTATATGGAGAAGACTCATAAAAATATTAGTTACTCTTTTGTCTCAACTCTTGAGAATATTAATTAGAGGTAGGCCCAGAAGGGGCCAGGGAAGGGTGAGTGTGAGGAGCGGGTAAAAAGGAAGACGGTGGATTTTTAGTAAGGGGTAATACATTAAAAAGGGCAGTGAGGGTCCATGTTTCATGTTATTCGTTGTGAGTAAGGTACGTCTGTGTGTTATGTCATTGTGTTAAGTGTTTGATGTTTTCTTGGTAATTTGTAATTATTGTGAAATGTTTAAAATCTGACTAAAAGTATGAACATGATGTTTTGATGTACGATCGTAAAGGTTTTTTTGTGGAGACAGAAATATAAAAGATATAAAAGAATTGATGGTAGCGATTGATACGCATATACATACATGAGTACACCCAAACAGTGGAGAGAAATAATGGGTGCGGACACGCCCCTCCTGCATATATGCCAACAACTTCCATGATATAGTGAAAAGATAAAAACATACAATGAGCAATGTTAACGGAAATTAAGGGAGATGGGTTGTCCCAAATCTGGCCAGAGGGCGGGTCTTTTGATAAGACAGTACTAGATCTTGTGGCCAGATACCTATTGATAAAATACAAGGGAAAGCAGCTCCAAAATAGAAGAGAGATATTGGTTGAAGAGGTCCCACCTGCTAAATCCAAAGATAGAGAGTCACAGGTGACAGCTCCCGAGGAAGAGGGAGGGGATGAAAAAGGGAAGGGGAGGAACTAATAGTACTAATGGAACTAATGGTACCCGCTGAAGGATATAGCGACCCATTATACTTGGCCCGGCCAAGTGCACCCCCCACGCCAGCAGCATACCCTCCCCCTTATGACCCTAAAGGCTTGTATGGGCCGACATGTGAACCCCTGGTACATCTAGGACACCTTACCCAGGACTTAGAAAAACAGAAAACTACCACACAAGCAGAGTTATCCCTTTAAGAACATTGTGTGGGAGTAGCTAACTTTTGCACGGGGGTGGACAAACACTGCCTCCCCCATCATCAAATACCCCTGCGTGTATAGCAGAGGATGAGTGGAAGTCAGGGGACATCCGATTTTGCATCAATAGTGCACCCGTTAAGGTGATACAGGTAGGGCGAGAAGACAAGCAGGTGAGTACGGGACGAGGAAGTGTGACATCTGACAGGGAAGAGGAATGTTGGAGTGACCTTGATGAATATGAAGAAGGGGCCAGAGCATGTGGCATGTCACTGCCGCGGTGGACACTACCAAGTGATGAGGGGGAGGAACAAGGGTGGCATGGAAGGTTGAGAAACAGGACGGGAAGAATAGCGCTAGCAAAGAAAAAAGGAACAAAGCTAAGTAAAGGAAAGGGGAGGTCAAATTTAGAGATGCCTCTTATCCATAAAGGGGTGTGGACGCCTCACTACGTACCGTGGGCATTAATGGATAAAGCCAACTTGTTAAAGACACTGCCCCCGCTCTCTGGGGGTGTGAGTAAATGGATATATGCCTTTGAGAAGAACACTGCAGGGGTCCCATTATCAATCAGAGATGTCAAAAGCTTGTTAGTGTCAGCAGTGGGCGATCAAGCAAATGGAGTGTGGGTGAAGGCAGGGTCCCCAGGAGTGACAGTAGATTATGACCGCCATGATGGAGCTTCATTTAATAATGTGAGGGCACAGGTTTTGGATGCATTGCTGAGGTCCTTCCCCGACACCCCTGATTTACACTCAGCAATGCAATGCACAATGGGGGACGATGAAGATGCTGCGCAATTCATTCTTAGAGTTCAGGATATGTGGAGGGTGGAGACGGGCACCGCCTGGGACCAGTCAAACTCCCTCTTTTACTTTTTTATCAAAAGAGGCCTGCCGAAGGAGGTACAGAAGGCCCTTGATAAAATACTGGCATAGAAGCCAAAGGGTTGAGAAAGAACAGTACTGGTGCACTCCTAATGTTATGATTTTTAATGTAACGGCTAATGATAAGATGATACGGTATGTTTTAATTCTTGAGGTGCGGGGGAGGAACTGAGGTCTTGACACGAGGTCCCTACACATAGCATAAAATGACTAACATACTGATTGAGAACCCAATCTTTTTTTGCCTACATTCTCTTGACGCTTGGACAACTGCTCTAGGGGTATGTTGCTGACATACTAGTATTTTCGTATTTAACACTGTTCAAGCATTTTAACTTAGTCTTTATGTTTACTGTGTATTTTCTTTATACAGTTCTCTAAAGCAAATCGCTGATCCCTGGAACACGTTGAGGCGTTTTCTGACTACAACACTTCAACTCTTATTAAGATGCAACTACCTATTGCTATGTACATTTATAGGTGAGCGATTTTTGCCAATTTCCGCTATTTTTCACATACTTAACCCTTTTTTATTTGTTAGGTCTACACAGATGGTGATTCTTTTTTCTTGACTGTTACTCACATTTGGACACCTTCCGGTTACGGGCTATTCCTATATATTCTATATACTCACTGAGCTATTTCTTCTGTCTAACTCAGACATGATTTCCTTTATTTCATATTACGTTTTTTCCACAGATACAGCGCTTCTGCGACTAGTACTTACCCGTAAGACTTGAATTGTCTTCGCTGACCTACAGCTCTGACTCTTATTATTGAATTTAAGAGATAAACCAGGATCTTCACTATTGAAATATTTGGGGACTCCCCATCCTCCAGAGTCACTATTCCTAAATTAGGTATTATTTTTGATCATCTTTTGTTTCCTTGTCGATGGCTTTGACTAAACCATTGGGTTGAACCAGATATACATGTCGCTCATCCACCCTGAATTGGGCTTTACCAACTCCTCACGATTGTGCAGCACTTTTAAATACACCTTTGTGGTAACGAACTGAGATGTGGTCTCGTTCCTGTAAAAATAAATTACATGTTCTAGGCAAATGTTTGGCTTAGTTCAACATCAGAACAAATTTCTCTTGTGCATATGCCCATATAAGAGATGATTAAGGTTAACACTAACTATTGATAAACAATTACTAAATGTTATTTGTTCAACTTAATATGCTAAAAAATTGTATGACTTTATTTACGTTTAATTACATTTTTCTTTCCAGTCCGTTACGGACAATGAAGAAGAGGATTGTCTTCTCAAAATGCATCGCCAGTGAGAACAGAATATTGTAGATGTTTCTTTTGTATATAATTGTTTTCTGAACTGTTTACTTTTCTGAAATTATATTTTGTGAAAAATATACTTATACTCTGTTTTTTTACAAAACTCTTGTGTTGAATTAATTCTTATTCCAAAAGCTTATAAATAATTGTCCAGACTCAATCCATAGAAGACAGTAGTTGGTTTATCCAACACAAGACAGTGTGCAGGGGACGGGAGGATTCCCAGATTGAATCTTCTCCTCTTCTTTTGATAGAAGCCATAGGGTTGGCCAGAAATACAGAGCATTATAGTACATCACTGTAGAAGGATCAAAGAAAGGGAGAAGGAAATTGCACAGAAAAGATTAGCATATAAAGCAAAACTTGTACAAAATAAATTGGTGAAGGTTACCGGCAGTAACAGCCGCCTTCCCCACTGGGAGACAGGGACACGGGGAGGAGGGGCCAGTAGTAATACAAGCAAGAATAGCAGCAACTTGGGCAGCAAACGGACAAGCACAATGGGCTGGAGTGGAGCAGTATGATATGATATGATATGGCATTTGTAACGCGCCTATACACAGGTGTTTCAAGGCGCGACGAGGCAGGGAGGGGAGGAACAAGGGGAGACAGACAACGATCCTACTAGGCCAGGTGTCAATCAGATCGCGCAAGTGCAGGGGTGTGGGAGGGGGAAAAGTGCAAGGGGAAGGGGAGGGGGGGAAGTGCAGTACAAGGTAAGTGGCGTAAAGTAATAAATAAATAGGGCCAGCTGGTGGCAAGTGCAAGGTAAGTGCAGAACAAGTGCTGGAAAAGGGGGGGGGGGGCTGTAGGGATACAGAGACAGTCCCGCAGTGCAGAGGGGATACAGGGCATCAGTGCAAGTGGAGAGTGGCTGGGCCCAGGACCGAGGCCGTTAAGAGTGGTCCAGTTGCAGAATCAGTGCAGTTTCAGTGAAGAATATTAGCTGTTCAGCAGGGGAGAGGGAGAGAGAAAGCAGAAGCAAAGAGGAAGGTTTTGAGGTGCTTCCGGAACCGGAGATGGTTCTCCTCAAGTTTCAGGGAGGCTGGAAGGCTGTTCCAGAGGGAGGCCCCTGCTGCGGAGAGAGATCTACCCCCAGCTCGTTGCTTCGAGAAGCGGCTGACCCTGAGGGAGTTGGAGGTGGATGAGCGAAGGGCTCGGGAAGGAAGATATTTGGGAAGAGAGAGTTGAAGGTATTTAGGACCCAGGCCCCAGAAGGCCTTGTGGACAATGCAGAGGGTTTTGAACTTTATCCTCGCAGCCACTGGGAGCCAGTGTAGAGATTTCAGTCCTGGAGAGATACGGTCCCTGGGCTTGAGGCCAAGGACAAATCTCGCAGTTCTGTTCTGGATGAGTTGCAGAGGGCGGAGAGTGGAGGCAGGCAGATTAAGATAGAGGCTGTTACAGTAATCCAGCTTCGAGAGAACCAGGGCTCGGGAGACAGTGAGCTTCTGGGGGAAGGAGAGGAAGGGAAGAATACCTCTGAGGAGGTGCAGCTGGTAGTGTGACTTCTTAGTGACGTCAGAAATATGAGGAGAGAAGGAGAGTGTGGAGTCGAAGATGACCCCAAGGTTTTTTGCATTGCAGGTAGGAGCAGGGAGGGGGCCAAGGGAGGCAGGCCAGAGAGCTGCAGGGAAGGAGGGAGTGGGTGTACCGATGAGTAGAATCTCAGTCTTACTGGCATTAAGGCAGAGGTCATTGGCGGCACACCATTCCTGGATAGCAGACACACAGTCAGAGATGAGGGAAGGAGAGGGGGAGGCTGAGGGTAGCCTGAAAATGAGCTGGGTATCGTCCACATAGCACTGGAAATTAGGGCAGAGAGCGGCGATGCGGTGGGCAAGGAGTGCCAGATACTGGTTGAACAGCCAGGGAGAGAGATTAGATCCCTGGGGGACACAACAGGTGGAGAAAACGATGTCGGAGAGGAAGGACCCCAGTTGGACCTGGGAGGGTCGATTTGAAAGGAAAGAGGTCAGCCACGCCAGAGCCTGACCAGTGATACCCAGGTTTTCACGGAGACGGTTGAGCAGGATGGCATGGTTGACAGTGTCAAAGGCAGAGGAGAGATCGAGCAGAATGAGAACACACAGAGTGTTGGAATCGAGGTTCAAGAGCAGGTCTTCAAGGATGTTCAGGAGAGCGGTTTCCGTGCTTCTGGCAGCTCTGAAACCAGATTGATGGTCATGAAGACTACCAACAGATTCAGCATGGAGGTTAAGCTGGGAGATGGCCAGTTTCTCCAGGAGCTTGCCCAGGAAGGGAGTGATGGAGATAGGGCGATAGTTAGCCGGGCAGGAGGGGTCGGAAGAGGGTTTCTTGAGAAGAGGGTGAACAAGGGAGTGCTTGAGGGGGGAAGGGAAGACTCCAGAGGCGAAGGAGTGGTTGCAAAAGTCAGCCAGGGCAGGAGCCAGGGAGTCGATGTGGTCCTTGATAGTTTTGGAGGAACAGGGGTGAACCTGTTTAGACGAGACTTTCATAGATCGGACTTGTCTGGAAAGCTCGTCAGCAGAGAAAAGTGGAAAGGCAGAGAAAGAGGGAGGAGGGGTGACTGCAGAAGGGCCAGAGAAAGAGCCGGGAAGGGAGGGAGGGAGGTGAAAGGATGGAGGGCTCCAGTGGCAAGGAAGGCACAGAAGAGGAAGAGGTGAGTACCGAGGACAGAGAGGAGGGTATGGAGGACAGGGACCCAGAGGGAAGGACAAGGAGTATGTTGGTCATATGGTAGATGGGGCCACTTTGTGAGGGAATGTCGCGCCCGTCCCATGGCGTACTATCCAAATGCACCGGGATTGAACAATGAGCAGCAGTATGGTCACCCCCAACCGGGTAGCTCCTATGGATTACCCATGGGTGGATACAAGCAAGAGGAACATGTTGACACTCGCCACACACAAGACTAGAGAGAACCGCCACAAAGAATGCAGCAATGATGAACGCGACCGTACCAAATGATGAACACACATAGCAACCCTTTTGCTACCACTGCTAATGGCACGCCAGCATCATTCAGGGGAACGGACATTGTTGGGGAAAATGTTTTTTTCTTTCCCAGGGACAAACAAACATCCAGACTAGGACAGCTCACAGAGAGCACTTGCGTGTCCAAAACTGTTGACCACCCTACGTCCCGACGAGGAATCACTGGTGGGGGCGGATATAGGAAATAGACAGTTCATCTTTATGTGGACTCATGGTGAAAAAATCGTGTTTAATGGAAGGCCGGGTTCTGCTGTCGGACCGGAAGTTGGAGAGGCAAGGCTTTTCTGGGACTGCGGTCACGGTTCCATACACTAAAGATTTGGAAATAATGGTAGGTGGGAAGACAGTGCAAGCACCCCTATTGTACAATGAAGACGCGTCAATAAATTTGCTGCTAAGGGACCTTTTTAGCAAGGTCAACATGACAATCTCCTTTACTGATAGAGGCATTGTGTGCTCAACACTGGGAATATAACCCCTTTCAGTGATGCTGCAGATCAACACAACAGCAAATGAAATAGCTGTTTTGGGGCATGCCTATTGATGCCGACATGTTTGTGTATAGAATACAGGTTTTGGCAAGAGTAGTGCCTGAGATAACACAACAAGAATGGAGAGTACCTTCCGATTTTGTCTTCCTCCCCATGGCTGCCCCTGAGGTGGTTCCTGGGTCCATATTGTCCCTAGATTTGCATGGTGTGCAAGTGTCAGCTGAACATGTCACGGTGATAGGCTTGGACACGCATGGATGCGAGTGGCAAACAATGACTATGATGAAGAGATAATAATGGAAATTTGCATGCACTGCGATTTAATGATTCAGCACAGACAAGTAACAAATCCCCTCATGGCTATTGTCAGTGCACCCCAACATTTTCTGATGAAGACATGCAATGGACAACCAATCCCCATGATGTAGGGCTCTTACAAGAAGTGATACTTGTTAAAATAAAACTCAAGCCGGGTGCAGTGCTACACCGAGTGAAACAATACCCCCTGTCAAGAGAAGTAGAAGAGGGGATAAAAGAGAGCATGCATGCTTTGTTACAACAGGGTATCATTGTACCACCAAATTCCCCTTTTAATACACCCATTTATCCTATCAAAAAAGCAAACGGCGGGGCTTGGAGGATGATACATGGCTTATGCCTGCTTAATTACACCATACAGAAGGAGTTTCCCTTTGTCCCAAATCCTGCATCCATTTTGTGCAGCATTCCAAAATCGGCCACATGCTTTACAGTGGTAGACATGAAAAATGCATTCCCGCTAGATCCAAGCTCACAATACTTGATTGCCTTTACCCTGAGGGGGGAAGATATGAGCATTGCAGGCTAACCCAGGGTTATTGCGAGAGCCGATGCATTTTTAACAGAATACTGCATGAAGATCTTGGTAACATTGATGTCAAAAGCACAGTAATACAATATGTAAACGATCTTCTAATTTGTGGTGATAGTGAGAAACAGTGCAGAGCAAACTCAATCACATTGTTATATCTATTGGCACAAAAAGGGTACAAGGTGGATAGAGTGAGATTGCATTATTGCTTAACAGAAGTCCTGTACTTAGGACACTTGATATCCAAAGATTGTAAAGGTATACTCCCAGACAGAGCAGCAGCATTGCGTGCGACTTTCAGTCAAGGACATGCAAAAGTTTCTAGGCATATGCAATTATTGCCGTGCATGGATATTAGACTATGCAGCATATACAAGGCCTTTATTGCAGGCCTTAAAAGAAGCACAGAAAGACAACTCAGCAATTACCTGGACACAAGAGATGAACACAGCCTTTAACACATTAAAAGAGCTAATTTCCACCACCCCAGGTCTATCTACCCCACATTATGAACAGGAATTTTACCATTTTCTCACACTGTGATGGAATACTTATGACAGCAGTCCTGACACAAAAAAACATCCCTAGGGTACAAACCTCTGGCCTACTACAGCGGCACACTAGATGCTATGATGCAAGGTCACCTTGCGTGTGAACAGGCTCTCGCAGCCGCCACCTTTGCAAATGAAAAAAGCTCCACCATTGTGATGGGATGCTCAGTAACGTTGTTTGCTGAGCACTCTTTATTCACATTTCTCGAGAGAACAAAGTCCTCACTCACCACACAAAGGGCAACAGCATACAAGATTATACTCTCAAGCTACAACATGCACATAGTGCACTGCAAAATGGTAAACCCAGCCACATTCATCACAGAGCCATGCACAGTGGAGGACATGCATAATCATGATTGTGCCACATATGAGGGGGAGGGTGACACATTCCCAAAGCAAACGAGAATGCACTAGACGAAGGTGAGGTGTATTTGTGGAAGGATCAGATTCAGTCCGTCCAGAGACGGGAGAAATACGTGGGAGCAGCAGTTGTGAGAATGGAGATGGGAGAGAGATGCAATGGAGTAAGATATCTTATTGTGGTGGTCTGCCCCTTTTCTCGCTGGGTGGAAGCAGGACCCTGCCCTCACCCAGATGTGAAATGTGCAGCAAGGTTTTTGGTAAGAGAAGATTTCCCATGATGTGGCATCTGTGACGTCATACGCTCCTACAAAGGGACCCATTTTGTAAATTATCTATTTAAGGAAGTGGCATCCCTGTTAGGAATAAAACACAAGTTATGTTCTATTTATCACCCGCAAGCAAACAGCTTTGTTGAAAAAATCAACTGTCTCCTTAAAGGGAAGCCGTCAAAAATGATTAACACCCTTAAGAAAAATTGGGTGTACTGCCTACCCCTGGCATTGTTTCAATTACGTACACAGCCGAGTAAAGACCACCATTTGTCCCCACACGCAATAGTAACAGGGAGGCACTTGCAAACTCCAATATCTCCAATTAGGAGAGCATCTGATGCACATAGAACAGCCACAGTATTGGGTGAGCAGTTCAAAGATTACCTGACACAACTCACATGTGCAGTAAGGTTGCACCACCCTTTAACTGGGAAAATGAAACTAATACAAACACGGCTGAGGCAGTCAGCCCTAGCACTCAATTAATGCCTGGCCAATGGGTATGCATCAGAAGTTTTGTAAGGAGACTTGAAAGTGAGCGTCCCCAAAATACAATGATAACTGCCCAATGAGAGTCAATAATGGACCAACCCAGGAGGGAATGAGACCAAGTGCGGGTGAAGATAAAAAGTAAAGTTTATCTAAAACCAAAATAGGGCAAGCAGAGAACTCTGCAAACTCAGAGAGCGCTCTGCCAACACATCAGAAAATGCACATTATATTACAAAATCACACTGTCTATGATGTGTGCTATAGGGGATACATTGAATTGCGGCTATTGGACAAAGGGCACAGGACAGTATCCATTCTGTAGGGGCGGTGCTTCCGGATTGGCTGGCATGGTGCTGATTACTTCATGGAGCACATGGGTCAGCTGGGCACATCTGGGTGAGGCGCAGGGTCAGGCAAGATGTCCAAATCATTAAGATATAACCTACTTAACATTTTTCCCTTGTGGCCATACATACATTGAACATTCTGTATACATTTTGACATATAAGAGTTATATCACAAGACATTTTGACCTGGACAATACAAATGGGGCTACATGGGTCCAGGTGCCTAATCTATTCACAATATTACATTGACATATTCATCAAACATGCCCTTAGATCTCATGAGAGAATGGTTTATTGTTTGTTAGTGTGAAGTGAATACATTGCTGCACATGGAATTAGTGGTCTGGGTGGCACACAGATTGGGGCATGCAACCGTTACATAAAAAGGCAGTGGGATGAGGGGCTTGTTGCCCATATTTCTTTAATCAGAGTCTGGGGCAAGTTTATGGTGACATTGTGTTTCAGGGGGTTCGGGGGAGGGTGGATACCTGGTGCGGGCTCAGCGGAAGGGTGAGAGGTTACATTTGTAGCATCAGTAAAACAAGGGCCTTTAGCCATCACCCCAGCATGAGGAGGAGAGTGGTGGGGGCTGAATGTGTGGCGCTGCAAGAGAGGGGAGAGAAGGCCTTGAGGTCTGTTAAGGTTGGTCGTTCTCGATTTCTGGGATCGCATGTGAATCAGTAGGGTGAAATAAACCAGTGTATTGTCACATCATCAAGTAATAAACAAGTTCTGATGACTTTTTATGCTATGCCTTTGCATTTACCATGATTACTGTGCTGCAAAAACGACTCTATTTACATTAGCCTTGTGGCCTTGCCGGATATATTGTACACATGAAAATCTTATACCATCTGACCATAGTTGTGAATATGCATAGTATTAAAAACCAGTGAGAATGCTTATTATATATTTTGCATATTAAGCAAGCTACTTGGCATATCATGCATTAACATAAGTCTTTGGTAGGAAGAGATGTGTGATCAACAACAGAGGACCCAGACATATAGATCATAACTTTGTGTATAGTGCAAGTGTTTTGACACAATAATAAAGGAACGTTTTGTTATATTACATAGCTTCAGCCCCTTAACCCATAACCGCAATAGGGGATTTACAACCTTCAGAGAGGGGATTAGCGTTGTAGATGAAACAGGGTAGCACAAAGGTGTGGTGTATACATCTGTTACTTTAAAAGAGGAGTGAGGTTGGGTGGTTATCCACAGCATAAATCTTAAATGTAGGGTCTGCAAAATGGTGGGACTTTTTTGGGGAGATGCATTGTGTCCCCCAGACCCAAACACTTGCCCGGTCATTTACAGGTCAGTGATGGACAGAGGAAGGCGAATGATACAGTATCTATCTTGTAAATTGTTTGTGACTAGTCTCTCGTGAGAACAGGAATGCTGCAGGGACAGACGGGAGGAGGGAGAGGGAAATAACTGGCCCGCGGTGTGCAGGCTTGAAGGCATAGCTGCAGTCCTGCAGGCTGCTTTTGCTTATGGGGCCTGTTTTACCATGTACAAAATGGAGTCAGAATTTGGTACAAAATGGAGTCAGTAATCAGCCTTCTGGTTAAGCTTTTCATCCATATGATCATCCCGCAGCTATCGGGCATCCCTGGCCACAGGTGCATGGGTAGCCGTTGGATGAACATAATGTGCAAGCAGGTTGGAATGGAGGGCAGAGGGCCTAAAAGACCTTTGCTCCCATACAGGAGAATTCTCCAAGATTTCATGGTCCTTTTGAGGTAATATACTGCACCCCATCAAAGGTGAAAGTGAAGGGCCTGAAATATGGGATAGACCTCTCTGATGTCAGAAGGGCACATAACAGCATAACTCCAGAGGGGGTACAGCAACATTAACAGGAAATTGCTGTACCCTAGGGAAGTGAGGAAATCAAAGGGGACAGGAATGGGAAATGTCTGCAATGTATGTAAAGAATTATAAAGTACTGTAAATAAGCAAAACAAAAATGTCATAGAAAAATGTTTGCTTACTAGTTAGAATGTACATGTGCGACCATCCCTCTCTCTCTCTCCCTCTCCCTTCCCATCCCAGTAATACCATCACCCACTCAGTGCTTCAGTATCTCTTTCTCTCAAGAAAATATGAAAAATGTTGATAAAACTGGTACAATATGTAACCCACCTAGTATGGGATGAGTTGAAACTAATTTGGGCCCACAATGTTTCTACAAATCTTACCACTTTGCATAGAAACATAACTATTAGCGTCCCATTGATGGAATATTCAAAATTGACGATGATGAGAATGAACTTAGTGTATATAATGAGGACAGCCTAACTCCTGATGTATTAATGTTGCCACATGTTAATGCACAGACAGCCTTAGACCCTACCTAACACGGCAACCACATGCATTTTGAAACTCAAAATCTTACCCCACTCTCTCGTCCCAACCATGGCTAAACAAGCAACTAACGAGAGTTGCTATGTGTGCTCCTTGATACCCCACGCATCAGGAACACCTTAAGTCCTAATACCTCAAGAAACACCTATTGCGGAGGCCCAGTGTATTCATCTTGCACTGTGTAGAATTAGCACACAGCGTCTCATTACAACTGCTTCAAAATGCAAAAACCTGCCACAGCAAGCCTCATAGAGTACTCTGCATAAAGGAGCCATTTTTTTGTTATAAAAGGAACAATGTTTACAGACAATAGATGACAATAAGAAACAGTGACGTGTAAAGCAGAAGCATTGCGAGGACTGTCTGATGAAAAATTCCAATGGATTAACTAAACATGCGATCCAACCTGATCCCAGCACATTGCCAAACTAACCTGGGTAACGGCTCTCGAAAAAACAATCAAGATTCATTGTGAACTTCAATACGAACTTTGTTTCCACAGAAAAGGGAAGCTGCCCATGGGTGTAAACAAATATTGAAACAAGAAACTCATCCTCCCTGACATGAAGAAAGGAACAGAGGCTTTAATGGACACTTAGTGGGTATGCGGCAAACATGCATACTTGCTCCTCCCAATGTCATGGAGAGGTACTTATACACTGGCCAGGCTGCATACGGCTCTGCTGGTAATTCCTGAGAGTCATATGCAGAGGGGGGGGTGCAAGCCAAGATGTCTCCAGCACCCCTGTCAAGGCTTATAAAGGCATCTGCCATGGAGGCTGAGGCACGGCTTGGGGGCTGCTTAGTTTTTATCCCATGTATGGTGGTCACATGCTTGATAGATGTCTCATTCAAGATATTCACATTGTTGTTATATGGGAGTGGGATCTGAGGCTACTCCAACAGTTCTGCCTTTGAGGTGATTCAAAATAGAATTACAAAAAAACGTGCAGGCTTTCCCAAACTACCCCTAATTGCGCTCTGGGACATGTAATGTAATGATATGATTAATTAAATTTGGTTTGGTGAGTTTTACTAAGCTGCCATCACAGTTTGTCACTTTGTATTTACGGTTTTGCTCATCAGGTTTTATATTATTTTTGTATGTGTAGTTTTGGGCTATGTGGTATAGACACATGGTTTCCAAAGTGGTACTCCTGTTTGGGTAGTATGTGTCCAATAAATTGTTTTTTAAAATGTCTTGGCTGTTGGGATCATGTTTGGCTATTGTTTCTATATCTTCGTATGATTTAGAACTCTTTTTCTAGATTTAGCTGGACCAAGACTTAGCCATACTATATTTGCAGATTTACCATACAAAGCAGTACCAGTCAATTGATCAGCTGCTTCATAGGATCCACATTCTCTATGGGACAGCATGTTTATGCCCAAGCTGTATAATTTCTGAGACACTGTTTTATCTGATGACAGGTCATTCTAGAGGTCTTGGAGCTCTGTCTTTTCTGATTTGGTTAAGTATGCTGTGACATATCGTGCAACTGCAGTAGAATTGTCTGCAATGTACTGCACATCTATGTTTGCATTTCACAAGTGGGCAATGATTGCATTGTAATCATTGATATATTTTTCTTCTTCTTTTCTTTTTATGCAATATGTATTTTTAGGTGACTTACCTTTAACACTATGTCTAACTGAAGACATGAGGTTGTTCACTTGACCTGTATTTGTAACTGGTCTAGGGAAACCAAATCGGCATTTGGTGTAGTATTTCCCTTTGTTTTTGTATTTGCGAGGACAATATTTGCCACATTTGTGTCTTTGGAATTGTAAGATGTTTGCATGAAGATCACTATTTGTGGATTCTGACGGAATTTCACAAGTGACATATTTTTCAATAAACTGTAAAACAGTGGCATCACTGTCTTGACCAAATTTAGGAGCATCTTTAATCCATAAAAGCATGTGGACATGTGACGCTCCTCTGGCTTGGTATTCTTTTCTCCAAAAGAAGTGTTGCACTTCTCCGAGGGGAGGAACAGTTTTATTACAAATAAAATGTAGCATATCAATGAAGCGATGGTGAAAATATCTAGAAACATTAACAGGATCATGAGAACAAAGTTCTCCAGGTGTTAGTATATCTATGTTTGTTTTGTTTTCGTTTGATATGCGTAGGAAAGCATGTAAATCTTCCCATGCATATTCTGCGCAACTTAATGTAACAAACCAAGTGGGTGGGCCAAGGTTTCTGATCATACAACGTACATCTCCATGGCGTTGAAACCAGTACTCTTTAGTACCTTGCATATTTGCTAATAGATTTGTAAGATTTGCCTGTAAAACCTCATCTTTTTGTTGAACTTTTTGTAATAATTGTGTGGCTGTCATATTTTGAAAGTGCGATCCTGATTTTAATATGTGTGCAACTCCGTAACATAAAGTTGCTAGTTCACTTTCAAAGAGTAGGTGGAATATGTATTCCACATTTTGTCGAAATCAGGGATCTTCGGAATACATTCGTAATGAGTGATATTCTGATGCTGATATTTGAACAGGTCTATCATCGTATCTTCCTCCTTTGCCAGTAAGAAAGAGTAGAGGAAAAGCATGTGCTTCTATACTTTTTTCCCATATGCTGATTGGTGATCCTTTTGTTTGACTCATTTGGTACGTTTCCAGTGCATCTTCTATGGTGTCATTAGAGTGCAATGGGTGAATTGTATAATGGTCTAAAGTGTTTGCTATTGTAGCAGGATCTAGGAGCTCAAATTGACCAGTTTCTTGTGTCTCTTGAATTATTTCAGTTGTATCTTTCAAGTTTTCTTCAATATTAATTTCTTTGTAATAATCATTATTCTCTTTGAGATATTGCAGGGCTTCTCTAACTTTATGTAAATCTACCAGTTGCCAAATTTTTTTGTCTTTTGTAGGTACTCCATTTACCAAGATAATTAAAGATTGTTGCATTGGACGTTGCACTCCTAGAGTGTGCACATTTTCTTTTAGATCTAATGGTAAATACACTACTTTTCCATGAATACCTTTCACTAATTCAGAGGGAGGTAATTTTGCAGTTTTTGGTTGAAGGCGTATTATTGCTTGAAATGGATGAACTGTTTGAATTATGATGCTCTCATATAAATTAAGTTGTTGAAGGAGTTTTGGTAGTGGATGTAATTCCAAGTTATTTGAGATAGCACGTGAAGGAGTTTGGTTGTTGTCAAGTTTGGTAGTGCAGTAACTGCAAAGTATTATGGGGTCAGTTATTTCGTATTTGTTTTCTGCTATAAGGTAGAGGGCTAATTCAAACCATTTAGAATCTTCATTGTCTTCTATTTTGTATGAAAGGTCTATAGTTTTTGTGTTACTTTTATAACACGTTCTGCGGCAACATACACACACATGGTTTGGTACTTCAGCTGAAGTGCTTTGAAATTTTAGTATTTCTTTTTTGTATGTGTGTAGTGAAAGGTTGCCATGTGCAGATTTGTTACGAAGTTGGTTGACAGCTAATTTATCTTGTAAGTGGGTTTCATTTCCAAAATATTTTTTCTGTATATACTCGATTTCTTCTAGTAGGTCTTTTGGTTTACCATGTAGAAGAATGTTATTTAAATTGGCTAGTGCTAAAGCAGGACTTTTTGCATAATACAGTTTATAAACTAGATTTCTTATACTTGCATGATGTGTTGATATCCTTTTGATATCATGGAAGGTTGTTTTGCAAGTAGCTCCTGATATGCAGGCCAACAAATGTCCTTGCAGTCCTGTGTGCTTGCGTACTGGACAAGCATCCATACTTTGCAGTATTTCAATTTTGATTTTGTCTTTGCTTTTCACATATTGATTGAGTAATAGGCATAAAGATTCGAACATTTTTTTGGGAATGTTACACATTGACGTGCATGGCCATGTGTAAATTAGATGTTCTGATTCAGTCGAATGGAGGGGTAAATCTAAGTTTTGAGGGCATATTTTTGTAAGGAGTACTTCTTGTTCCATTATGATATTATTAACTTTTTCATAACCTCGACCACTGCTATGTATGGCAATTGTAGTTGTTTGCTTTTGTTTGTACGCTTCTTCATTAAAGTATGGCTCTGTGCTTGTAGTGTGACTCCATTCACCTCCACAGATATTTAAGAAGTTATTTCTGTTCACATTTCGTTTATTGAGAAGTCTTTTTTGTAAATTTAGTTATTAGTTATTTAAATTGGCTAGTGCTAAAGCAGGACTTTTAGCATAGCACATTTTATAGACTTTTGATATGATGGAAGCTGCTTTTGCAAATAGGTCTTGAAATGCAGGCTAATGAATGTCTTTACAGTCCTTTGAATTTGCGCACTGGACAGGTATCCATATTTTGCAGCAGTTTTATTTTGATTTTATCTTTGCCTTTCACATATTGATTGAGGATCTGGCGTAAAGATTTGAAAGATTTTTTGGCAATGTTACACATTGATGTGCATGACCATTTGTATACTGGATGTTCTGTTTCAGTCGAATGGAGAATTGATTCTGTGTTTTCTGGGGATATTTTTGTAAGCAATATTTCTTGTTCCATTATGGTATTATTAACTTTTTCATAACCTCGACCACTGCTATGTATGGCAATTGTATTTGTTTGCTTTTGTTTGTACGCTTCTTCATTAAAGTATGGTTCTGTGCTTGTAGTGTGACTCCATTCACCTCCACAGATATTTAAGAAGTTATTTCTGTTCACATTTCGTTTATTGAGAAGTCTTTTTTGGAAATTTAGTTATTAGTTTTGTTAGTGGTTTAATTCTGTTTAACACAACAATAAATAAGTTTCTTTTGAGAAGAATTGCACTGTCTATCAACGCTTCTAAGATTACTTTCCTATGATAGGTTTGAAGTGTTGAACCTGGTTTCTCTCCTGTTTTTATTAGATTTTGAATGACTTTGTGACCGAACATTTTGGCTAATATACTTTTCTTGGTATGCTTACTTTGTATTATATCAAGATTTATAGAAGACGTTTTATTTGTAGTGATAGTTGATTTTCTGTTAATAGTTTTTTGGGTCGTTTTACTTTGTGATAGAGGAGGCAAAGTTTTTGCACTAGAAACTTCTTCTGTTTCACAACATGACTGTATTAGCTCTTGTGTTTCAACGTTTTTTACAAATTCTGCTATAGATGGGTGTTTATGTTGGAGACTTTTCTTTTCATTTGCTCTACTTTTGCGTCCCTTTCTACGGAGTTGCTTTTTGGTGGGCATTCTTTAGCGTCTTTTGAAAAAAATACAGAAGGTATGGGTTGGGGTTTTCTGCAATGCATGTGTGTTGCGTGCATGATTGTTTGAGTAAGATGATAAAGATGTATGTAATGGTGTGTGATTGTGAATTGGGAAGTTGAACTACTAGGGATGGGTATTCTTCAATTAATGTGTTACTAAACTGGGGTTCAGATGACAGAAAAAAGTAAGCCGGTGGTGTGGAGAAGAATAAATAATATAGGTAAAGCTATACAATTAAAACAGTTGTTTGTTCTACAACATCTACATTCTACCGGCTGAGTTGGGTAATTTGTGTGCCGAAAAATAGGAATTTGAGGGCCATTCTGACAGGAGATCACTGTTTAAGACGGGGGGGATTTTTGGTCAGAATGGTGCAGAATCTCTATTTCTAGGCACAGAAATACCATGAATGCACCGTACAGTGCGTGTGAGTTATAAATCAAATATTATGGTAACAATCTACTTACTTTTTTTTCAAAAATGAGTAGTTTGCTTCTTAGTTGTTCTTTGTAAATCAAGATCGGCTGCTTCTATTCAGGAGAATGGGCTTCACTGCAATTGTAAAAGAAAGAAATTAGTAATTTGGTTGCTATATAGCACTGTTTTCATTTTAGACATAGATTTTTTTTATATTGAAATGCTCAGCGCCTTCCTGAAAACCATTAAAACTATATTATGACTAAGAGTAGGAAAGAAAATATCTTTACTATGGTTTGTGGAATTCATAATCTACCAACGTATACCACTATTCTTGTAACTAAGCTTTTCCGCGTAATAGTGAGTCATTGTCATCATAGCTCTCAACCATGTATGTCGCAAAGGCAGGTGAAATCACCTGATTTTGTTTTTGGCGGGTGAGACGCCCATTGGAATGAATGGGCATGCAGGAGGCTTGGCGGGTGAGTCAGTCCTTTACAAGGCGGGTAACACCCACCAAAAGCGTGTGAGTTGAGAGCTATGTGTCATAGCCTGCTTTTGCACGTAACAGTGAGTGAATGTCATAGTCTGCTTGTCCTATATAAATGTATGTAAGTACTTATATAAACGAAAAAAATTTAAACCAATTATGTCTGTACAAATATTATTGTTTGAGATTTGATCATAGAGTGTGTATGTTATTTTGTGTGATTATATGTTGTGTATATATTTTATTTCAAAAATGTTAGTTTAATAGTATTTGCATGTGTGTGTGTGTATGAAGAAATTAAACGATATAAAGGTTTGTAAGTGACAGGTCATTATAGGACAATGAAACAATGATCGTCCATTCATTTTTCAGATTATAGAAGGTAAAAGTCGGTTAGAAAATGTGTTCATGTACTGTGTAGAAAATATGCATACCTGTACTTTCTGTTCATGTATATGGATATGGACCAAGCTGCAAGTAGAAATATTGGAGATTTGTATAGTATTTCTCGTAGATTGTGGTTGTCAATGGTATGAGACTTGTACTCCGAGAGATACACCGTACATTTGTAGTGCTGCTCTATGATGATGCAGTTACATGTAGAGTTATTTGATTTGATTGGTGGATGGTCATGTGATTCCTTAGCTACATCCAATGAGGGAATGGCACAGAGAGTGAAATCGAAATGGTAGCAGGGCTGTACATGTTACGATACGTTCGCGGACATGGCGGTAGTTCTAGGACACGGCGTATTACATCCGGGGAATTTGGGGAGGAGAGGTATGGAAATGAGATTGGATGAAGCAAGGGATTGGTCAGTACAGTTTAGTGAGTGTGTTGTGCTAGGAGAGGTTTTCTCAGATATTGTTTTTGCAGAGAGAAGAACAGATAGCTATGGCTGAGTGTTTCAAAACACAGATTGTATGGATTTTGGGAGACTCGTGGATTCATTGGTTGAAGGTGCATGCAGAAAGCTGTAGAGTATCTATAGATCTTGGATTCCCACATGTGGAAGTGCACTGGCATGGAGTGCATGGAATGAAGTGGTTGGACTTACTACCTCTCTGTGCAACTTTGAAGATAGAGGAACATCCAGACATAATTGTAATTCATTGTGGATGGAACAGTTTAGGACATGTGTCTGGAATTTCTTTGCAATTTGCAATGAATGAAGGATTTCAGAAGATAATGGACATGTTTCCAAACTCTAAAATAATTTTTTCACGGATTGTGCAGAGACAAGAGTGGCTTCGTTCTTTCTCATGTGGTCCACAAATGGAGAAAGCAAGGCATAATGTTAATAAAGCTGTTTGTGCCTTCCTAAGAAATTTTGGCATGTCCTCTTTTAACAATGAAAATATTTTGTTTCGTAGTACATACATTTTTCGCAAAGATGGAGTCCATCTTACTTATGCTGGCAATCAGATTTTTCTGAGAAATGTACAAAATGCATTGCAACCTTTTTTAGAAATACAGAATTTGTTTTGAAGTACGTCTTACGTAGTTAAAATGTTTTACATTCAAACACCTCCCAAAGGCTCTTTTCAGAGCCACCACTTCCTGTTAGAGAAAAATGCATTGGTTTCAATAGGGTAGCAATGCAATTGTTTTTCTGTTCGCGGACCATCCGCTGACTTTCACGAAATGGAAATGGCTATGCTTTATGTATCTTTACTTCTATTTTTTAACTGTGAAAGGCGGCTCTGAAAAGAGCCTTATTTTTTTTTGATTTTTGTTATTTTGTATTTTTTTGTTCTTTTTTATACATGACACACTAGGAGAGGAGGGAAAGGAGGGTAAAGGGTGGGGGACACCAACCAAAGGGATAAGAAAGGGCGAGCTGAGAGAGGAAGATGTAGAGTGGGTTTTATTTGGGTAGTGAGCAGGTCTTCTGGTGCTCTGAGACGATCGTCTCAAAAGCACTCCGAAGTCGCTCCCCCCTGCAGAGTACTGTGTCACAGTACACACATACAACTGTGACCCTCGAAAGGTAAGGGTCATCAGAATTCTGTATGGCCTGTGAGGCAGCTTGAGGAAGACGCTGTCCCACAGAGGTGTTCCTTGTGGTGACAGGATCAGGAATGGAGGATGAAGTCGAGGCAATCAACCTACTACGCTTCTCGCAAGGTACAACCTTGCAAATGGCCCCAGTGTGGAATGAGCGCAGGTGTCGCTTCATGGTAGTGGTCCCAAAGCTATACGAACCATGCTTCCCGTGACTGAGTACCATTACAGGTGACACGGTTTGCATGAGACTTAGGACCGTTTCCATGAACGGTAAACAACCGCCACACCCAAGATTCACGCCGACGGCGGGTAGTAGGGATATCCTCTACCTCATTCTCGTCATCCGCTTCTTCCTCCTCTGTATCCTCACTCTGGTTCCCCTCTTCAGGCCCTTGGGGAAATGGTGGTGGTGGAGGGGGTGGGGGTGGTGCTGAGGCAGATGTAGCACCATGTGGTAATAATCGAGCCATGGATGTCATAGGCTTGGAGATGGAAATCTCAAAATCTGCAAAGTATGCAGCAAAATGCAGTGTGCTCTGTGGCATAGTCAGAAACACAATGAGAATGCCCTCTAGGGCGTGGTCTTATATCGGGGTGCTTGTGCGCGGGTCGCGGACATGCGCGCCGTCTGCAAGACAGATCGAACATCAAAATAGGTTCAAAAAGTCACAAAAACTATGTGGAAAGTTAGGATTAGTATGTGGGATTTGTGGTATGGTGATTTTTTAATGAGAAATATTGTGGATTACTTGGAAATGTACTTTTAAACTGGTCGGGGACATGAACAGTGTCCGCATTTAGAGCACGAGAGGAGCGTGGGCGCGGTCACATGATTGTTTTGTGAGCATGTTCGCTAAGGTAGCGGTCGTCTGCAGGACACCCAATGTACGGACATTGTTTTGCGCATGCGTGTTGATGTTCTACGGACAGTGTTCGGGTGCTGAACTAATTAAAAGTGCGTCACATGTAAAATGAACAGTTACGGACAGCCGTTTGTTCTTAGCACAGTTTAATTTATTTGCTAACAATACAGACAGAAATAGCGTTTCAAGCTCACCTCCATTTTCGTTTATTTACGAACAATTCAGGACACTACGAGTGTTCTTTGAACATTTTCAACTTGCATGAGAACATTACAGACAGATGTAGTGTCCTCAGGACAGTTACATTTTCGTTTCTTTACGAACATTTCCGAACAACCGCGGTGTCCGTGGACACCTAAATTGGTTTTATCACAAGGAACTGAAAGTAATTACAACAAAATATAAGAAAAGTAAATTTATTTCATATATATATACAATTATGACTGGGAAGGTGGGGCAGAAACGGAAACAAAAACAGGAGAATTAGGGATTTCTAGATAACTGGGATCAGGTGAAGAAGGGAAGGAAATCTCATCGAAACGCTTTGGTCCATAGACAGGGTTTGGGGATAACTGCGTGGGATAGGGTGAGGGGGGACAAGTGCAGGTTGGACAATGGTGTGCTGTTGGGGGTTTCACATAATTTTCCACAAAGTTTTTCAAATCCATAAAATTTTGCATAAGGTCGTCCATTTTTTGATTAATCTGCTGTAGAGTGATATCCTCTGATTGTTGTTGTGAGATGCTTGGAATTTTTGTATGGTCTGTAATAAAAAAATGTATATGTTAAATGTAAAGTTTTTTTACTGAATTTCAATTTCATAGGTTTTTAGTAGCGCAACTTAACCATAACGTCCCTTTAACAATGTTTTTTCACTGAATTTCATAGGTTTTTAGTAGCGCAACTTAACCATAACGTCCCTTTAGCAAAGTTTTTTTACTGAATTTCATAGTTTTTTTTTACTGAATATATATATATATATATATATATTCAGTAAAAAAACTTTGTTAAAGGGACGTTATGGTTAAGTTGCGCTACTAAAAACCTATGAAATTCAGTAAAAAAAACTTTGCTAAAGGGACGTTATGGTTCAAAGTAAAACCGAAAAAAACCCTGAAATTCAGCAGCTATGGTAACACAAGCAACCATAACGCGCGCCACCGTGCACTGCTAACACTAACACCCAGGACATCAAAGATGACATCACTAATGTCATTGATGACATCACTGATGACATCACATGGCTGGCTCTCCCTTTTTATCCTTTACTGACATATCGAAGCCACATAGTTTTCTTCAGTGACCATAACTGCCGAATTTCTGGGGTTTTTCGGTTTTACTTTGAACCATAACGTCCCTTTAACAAAGTTTTTTCACTGAATTTCATAGGTTTTTAGTAGCACAACTTAACCATAATATCCCTGACTTCATATACATGTAACATAGAACATACTAACCCCCTCGTATTGATTTTCATGTCCGCGGACTACCGCCATGTCCGCTGATATATCGAAAATCTGAGCGTGGTGAATGTAAATTTAAATAGTGTGCCCCATTTTCCCTTTGAAGTTGGCTCTGAAAAGAGCCGTTTTTTGGGGGTTTTTTTACAGATGCTTGACAGACACCTGTTATTTTGTATTTTTTTTCTTGTTTTTTTTTCTTACTTTACTCCGACAATTTTCACATAACCTTCTCCAAAGCAACCCTTACATTCCAAAATAGAAAGGCATTTCCCGTAAAAGATAAAGAAATGCAATCTTCTTTAAAATTAACAGCATTACTTGCATCAATATTCTCATTATTACAGAAGAACATACCAGCTCTAAGCATGAAGGCACACATGCCTCGGTTGATGGCACACCTAGCAATGTTTTGCTGAGGACAAAAAACGGAACTATTGTCCCATATTGCCCTAGGTAGTAATCCAGAAAAAATTACTTTCGCATTTGGAAGGATCTTCATTACGGCTTGAACCAAGCGTTCCAAATCAGCCAACAAAGTAGGGGCACTGACGTTGCCCAAATGGAAAGCACCATAGTGCAAAACTACCACATGCGGACTGTTCATAGTGGCCATATCCTCACAAACTTGTACAATTCCCTGTACATTGCAATCAGGCACATAGCTCCACACCACCTCCACTCCTTTCACATCAAAGTTCTTTGCAACATGCCTGCATTGAGCGTACTGTTGTAAACCATACACAAACATATCTCCAAGCACCAACACCCTGAATTTCTCTATTTCTGCCATCTTCACCACACACAGTCTCTTTCAACACAAATCCAAAACCTCGACATCTGATTGGCTGATCCGTACAGTCTTCTTTCCATGTTGGATTTCCTGGAAAAACCCGGATGTAGCACGCCCTGTCCACGAACAGCCGCGGTGTCCGCGGACGGCGTCCACTTTACTCTTTGTGCCATTCCCTCATTGCATACAGCTAAGCAATCACACAATACGAATAACGTCCTCAGAACAACCCCATTTTGTGAATTTTCGAACATTTCAGGACAATTATAATTTCATTATTCAACATATTAACATTACAAATATTATACTTTCATCTTGTACTCTGCACACAATGCTATGTTTCTCCATTAGTAGCTCAGTATACTAGATAGAATCCCATAATACAATGCTATTTATATCAATGCATCGTTCAAAGCACTAATAACGGTATGATATTTATTGCAATATCCTTGACACTTTTTTCGCAAAATTATAATAAAAATCCCTAGTACACAAATTCCATGAAAAGTACATACACATGTGATGTCATCATTGATTTCATCAATGACATTTGCGATGTCATCTTTGATGTCCTGGGTGTTAGTCTTAGCAATGCACGGTGATGGCGCAAGTTATTTTTCATAGCTTACCATAACTTGCGATTTTCAGGGGTCTTTCGGCTGTACTTAGAACCATAACGTCCCTTAAGCAAACTTTTTTTAATATCACCTAAACAATATACAAACATGGCGTGCAAAAACCAACTTCTACAGATGGCTTTACACAGAATGTTGCAAAGTAAGAATGTATGCTCGTTCACAGTGAAGGTCAGTTGCTTTCATTTTTTTTTCGGGCCCCGGAGAGGTTCACAAAGCATACTATAAAGTTGTATCGTGTTTTGACCTTGACAGACAGAGAGTGTGATGAAAGACTTCTGTTGAAGAAGTGTTGCTAAAACGTAAGAGAAGATAAGGATGAAATGTCTGAAACGAAACCACTTTTATATATTATATCACTATGCGAAAGATCGTTCGCACACGCGGAGTCGTATTTTGGGACTGCACTACTCATAGACAATGGAAATTGCAATTGTACTGTAAGTAGCCCTTTAGATTATTTTATACCAAATATAATTACAATAGCCTAGCATTAAAGACCGCTCAAGTTGAACTTGTTCGTTGAAAGTGGCATCATGTTTTCTACCGCGCACTATCACCGCCAAATTGATCCCCTGTCGTTTAGAGGGCTCTGAAAAAGGCAGACGACACTGGGTGGTTTAATAGAAATAATGTAACCGGTCTATAGGCGGTCAAGCGCTCTACTCGCTGTGCCACTTCACTGTAGCCTGTCAAGTGACACAGCGAGTACAACGCTCGCTTTGACATCCGTGCACAGCTTGCTAACGCAAGTTTGAATCCCGGCAAGGCCAAACTCAGCCTTTCATCCTTCCGTGGTCGATAAATGAGCACCACACACCGTGGTTAATAATAAGCACCGCTTAGATACCTCACGGTTCTTAGCGCTATATGAATGGGAAAATATTATTATTTTATTATTAACATACTCCGTTGCACTATCTTCGATAGCAAATAGTTTCACGCCCTAATAAATAAAATGATGATTTCTAATGAAGATCGGCTAGTGAGGCTAATTTATGTTTTTTAAAACAGGTACGTGGCCCCATTTTGCCTATGTCACGATTTACAGACTCCAGTGGATGGGGTCTTCAACTGCCAGGTGCAGGTCCAAATATGCAACTTCATGGCCCTCACCATTTTATGGGACAATCGCCAAGGACCAATATGCCCTTACGCAGTACTGGTGGCTACAAACAACATACCAACCACTAGGGTGGTCTAATGGCTCGTTGTTAGAGCAACCTTCCGATTATCAGAGCGACCATTTACTGCTTTTATCATAAACTAACAGCCTATCTACCACAAAGGAACAACGCATGGCTCAAAATAAACTTTTGCTGTTCAACAGCAGAGACAATAGCAAATCGCTGAATATTCAATAAACATTTCATGTGAAATAAATGTACTTTACGAAATGTACAATCCTGCTGTTTACTTTTAAACCGCAGTTTCATATTCCGAATTGTGGCGCACTGAGTTGTAAACTGATCTAACACCCTCTGTACCGCAAAGGAACATCGCGTGCCTCAACATGAACTTTTGCGGATCAACAACAAAGACTAATGCAAATTGCTGAATATTCTCTAAACATTTGATGTCAAATAAATGCACTTTACAAAATGTACAATCTTGCTGTTTGCTTTTAAATCACTGTTTCATATTCCGAATTGTGGAGCGCTATGTTGTGACATAATATGTGTTGTCTTCCAGGTTCTGTGTAAAGTCACTTAGGACTGCAGAGAACGTGGCGCGTTTGATGACGCACCCTGTAACATCAGGGAGAGAGGCGGGGAATATGAATGCTTTGATAATATCAGGCTTAGGGGCGGGAGATATGGTTTAGTGTCGCAAAAGCAAGTCAGCCAGGTCAATAGCGCCAGTCATAGGATTATCACATAATGTCGGCGCACACCAGCCGGATTTATCGTTTCTTTAGTGGACAAAAAGTCGGTTGATGCCCATAGGAAATTGTGCTATTAGCGGACAAAAGGAGTGGTCTTAAAACACTTTCACCCTGACAACGAACAATACAAACAACGTTCTCAGAACACCCCCATTTTGTGTAATTGCAACCATTTCGGGACACCGCGAGTGTTCTTAGAACACATTCAACTAGACAGATTATAATACGGACAGCGTCCTGAGGGCACCCCTAGTTTCTGTATTTACAAACAATTAAGTACACCGCGAGTGTTCATAGCTCATTTTTACCTTGCTTGCGAACAAAAATGACACATACTCCGTCCTCTAAACACCCCACCATTTAGTTTATTTACAAAATGTCAGAACAGCCGTGTTCTCCGCGGACAAATCGAATGCAACAAAAACATCTAGCACATTAAAAAAAAAAACATTGAACCTATCTCATTTACCCCCACCCTCCCCAAACACTCTAACACACCAACACACGGAACTAAATACAATTTTTTATCCACGTTTCACTGTGCTGTACGCGGTCGACGGCATATACAAGATGGCGGGCGGCACAGAAAATCTGACGCACTCCACGCCCCTCGCCGTCCAATCACCTAACACGTTGCATGTCTGCGGACATGACGCAAGGCCATGGGTCAATCGGGGTGCTGTCCTCGGAGCGAACAGGGAAGTCCATCCGCGAAGCGAACACAGACATCACTAATTTGTGCCTTACGTTTTGGTCATTTTATAAAAAACTACTGGACGGATTTACACCAAATTTGCAAAAGCACGCTTTTGGGACCAAGCCCCGCTCATGCCGCTAATTTGGTGTAAATACGTCCAGCGGTTTGGCCTGTGGCTGTGTGCAACGTTTTTTTCCATTATGTCTATAGGAAAAAACAAAAGTTTTGGGACCCCCCTTATAACCTTGCCCCCCCTAGACCAAACCTCTCCAAACTTTGCAAAAGAATTCAGAGTGGGCCACATACTTTTTTTGCAAAGTTTGGTGAGGATTCGTCCAGAGGGAGCGAAGTTATAAGCCACCCAAAAAATGATCTTCATATGGAAACACCAACTTAACCATTACTACATGGACGCTACCGCGTCCATGTAATATATTTATTAAAGTGACCATTTGAGGGTAGCTGAGTTTGTGGCAAAGCGTTGTTCCTTATACAAGTCCACACCATTTCACCAATCTGCACAGAATTGTGCATAGTTACTTGTTAGAACCCTCTGAACAATACTGACTACATGACCTTTGGGCACCCCACCCCTTTCCCCAGTTTCCAGCAAAACTCTGAATTTGTTTGCAGGTTTGTGGCTTGGCGTAGCATTGTTACTTAAACAATTTCACACTGTTTCACCAATCTGCACCAAAATTGTGCATAGTTCTGTTATGACCCTCTGCACGTGACTGGCTACATAATGTTTGGACACCCCACCTATTACCCCATATTTCAGCACATTCACACATGAGGCAGTTGCCTGAAATTGTTGAAACATCAATGTGGTCATAGAAGGACCGGTCCCGAAACGAGGAGCAAAACTTGAGGTCTCATCACGTTTCAAGGTCATAGGATGCATGGTTCCCGAAATATTTGCACTGCAATGCACCACAATGGACTGCACATGCCAGGAAGAGGCAACAGGTGGGGAGAGAGCATAGAAGGTCCCAGTATGCAGCAGCTCACCAATTCTCTCCTCCCCTCAACGCCTGCTCCGGGGTGTGTTAGCCAGTCACACACGCCCATTCTCGGGGCAGTTTGCTTTAGTGTGCAAAGCACATCAAGCAATAAGCAAATTGGAACAAAGACGTACAGGATCATTGTTTTTTAACAATTGAACAGAGTGTTATCATGTCTGTCTACAGAACACGTTCAAAGACCGAGTACCTTTGCTAGTGTACTATAAAATGTGCAAAATGTAGGAGATTGGTACTGATGACCAGGCTGAACTTTCAAGTACACAAGAGGACCAGCCTCTGCTAGATTAAAAAGATTTCTGTAACATAGGATCGTTTGAGAATAGTAGCGATTTCGTACTGTTTTGTACAAGCTACTCTGACCTGGTAGGATATTTTTAAATCCTTTCTTAGGAAGTATAACATCAGGTTTTATCGTGATGCACTTTGTTTTATACTGAATTGTAATTAAACTCCTTTTCTGAACAGTTTATACATATTTGTAGCGTGAGCTCTATCAAGGCGCGCCACTGCTTTGTACATAGTCTGTCATTTCCTATCGTTTTTAGCAAGGATTTATTCATTATACTCTTGTTTTGTATGGTTTTAACTGTTAATGGAGAAAACCACCTCTAATAAAGATTGACTGATTGATGATACATACCATTTGTTTTGAATTAATTATGGGTTGCAATTGTAGAAGACATTTACATCAAAAGTCCAGTTACTGCATGCAGCATTTTCCACTTGCCTCTTTCATGATATATCACTTGCAGAGGTAACTAATAATAGATGTGATAGGGAATGGGTTATTTTTGCTACTTCCTCCCACAGACCTCAGTGCTATGGTCTGCATGCTTACCTGACTTTTTGAAGGTTAGTGAAGCCAACAGCCTTACTTACCTTGGCTTTGCTTACTTTTTATGGAGTCCCTGAGACTACCAGAACTTGGAGACCTTATCTCCCTTAATGGAAGAATTTTCATAATTTTTACACTAAACACACGCACCTTACCATGAAGTGTGTTAGGAATAATTTGTGTCCCTAGACATTTTCCTTTTACAACATTTCTATTGCAGACTCAATGTGTCCAAGATGGGCTGATGGTAGCAGATATTTTTTTACTGTGTTTTTTGCATTTGCATTTTACAGATGTGTAGAATGGCCATATATGGAAATCCGTTTCCCAGGCAAAACTCCTGCTTTCTCGGGCAAAGTGGGGCGGAGCTGTCTCTGTGTGAACTGAAGTCTTGGTCTAGGCCCAGTCCACATCCAAGCCAAAGTGTGTCTGTTGCTGTGCAGATTTGTTTGTTAGAGGCATTCCATGATTGGACTACCCATGCCAGTTTGGGGGGTGCACATTGGTGGGATTGGGAACAACTCCAGCACAAATCCAGGATAGAAGGAGGACTCCAGCAGCCTTTCTGTTCTTCTCTAGGCCCTGGTTGGTGCTTGACCCCTAGACCAGTGGAAACAGCCTGTACCACCCCTGCATGAAGATACATAATTAATGAGCTTTTGGAAGTTTACCTGCACCACTTGGTGGATTGACCAGTCGCCATTCTGAGTTCAACATTGTAACATTGCAGATCTTCAACTTTGGAACACAACACTTTTCCCTGTAGCTTCAGCCTTCCTGACCATTCAGAAGCCATGCAGGGCTTGTTCCATTGTTTTCACCAAAAGGAACACCTGTCACCTGCCTCATTGCAGTGACCACTGCTGCAATCCACATTTTTCCGTATGCTGGATCTTTCCTAAGGTCTCTGATCCATGGAGGTGTTCATCCTGTCGAGCAAAGGGTTTTGAATTGTTCATTCTGCAGCACTGTATCATCAGATCCTGGAACCGCTATCTAGCAAGTCCTAAATCTGACCACAAAAATTACCTGTGCATCTGTGGGCCCAGGACCTCCCTCAACCAGACAAAGCCAAGAGGTAAGTAGGCCCAGCAGATTCACTAAACCTTTAAGTGGTAAAGTGGTTGATGAAGAAATCAGATTAAGGGGGTGAGTGTTCATACCTAATTCAGCACTCCACCATAGGGTTGTATGGACGTAAAGTCCAAATCCTAACTCTCCCTTCCCTTGCTAAGATTGCTGATGATCTGTCAAAGAGTCCCCATCTGGGCTTTAACTCGAGTGATGGGATTGGGACAGAAGCCTTCAAGAACTTAACTTAACTTGTAAGATCGATCAAGGTATATTGAGGCTTAGTACCATCAAAAATTGGATCCGCCAGTCACAAAGTCAAAAGTTATGAATATAACTTTATTCTGTACAGATTCAAATATCAAAGCAGATAGCTATCTCCCTCCCTAACACCTCACAGTGTGTACCAGAAAGCACTGTGTCATCACAAAACATGCAGTATTTATACACAGTCCCGGTCATAGCCCAGCCCATCTCCAAACTAATAGGTTAGAAATTTGGGTTTGTGCCCAGTTCACAAAAAAAATATACAATATTGGTTTGTACTTTTGACATGTTGTCCCATCCTTGAAGATTCAATGGTGTTGTTGGTTCTCCAGCGTAGTTGATCCTAGTTTCAAGAAAAAAATTCAATAGTTTATTGCTAAGGCACATAGTTCTAGTTTGTCTACCATTCAGTTCTTATGTTTGAATATGGCTGAGGCTATTGATGCAGACAACACTTTAAATTGAAGTTCACTTTGGCTCCAAGGTTCCTTAAACATACTGACAAACTTTGTTGTAGTCAGCTGTGTGGATCTTTAATTTTTAAAGTAAGTCCTGTTTCAAGAAACATACAAAGGATTCCTTCAAAAACAAACAGCATTAGTTTACATGCATTGTATATCACTGGTTGAGGGAGGATGAGTTTTGTAGACTTAGATAACACTTTGGGCCTCATTACGACCCAGGCGGTAACCATGGCGCTATTTGCGCCATGGTTGCCTCCTAAACCTTACCGATTCCGCCATGGTGAATGGAGCAATTACCGCCCCATTCCAAGGTTGGCATGGCGGTAATTCCCCATTCACAATGGCCCTTCCCCATTCCCATTGAGCCCTCATAGGGCTCAATGGGAATGGGGAAGGCGCTAATAACGTTAACGCTAATTGCGGTACCGTTATTAGCTCCAAAGTCCCTTTGCGGGTCCTGTCCTTAACGCCTGGTAAAACCAGGTGTTAAGGGAGGACCCGCAAAGGGAGCTCGGAATAGGGCGGTAAGGGATTACCGGCACCAGTGCCCTTACCGGTACAGGTATTCCATTACCGCCCGGGTCGTAATGAGGCCCTTTGAATGAGAGTTAATTCTGGCTACAAGGCCTGTTTGCACAGGACAAATAGTCTGCTCTGCCAGCCCCAGTGTTGACATAGGCTCAAAGGTCGTTTCTGCTCTGGAAGATGAAAACATGGTCAATCATTACTGAACAGAGAGCAGAAGTTAGAATCAAGATGGATGATGTTTTCCAAAATGGTGTTTGAAGTCAATTCTAATTAACTGCAGGTTTTAATACAAATGCAAAATGACGCAGGACAATATTCATAATCAGACGATATTTATGCGAATATGGTTTAACAAACTTTTTTTTTACAATTTCTGGAACACTTACATGCAACCATTGACCTTGACAACTCTTGTTCATAAATAACATATTAAATCCACCAAACTCTCTGCAACATGAATATTGGGGAACTGTTGACATTTGGGCATCAGAGCAGAACCGATTAAGAACTATGGACCTGACCTAGATTCAATTGTGAGTGTCTTATTTGTTTTCTAATAATGTACTTACTTTTCTCCAACTGGCACTAAATTGCTATTTGTCCCAATCTTCACTTGCAGTACCCTAGACAGTTGCCTTAACATATTGCTTTTCATATTTAGATAATAGAACTGGTGAGATAGCTCAGGGGATGAGCACTCCCTGCAATGATATGTGTGTGATTTGCAGGTCACAGGTTACATGTCACAGGTTCGAGTCCTGGCAAGGCCAACTCACTGTTTCATATGTATTTTAAATGAGTATAAAATTCAGTTTGGTGATATTGGATGTAAATATTTTGAATGTAAAGCACTTTTGCAAAAGCGCTATATAAATAACACATCCTTATCAATATAACTATTTATCATTAATATTGCTTGCAAATGCCTGTTTCCAAGTGTAAGAGTGCAGTAGTAAGGCTCAGACACAATGCTGGTATGTTTTTGGATCTAGACTTGCATTGATAGTAAGAGGGCTGGGAAAATGCTTCTCTATCCCTAAATCTAAGAGCAGTTTCCCTGCCTCAAAGGAACCTAATGAAATTGTCAGGAAGTCCAAAACTAAAACGCCAGTCACTGCCGTGTCCAAAAACCTACTACTGTCCCTACCACTAATAATATAGGATAACTGTGCAAGGACAACAGAAAAGTTCCCAGTCTCACTGGTAATAAAGTGATACAAAATAAGGTTCCAAAATATGCGACTCCAAATACTAGGGTTGTGCTCCTTTCCCCTAGACTTATTCTTCTCTCAAGTCCCTCAATACCTCACAAGAAACTGTTGTCTTCACAGTTCCTGTATCCTATCAGCGTGGTATGCTCTGCTACCAAGCATAGGATACAGTTTTGCTTATCTGTCCTAAGGTTCTTCACCCTCTTATCCTAGACCTCTAATGTGGGTGCAGGTCCCAGACTTGTAATACTTAACACAGCTTGGTTTGCTTCACTGCCAAGCAAGTGTTTACTCTTGTAATGATTATTTTCTTCCTTCTTGGGTCCTAGATGCTCTTGGCTTCAAACGTTGGCTTCACATATTGGTGCAAGTCCCAGACTCGCAAGATTGTGTTACATCCACTTGTTTCACTCTCTTGCCAAGTACACAACTCTCTCATTTACTTTGGGGTCCCAGACATTCTCTTTCATCAGGGTCCCAGACCGCGTCGCTTTAGGGTCCTAGACTCGCAGTTTCATTATATCCGTTTGGTCCACTCTGCTGCCATGCTTACAACTGTCTCTTCTTTACATCAGATTCCCAGACGCTCTCTCTATTTTGGTTCCCAGACCCTCTTTCTCTTGGGTGCAGGTCCCAGACTCGCACCTTTGCGTTGTATGCACTTGGATCATTCTCCTGCCAGGTATACAACTGTATCTCCTTTGTTTCAGGGTCCCAGTTCCTCTCTCTCTTTTGGGTCCTAGACCCTCTTTCTCTTGGGTGCAGGGCCCAGAAATGCACCTTTGCGTTGTATATGCTTGGTACATTCTCCTTCCAAATATACAACAGTCTCCACTTTGTTTCAGGGTCCCAGTTGCACATTATGTCTCGCTTGGCATCGGGGTAAGTCTCTCACTATTCCTCTTCGGGGGATGGCCTCCCGCTCTCGTCTCTCTCCGGCACGTTCTCTTGCGCCTGAGCATAACACTGGTTTCCTTTGGAACTCACACGTCGGGTGATGTATTCACTAGAGCCCATCCATAGGCTTGGAAAGCTAGACTGCTCGCTCTGCATCACACAAGTAATCTGTGTACTCCTAGCCATCTTCTTCATCAAAGTATCAGCCTTAAAGCTGCATGCATCATACTTTGTACTACTTGGTTTCTAATTGTTGTCATTTAGGTTAACTTGACAGCAATACTTAACCAGGGAGGGGGCAGGAAGATTTGGAAAAGGAGTTGGACATGAAGAAGTGGGGAGATACCACTCTGTGGTGATGATTGTCCTAAATCCCATAGGGGGGTCCCCAACCATTTAATCCATCCACTGTTCACCACCCCCAGGGAACTATTATACTGTGGACATACCGCCCTGGCCCTATGGGAAAGGTCTCCCCTATGGAAGAAGGGACAACATCCTCAGATTCGTCACATAAGGGCTGATGTTTTGTTAGTAGAACCCCCAAAAGTATAAATGTGTATGAGTAGTAGTTGTAAGACAATACTTACCTGAGGTTTTCATTGCTTATTCACAGGCCTAATACATTTTTTATATTTGTGTATATCTTTTGTGTAATGTGAATTATTGGACCGCTCTGGAGTCTAAGCCTTACTGCTCACCTGCCGTTCCTTGAGTGATTTTGCCAAGCCATCAGTGTCTTCTCCATGTCCCCTATAAAAGGGTGGCCTCTCAGAAGCCACATGGGGAGCGGGAGTTGGGGGGTTGTTCCCCGCAACCCAAGCTCGGTAGTGATTGCCTTGGGGGTAGTGAGGGTGTCCACTAGTCCTGAGGACTGGAGGCTGTGGGCGGGGAAAAAAAAGAGACAAGTGGACCCTGAGGCGTCAATTTCCACCACTTAAGAGGGGAGGAAATGACCCTGCAGGGTCAGAAAGAAGCAGAGAAGCAAAAGGTAAGTGGAGGGGATTTATTAGTGGGGGGTCAAAGTTTTGTCGGATTCGGCCACGGCAAAATTGTATTTGCGGCAAAATTGACCAAGGTCAATTCCACCGTGAAGAATTCTGTCATGGTCAAGTCAAGTATATACTTATTTTAAACACATGTTTTTCTGTGGGCTTCGTACTCATGATGAATCCCCGGGTTTACGTCCTCAATGTTTGATCTGGTTGTGGTATGTGCATCTCAGGCTCACAACTGAGGAGTGGAGCATAAAGACCACTTCTCCAGCATTGGATCTTTCATGGATTCACATGCTTAGAATATTCCCCGTCGTCAGACTGGGAACCCTCGGTACATTTATAAAGCTTACGCATGCCCCAATAGGACGTAGCAGTATAAATGCCCCGCCCCAGCGGCACCCTTCAGATTTCAACCGTCTTCCAAAGTAGTGGGATCACCTCGCGTCATCAACTATTTTTTGCTAGGTTTTTTTCGTTGTTTTCACTAATGTCTGGAAAAGCTCTATTTCGCCTGTGTGCTACATGCAGGCTGAAGAAGGTATATGAAGCCGGAGTCGGCGGTTGGTGGCTTGGTTGAATGATGGAGCGGGTGCGTACCCCCTTCGGAGGTAGGCTCCACGCGTAGCTTGGCCTCGACAACAAAATCCTTAGAGCCCCCCCGCCGTTCACCATCAGCTGAACCCCCGGTGAAGAAAGCGCGTCCTGCGGAGACAGGCTCTTCGGAAAAGCCTTCCATGAAAGTAGCTTCACCAAAAGCGAAAACATTGTTGTCGTCCTCCTCGTCTAAGAAGGAGAGAAAGGAAAAGTCAAGATCTTCCTCAGGTGATCATCACAGATCATCCTCGAGTCGAGATGCTGAGGAACACAGGTCAAGTTAAAAAAAGGTGGGAACGCCTCAAGGATCTGTGCAGATACAACCGTCATCGACGGCCGGGCGTTCGTTGATGCCCTCGCTACCAGTGACGCAGTTGTTTTCTTCAGGTGTTACACCGCAGGTAACGGCGACGACAATGACGGCAGTGCAAAATTTAGCCTCGTCGACGGAGACTCCACAGGAGGCCTGGCGACCGGAAGTATACGACCCGGTTTTGCCGGAATCCTTGTTGTAGCAGGAGGCCTTATCCATATCCTCTGTAGACGATGAGTGTGCGCGGGTGGCTGGACCTGCAGAACTTGGGTTGCAAGGGGTTAGCAGACTGACTCTTTTGAGCGGGACAAATATCTCGATTACAACCCCGCTGCTGAATCCTCAATCTGTTTTATCTCTGGAAGTTCTATCTACATTGCAGACCTTGTTAAAGAAGTTGGATGAGAAGTTACCTCAGGTGGCAGCTCCGACGACACCGAACATCGATGAGCCAGGTCCTTCCCATCAACCAGCTCCAACGGTGTCGACGGCGGTGCCGGCCCATGAAGGCCTTCCATCTACACGCCCAGAGGAAGGAGAGCTGTTGGACTCCGAATCAGACAGAGGGTCCATATCGGAGATATCGTTATCCCCCTCTAGGGACCCAACTTGGGAGTCGGAAGCGGAGTTAGAAACACCAAGAAGACCAGCCCAACCGTCGCCTCCGGACGACATTGGTTCTTTCCATGCCATGATGAGTAAGGCTTGTACCGAATTCGGATTGGCCCAAGTGGAGGAGAAAAAAAGTTTTCTGTTCGACCATATGGGGAAGAGGAGGAGGTCGGTGTTCTCAGTCCCCATCCTAGATCATGTATGGCAAGAAGGACTACAGATGATGCGTCATCCCTTCTCGGAGCCCACAATAAAAGGTAGACTGGAGAAGAAATTTAAGGCTCCCGAATCCACTCCCAAATGTTTGTCCTCCTAACCGACCCCAGAGTCGGTGGTATCAGTGGCGGCGGCAAGATAGGCAAGGTCTCAGCACAAATGCACGACTCCTCCGGAGAACGAGGCCAGGAGACAAGATGCCTTTGGCAAGAAGGTGTTGTCGGTGGGTGCAACAACAGTGAAGACGGCCAAATCTCTGGCTATTATGGCCAGGTATGATATAGAGATGTGGCACCGGTTGGCACCCATACTAGAACATCTCCCTGACGAACACAGAAAGGCGGCGATATTACTCTTCCGATAGGGAGAAGAGGCCTCTAATCATTCTATAAATATCGCTGTGGACCTGGCAGAAACAGGTTTTAAGTTAAAAACGGGGTGGTTCTACGGAGACAGGCATGGCTTAAATGCACCAACTTTTGACCTGAAGTACAATATAAGGTGTTGGATATGCCTTTTGAGGGAGACCTTCTTTTCGGTGAAAAGGTGGATGAGGCCTTGAAAGGCATGAAGGAGGACTCTGACACAGCGCAATCTCTGGGTGCCCTCCAGAGTGGAAGGAATTTTCGTTCATTTCGCCCCTTTAGAGGAGCCTCAGGAAACTCCCGGTTCTCGTCATCAAGGGACCGTGCTTTCAATAGACCGAAGTACTCCTCGCAGGGCTACAGGCGGGCTTTTCAGACCACGAAAAGACACAAAACTACCAAGCTTCTTTGAAGAGGGGAGGTTACCCCTCGTCGTCGAAAGATAAACAATCTAAAGATGATGGGCGTCAGAACATCCTGGGAGGAAGGGTGTCGTATTGTGTCGACAAATGGGAACACATAACCACGGACCGGTGGCTATTGGACACTGTAAAGTTTGGTCATTCCTTACAAATCAAAAGCAAGCCCCTGCACATTCCACCAGTGTTTTCAGCTCAACCCCACCTGATCGTCTTAAAACAAGAAGTAGTGCTCATGCTACAAAAAGGGGCTATAGAATTGGTACCTGTGTCGCAGAGGAGTCAAGGTGTGTATTCCCTATACTTTGTGGTGAAGAAGCCCAGCGGAAAATGGCGTCCCATTCTCGACCTTCGAGACCTCAACAAAAATTTTAAAAATCTAAAATTCAAAATGCTTACTCTTCAGGAAGTGATCCGATCTATTCAACAAGAGGATTTTCTGGTGTCGCTGGACCTCCAAAATGCGTACGTTCACATACCAATGCGTCGACGACACAGAAAGTTCCTACGGTTTATGGTCAGAAGGGCTCACTACCAGTTCAAAGTGCTCTCCTTTGGACTAAAATCCTCTCCCAGGACGTTCACGAAATGCCTAACTTCGGTTGCAGCATGGTTAAGAAAACAGGGGCATCATGTTTACCCGTATCTGGACGACTGGTTGGAGAGGGGATCGTCCCCTATGACAAGTCAAGCAAGTCTACAGGCCACCATGCAGCTTTTGCGATGACTAGCATGTGCAGAAAACTTCGAGAAGTCCTCATTGATTCCGTCGAGAAGCTTAGTGTTCTTGGGTGCACAGTTCGAAACTCAGTCAGGATTGGTAAGACCATCCGTGGAGAGGATCCACAGACTCAATCAGCTGGCAAGTCAATGGAAGATCAACAACAAAGTGTTGTTAAGAAGATACATGTCGATACTGGGCGCCATGGCATTGTGCATCCCTTTGGTGAACAACTGCCGCCTTTTCATGAGGCCAATTCAAGAATTCCTGGCGGACCGATGGACCCAAAGCCAGGGACTTTGGTTGGACAAACTGACCGTCGACGACGAACTCCTGCAAGCTCTTCGATGGTGGCAAGGCTCCCAGAACCTATCCAGGGGAGTCCCCCTGCAAGAACCGGAGTTCCACATAACCATAGTGACGGACGTGTCGCTGACTGGATGGGGGGCGCATCTGGGTGCTCTCCAAACGCAAGGTCGGTGGTCGTCGGAGGAGTCGCTGCTACATATCAATGTACTGGAGTTGAGGGCAGTGTGTTGGGCCCTGAAAGCTTTTCTACCACACATAAAAGGGTCAGTGGTGAGAGTATTGACAGACAATACGACAACACTGTTTTACTTGAGAAAACAAGGAGGTACTCACTTCAGAACCCTTTCCACCGAGGCTCAGAAGGTATGGCAGTGGGCCCTGCAACAAAATATAACCATCGTAGCCCACCATCTTCCGGGAGTAAAGAACGGACAAGCGGATTCCCTCAGCAGGAAAATGGACCAGATACACGATTGGGAACTGGACGATCTTCAGTTGTCGAAGATTTTCAGGAAGTGCGGGTGGCCTTCTCTAGATCTCTTTGCAACAAAGGAGAACAAAAAATGCGAACAGTACGCCAGCAGGTGGCTGCAGATCGATTCACTGGGGGAAGCGTTCTCCTTCCCATGGACGGACAAGTTTATGTAGACCTTTCCCCCGTTTCCTCTCATACAGAGGACCCTGAAGTGGATTCACAGATACAGATGTCGAGTGCTCTTGGTGGCTCCTTGTTGGCCGAGACAGGCGTGGTTCTCCGACCTGCTAGAGCTTTCAATAGCGAGGCCGGTAGCATTTCAGAAAGTCCTGAACCTCCTATCCCGGGATAAGGGAACAGTGTGGCACCACGACCCGGACAGTCTCAACCTCACAGCTTGGCTCCTGACTTCTCAGAGTTTGGTACCCTGAGTATTTCATTGGATTGCTGTCGAATCCTGCAAGCCGCGCGAGCTCCGTCCACGAACACTTCGTATGCATGCAAGTGGAGGAGATTCTGCGTATGGTGTCAAAATCAGCCGGGATTGCAGCCCCTGAATATAACTCCAGAACAGCTTCTACCATATCTGCTGCATTTAGCTGAGAGTGGGTTATCCCTTTCATCGATAAAAGTACACCTAGCAGCCATTTCAAGGATAACGCGGAGAAGACAGTTGTCGCCGTTGTTTTGTGATAGGCTGATAAAGCACTTCATGAAAGGTTTATTCCGCTCATTTTACCGATTAAACACTTTCCTCCGACATGGAGTCTTAACTTGGTGTTGGCGGGGCTAATGAAAGCCCCCTTTGAACCAATGGCTTCCTCGTCTATGAAGTTCTTATCGTGGAAGTTGGCTTTTCTGGTAGCTATCAATTCAGCATAACGGCTTTCGGAGATACAAGCATTGGTCATAGATCCACCGTACTTGAGGTTCTTTAAGGACAAATGGTGCTGGCAACCAACCCTCATTTTATTCCGAAAGTTCCTACTATTTATCATAAGCATTCGTCAATTGTTCTACCTACCTTTTTCGCGACTCCTTCATCGGTTGTGGAAAAAGCCCTCTATACTTTGGACGTGAAAAGAGCTCTAAAGTTTTATCTTCATCGGATTCAGCAATTCAGGGCTACGCAACAATTATTTGTAGCTTATGGTCTGTCGACGAAAGGAAAGGCAATCTCAAAACAAGGACTAGCTCGATGGGTCTCGTCTACGATTGCTTTTTGTCACTCCAAGGCAGGGACACCGCTAGAAGGACGTCCAAGAGCTCATTCCACGAGATCAACTTCGTCTTCGGCGGCGTTGTGAGCTGGAATTCCTCTGGCAGACATTTGTCAGGCAGCGTCCTGGTCGGTGCCGCATACATTTACCCGCCATTATTGACTCGAACGGCAGCATGCAGACAATGTACAGATGAGACGAGTAGTCCTACGGCATCTGTTTCAGTGAGGTAAGCCCTATTCAGGGTAATGACCTTATTTTATAATAAGGCCTCCCGCCGGCCTCCCCTGAATGCAATATATGTATATATATATACCCCCATTCTACTTTGGAGGGGTTAAAATCTAAAGGGAGCCACGCGGACGGGGCATTTATACCGCTACGTCCTATTAAGGGCATGCGTAAGCAGCCCAAAATGACGTAGATAGTACACAAAAGTGTCCGAATTTTTCCTAGGGAAAACGGCTTTATAAATGTACTGAGGGTTCCCAGTCTGACGACGGGGAATATTCTAAGCATGTGAATCCATGAAAGATACCAATGCTGGAGAAATTGAGTTACAGGTAAGAAACTATTCTCTTCTGCCTCACCCAGCTGCTCTGTGCATGAAATGGACATACATATGCACCACATTGCATATTCCTGTCAGAGGAGATAGAACTGGAATCTGCCTGATTTCTGCAATGTAAAAATAGCAGATTCCATAGAAATCAAAGTGAATGCCATGCCCCGTGTATATAAATGATGTGCAGCATTAACTGTTGTGAACATGCATATGTAAATCATGCACAGAAACCTGTAAGGATATTTGGCGTGTTACAGCACAGAGTACAGCACTACTGCACAGGTAGCAATTTTTTTTGATGCAGCACCACCACATGGGTGTGGTGCATTGCTATATGTGTTGCCAGAGTAACATGGACATAGAAGTAAAGACAGGCTATTCAGTCAAAAACGATTTTTACATATAAGATGCAAATCTATTTTTACAGTTAAAAGCGCACATGTGCACATTCAAAAATGCACACTATTTTTCACCTGAAATGCCTATGGTGCAAGAGACACATTTGAAAATTAATAACTAACCTTATTAATAACTAACCTGACTAATAAAACTGCATTTAACATAACCCACTAATAAAAATGTGTCTCCACTGCAGAATTAGGCCTACTCTGAAAGTGAACTTTTAAACGCACATTCATTTTTTTCTCTGCTGCTCTGTCCACATAACTACAGGAAGCAAAGAGCTCGAAGGAACAGGAAATCAGTTGGTTACACATTTTTACCGTAGAAATGAGCCATTGTGTAGTGAGGGAAGAGATAGCATGATTGATTCTGATTGGAGCAGCGTCATAGCAAGTATCATGCTAGAGGCTGTGATTAGAGTTTTGCTGGGGAAGCTTGAGGAGAGGGGGAGAACAATCGAGATCTGGCAGAGCTGGGAGAAGGACCTGTTTCCTGGCTGAAGCATTCCTGCAGCAAAAGCTGAGAATTCCAGGCAATAACCCCGGTTTGAGAACAACAGACACTTGTTTTCACTGGGGTTAATATTCAAGGGAGCCAAATTCAGAAAGAGAATAGCCGGAGAAAACTCATGCTGAACAGATAAGGTAATTACAGAAGTGTGGGAGCTGTGCGAAATTGTGGGAAACTGTTCAGTCAGTGTATTCTAGGGAGTCCAAGTCCCTTATCAGCATATGTAATGTTACCAATTGAATATATTCTCGCAGTTCTCTGTTCATTTTATCACAAATAATGTTGTACCATTTCATTTATTTCTGTAAAAAAGGGTTAAACTGTGTTTAAAGGAAATTTCTATAATGCAAAAATATCTGAAAACAGATAGCTAGTGTGTATTATTTCTCTCTTTCATTTTGCATGGGAAAAGGTTTAAACGTGGGTAGATTTTTAAACAGTGCAATTGTCATTTTGAAACAGATGTGTGCATGATTATATTCAGTATGGACAGTTGTGAGTGATTGTTTGTAGCATAGCTTGTTGGAGGTACATGAGCCAACGGGAAGAGAGACTCTCTGGACATAGTTCCATACCGTATATAAGGTAGTGGAAATTACCACAAAAATACCACAAGAGCCCATGGTGGCACACAACACTAACACTGAAAATGTGGTATCCCTAAAATGTAGGCATGAGGTCTCTCTAGTGATCAAGAACAATATAGATAAAAAACAAGGGATGTTAGATATTGGGGCCACAAATAAACCAACCATGCAAATTATCACGCACATTATCTAAATAGGTCTGAATTCTGAAATAATGCAATGTATTATTGTTATGTGTGATCCAATATGAATACAGAGAGTGATTATTGCTAAAGGTATTTTGGCGGTAAGAAAATACTGCAAAGCCCCAAATATCCACAAAATACCCAACATATTTATGGTGCGTTGCAGGCCGGGAAAGTGATCATAGAGTACCTACTGGGCGTGGCAAGCGTGTCTCACACTGCCATTTGCACATTAAAGGGAACCCATTTTATAATAGCAGTGTGCCACTAAAAACGAATTTCATAATGTCACAAAGGGAAACCACATTTTCAGACCTAGTGCAATATTTAGAGGCAAAGTTGTTTGCACATGGGATGTGGTCGTCGAACAGCACCTTAGAATGGCGTGACCGCATTCAGGGTGAGGTGCAGAAAGAAAAACTAGACAATATTTTTGCAGAAGGCAGCATAATTCAGGTCTGCCTTACAAGATTATTGAATGCAGCCGATAAAAGTGCAGAGAAAGACTGTTTAATACGGCTATGCGGCAAAATATGGTTTATTTTGAATAAGTCCCTGCGAATGCAGGAAAATGATACCCAGCTAATTAACAGGTTAAAGACTGAATTAGATGTGGCAAGTAAAAATCAGGAAATGTTAAGAGCAGACTTGGATGTATGCCAAAAAGACATGCAATTAAAATGCAGAGACTTCGATGCTCAGTTATCCAAAAGCAAGAAACAATTTGAGGATAGGGAGCAAGAATTGGTACACTTAAAAGCCTTAGTGGACCACATTAGACAGGATAAAGATGAGGTTGTTTCAGAAATGCAGATTTTACAAAAAGAACATTGTGAAAAAGAATGTGATCTCCAGAGTGCAGAACAAGAAATGATTAAAATGATTCAAGAAAGAGACAAGAGAAATAAAGAGTTTAATGAATGCCAAATGCACATGTGCGACATGCAGGAGGTGATTAATAAGATGAGTGATGAAAACAACTATTTGCAAAATGAAGCAAACAGACTCCTTAAAAAGTGTAAGGACTTAGAACAGCAAATGTGCATTCCCAGGTCCCAGGAGAGGCGGCAGGGTACCACATTCAATGGAGTGGAGGTGAATTCTAGCTCTGCCCAAAGAGCTAGTGCTCCAGTGACTGGGCCGGTGACTGAACTTGGTTGCAGCGCCCTTGGGGGATTTGATACTCCCATTGGGGGCAGCCACCAATCTCATACACCTGAAAACAGGATTGAATCACAAAATAGTGCAATTCCATGCATTGCAACAAGTAGCCCCATAAAAATAATGAAATCCATTAAAGCCCTGATCAAACCATTTAAAAAGGGATGTGAATGCTGCATTGAGGATCACTTAGAAGCGGTGCATGACATTTTTAAAGCACTCCAGATACCTAAGGAACAGTACAGACAATATTTTCATTTAACTTTAGATCCCCCGACGGCCAGCATCATAAGGGGATTAAATGAACAGCAGAATATGACCTGGTTGGAGTTTGAAAAAGAAATTAGGCGTCATTTTTCTCCTTTTCAGTCATTGCAGGAGGCAAAGAAAGTCGCTTACACAATTACTGCTGGACCTAATACATCCCCTCGCCAATTTCTACAAGACTTAAAAAGAGCATTTTCTCGCTTTGATGTATCTTTTGACTCAAATTCCAATGAGTTTAAAACTGCATACTTCTATGGGCTACAGAAAGACATCATATCCCAATTGGTCCGTGAATTTGACCGTGACAAGTCCCTTGAATGGATTGTACATCAAAGCACAAAACTATATGAGATACTCTATTGTCAGGGTAGAGAAAGTGATAAAATGAAAGATACTAGACCTAAATCTAAAGAACCCTCAGCCACAGTAATGGAAATCAGGTCAGCCAAAATGTCCCTTGAGTCTGCTCAAAGCCAAGGTAAAAATAATGTGACTCCTGAACAAAGGGGTAATCAACGAAGATCGCCATTTCCTGTACCAATGTTCCAATCACATGATCCTAGTAATAGAGCTACATCAGCCCTAGGTATTTAGGGGACAGACCCAGGGTAGGATATCAGCCTGATATGGCAGGTATGAACAATAACAAGAGACAAAATCAAGATCAAAGAAATGATGGTCCCTACCAGTCATTGGGGACACAGAGCAGATTTGATCCCAACACCATGATATATGGTAATCAGGATAGACCCCGATATGTGGATCGATTTACTGATAATGGAAATCAACATAGGGGCCAGTACCCACAATCTGAGAGACAGGACATGAGGCAAAACGTGAACTGCAATCCACGTCAGTACAATTATTCCCCACCAGGGGACTATAATCAAAGGATGGGTGCAACCCGCTCCCCTCCACAAATGAATCAAGAGTTCAGAAACCATCCCAACCGACATCAATCACCTGAGAGGTATCAGAATAGATCCAATCAGGCAGAAAAAACCCAATATCGACCTAGGCCACAGAAAGAGGATCCTAGAGAGATGGAAAGGTTCCAGTGCCTTGAGGCCCAAGTGAAAATATTAGCTGAGCAAATAGGAAAGGTCTATACAGCGCAAAAACAACCTTCCAAAGAGGGGGCTGATGGCCATAGCAATGACCGGGGGGCTTCCGAAAAGTGACTAAGTACTCATGATAACTGCAGTGCCAAAATGACAGATTGCTCTGATATAATTTTGCATAACGACTCTGAGATGCCTAATGGATTAAAAATTAAAGTGCCAGTAAATTAACTTGTGACAGAAAGTGCAAATACTTCTAAAAAAGAGGTACGGTTTAACCTGGAGCTAAATAAAACAGTAAAGATTTGTACAAATGAAAACAAAACATTAGGAATTCCAAAAGAACAAAGGGACAGATTTAAGAAAAATGACTCATGCATGGGGAATACCAGTGAACAGGGAGTACGTGGGGATGCTATAGCTCCTTCCCTGGGCAAGCAAAACAATGACCAAACACAGGCAGAAAAAGGAAATACTCAAAAGGAGGGTACAAGTCAATCACCTGAAGAATTCTTTGAGCCACATATTTTTGAAGAGGCTGAAAGGGCTGGTATCACACTAAATGATCACAAATGCACAGAATTACAAAATGACAAATTGCTGAATGATGTTGTTACACATGTTCAGTTGGAAGGTTGTAATGTGGTCTCTGATGTTACCCAGATGGATGGGCGAACAGTGGCCACACTCCAAAAAACCTCTGATCATGGAGAAATGAATAAAGTCTCCCGCGCAGAAATGGGTAAAAAGGAGGGAAAAATGTCTTTCCATTTACCAATGTGCTTAGCCAAAAGTGAAAAAGACCTGAGAAAGGTGAGCCCTGAAATCAGTAAGAATTCACACTTCTTATGTGTATTAGAGGAAGTTGAGGACAGATATTATGCACCCATCACTGTAGAAGAAAAATGATTACGTTTTTATTTAAAAGAGAAAACATGCAAACAGAATATTGCTCCTAAAACAGATTCAGAAAAACACATTACCACTCTGGCAGAAATACCCATGGAAGATGAGCAACCATGGGTTCATGTTGGTATAAATGACTATTTTAAAACAATAAAAGCCACTTTAGCGCTTGGACATGAAAGGAGTTTCATTAATGAGAAATTGTTGCAAAAAATAATGGAGAGGGAAGAAATCCCGAAATTTAGGATTAAAAACCAATATGTTTCTGGGTTGGACAGTCCAGACTTTGAAAACCGAATTGCAGGCAGATGCATGCTTAAAATTAGCATTGGGCAGAAAACAATTTACCATAATGTATGGATAGCGAGTGGAGCACAAAATGAATTTTACATGGGCAATGACATCATGCACAGAATGTGTATGGTGTTAGATTTCCTTAATCAAAAAATATGGTCACGCCTAGGTGGTCCGGCACCTGAATTTGAAGACAAAAGAAGGGCTTATCATTGTGCACAACTGGTTCCTTATGCAATCGAATTACAAATGAGGAAAGATACTATTATTCCTGCATTTACAAAACAGTTTGCAATAACACTGAAATGCAAAAATGGACAGCAGATGAAAGGCTCTGATGCATTTGTATGCCTGAATGAATCCATAAAACAGCAAGGCCTGTATTATGAATACATTCCATTGGTAGACATTGGTGAAGGATCTGTAAAAATTATGGTAAATAATAAAGCTTGTCAGGATATTCATTTAGAGGAAAACTCCCCATTAGGAATGGCCATACAAAAATCACATTATACGGCAGATTTAAATAACATGGTGATTGGAAATATCCCTGAAAAGTATGTAGATGCCAAGGGTGAGTTGCCAGAACACCTGGACTCTCAGGCCAAAGGAATATTTAAAATTCATTCTGTGTATCCTTATGATTCAAATGAGACAGTGTGCTGCCATCAAGAGGATTGCGTAGTATTTAATTTAAATGAAAATGAAACAGAAATTCAGCCCATTGAAGTGGAAGCTGATATGCCAAAATATTTAAATGTGGCAGCTTTACAAAAAGACACAGCCACACAGTTAGAGGAAAGCGCAGAGATTCCCTTACCAGAAGATTTTCCAGAATTTTCCAAAATGATAAGGCAGACCACCTGGCTAAGATTGGGGCTGTGATGGGAGAATTGCTACCTATTGATTATTTAATGGGTGAAATACAAATTGATGCAGTGACACGTTCTAAAGCACCAAAGGAGGTAGATCAACCGGTGGTGCAGTGGAGTCATGACACGCCAGACCAAGATTTAATTGAGGCACAAAAGAATGATCGAATTTTGGGAATCTATTATAATCATTTGATAAATCCTGAACAAAATTCTTTAACAGAAAATGATTGTATGGGGAAAGAAGAGTTGAGGGTGCTATTAAAGAACAAAACACGAATTAGATTACAGGATGGACTCATGATTAGAGAGTCCATAACAGGACAAATACAGTGGGTAGTACCCCTTTCATTCAGAGGGCTAATGCTACACCATGCACATGATGCCATAACTGCAGGCCATAGAGGTTCACAAAAAACATTAGAAATACTAAAAGATTATGCTTACTGGCCACATATGTCCCAAGATGTGGAATTATATACTAGAGGATGTCTAGTATGCGCCCAATTTAAACCTGCTTCACCAATGCATAGAGCACCATTGATGAAAAGAGGCCTAACTCTCCCATGGTCAGATTTGCAAACAGACTATGTAGGTCCTTTAAAAAGGTTGAGCAGGGGAAACCGTTATATTTTAAGTGTGGTATGTTTGATGTCGAAGTGGATTGAATGCATTCCTGCACCGGATTGTAGTGCGCAAACAGCAGCCACATTGCTGGTGAACCATGTGTTCTCAAGGTTTGGGTTGCCACAAAGAATTGAGTCAGACAGAGGAAGTCATTTCACAAGTACTCTAATGAGTAAGGTATGGCAAATACTAGGTGTGAAAAGGAAACTACATATCGCATATCGGGCAGCATCTTCAGGTACAGTTGAAAGAAGCAATAGGTCTGTTGTGGATATTTTAAAGAAATTTGTGGCAGAAGCAGGTTCCAGCTGGGATTTACGTTTACCGTTGGTTTTGATGGCAATCAGATCAACTCCTGCCAAAGCAACAGGTGTTAGCCCCCATGAGGTCTTGACAGGTAGGAAAATGGTGTTACCACAACACCTACTATACAAAACACATGAGCAGACACTTGTGAGTGCATCCACAGTTCATGAATATATTGATGAACTGAGGAGGCATTTGCAACATGCATTTGCTTTTGTGCAGAGAAATCTGGAAAGAGCTGTTGACAGTGCAAAGTCTTATTATGACAAAAAGACATCAGTAAAGGAGAACAGTGTAGGGGATCAGGTGTACAAGTTTCATTTTGGAAAAAGTAAACAGAAAAATTCTAAATTTCTAGCAGCCTGGCAGGGGCCATTTCGAATTATAGATATTATAGATAAGGTCTCTCCTGTAGTTTATAAAATTTTGAAAAATGAAGGTGAAACGGCAATAGAGCAGTTCGTCCATGTAAATCAAATCAAACCATGCCATCCCAGACATGAGATCAGGCAGCTTGAGCATGTAGAAACAGATAAAGTCCCTTGACACAAAAAGAGAAAATAAATGGGTACAATCAGGAGGCAGTGACAAAGAAGTTAAAAAGTTGAGTGTTATAATGGCACATAAACACTGTAATATATGTAAAAATATATAATATAAAATAAATAAATATATATAATGGAAGCTCATGGTTGGTGTGCAGAGAGAAAATGTATTAAATATTGAATGCTGTTTTATATGTGCTTGTTTTTCTTTTTAACTTGTGTTTAATTTCAGGGGGAAAAAAAAAATGTTTTTACCAAGCATGTTTTATTTTTGGCAAAAGGGTGAAGTTAGTATTGTGCTATGTACTTAATTTGTTTCTTTTCTATTTGATTTAGAAAATGAACATTATTTGGTCGGAAGTTCCGGAATCAGAGCCCACGGGAGACGATGGAGTCCCGGAGCCCACGTGGACGGATTCCGGGAAAGCCCCAAAGAGGGGTGAAGACCAAGGCTGCAAAGCGATCAGCATTGAAGATGATACCGATGATATGGTTAATGATGATGATATTTGGAGGGATCTTCAAGAATTCCGAAGCACAGGTTGTCATTGAACCTGGACCAGCATCTGGTATTGCGGTGGAAGAGGCACCAGGATTCATCATGAGTGATAGAAGGATGATTTTCCAAAATATATACATACCATTGAATCCTGAGATTTTGATTGAAAAACATTTGAACAATACCGGAATTAAGATTGAACAGACTAAAGAGTGGCTGAAAATAAGAAAAGAGGACACTAAGCAGTCAATAAGAGATGTATTAATGCAGTTGGAAAAAACATTTGTGAATTCAACAGACATTAAGAAGAGGAGAGGAAAGAGAGGTGCGGTGATGCTTGCGATATCATTGGTAATGTCTATAGTTGGAGCCATAATAGGTACCACAATATCAACAGCCAATTCTATTTCGGTAGGAACACTGAGTACTAAAGCGCAACAACTGAGTATTGACCTAGAAATAATACAAAAAACATTAGATAGAATTAGAGGGGGACTGGATGAAGAAGTAAGATTCATAAATGAAACTGCAATCATTCTAAACGAACAAGCGGATGTAATGCAACGGGCGACTAAAATAATACTTAAGCATGACAGAACTTTAAATGAAATATTGAACATAATGAGTCCTGTTGATAGACTATTAACAAATTATATGAGAGAAGTTCAAACTGCAGTTTCACAATTGATTCAAGGACATATCCCCTTGTATTTTGTTTCGCAGGATATTATTCATCAAATGATAGAAAGATTGACCAGGAGGGAAATTGATATAATACAGGTAAAAATTGCATTCGAAATGGGTAATGCAATGCCGTTATATGTGGACTTGGAAAGACTAGAGATCGGATTTTTGCTATGCATCCCATATGTAGCCCCTGAACTTATTTATCAAACGAAGTGGGTACACAACGTGGGATTTTGGCAAGAGGACAAATTTATTAAGATTAAGACTCCAGAAGTGGTGGCATTTCAGTCGTGGGAACCTGAAGTTTATTTAATACCAAACCTGGAAACATGTGTCAAATTTAAAGAACAAAATTATATGTGTCCAGGTAAACCGTTTGTTCCTGATGCCACAGATGCTATTTGTGGTTTGAAATCTGACCCAAGTATATCAGAAGGATGTGAAGTGATTATTAGCAATATGGGGAGTAAAGAAATGGCACAGGCTAAGATGGTCAGAGGTAAATGGTTGGTCAGCACCTGTTTAAAGAACATGACGGTAGTACATTTATACCATGGAACATACGTGGTTAAACAGGTGAAATATAATGTTTTTTATTTACAGGTTCCAAAGGATACAATTGTGTCAATTGGGGGGTTAACATTGTTTCATGTAACAAATGATGTTTGGGAAAGCCAAGTGGAAAATATCGATTTTTTTCAAAGGGATACTTTTCCAATAGATCCGGATGTGGAATATTTATTGAATCACAAAGAAAGACATGTTATAAAAATGAATTTGAGAAAAAACAATATTACAATTAGTAATCTGGGGATAATAGAAGTGGAAAGATTTAATTGGGGAACCTGGGGGGAACGCTCAATAGTGGGTTTGGCTGTCCTGGTACTAATCATGGGTGGATGGTTGATTGTGCTATCAGTAAAAATGAAAATGTTACTGATTTTAGTAGCTGCGTCAGGAAGAGAAAGATATCCCAATACACATGCATTTTAAAAGAAAAAAAAAGAACAACTTGTTTTTAGGAATTGGCTTGGATCGTAGCCAAGTTCTAAAAACAAAAGGAGGGTATGTAAGGATATTTGGCGTGTTACAGCACAGAGTACAGCACTACTGCACAGGTAGCAATGTTTTTTGATGCAGCACCACCACATGGGTGTGGTGCATTGCTATATGTGTTGCCAGAGTAACATGGACATATAAGTAAAGACAGGCTATTCAGTCAAAAACGATTTTTACATATAAGATGCAAATCTATTTTTACAGTTAAAAGCGCACATGTGCACATTCAAAAATGCACACTATTTTTCACCTGAAATGCCTATGGTGCAAGAGACACATTTGAAAATTAATAACTAACCTTATTAATAACTAACCTGACTAATAAAACTGCATTTAACATAACCCACTAATAAAAATGTGTCTCCACTGCAGAATTAGGCCTACTCTGAAAGTGAACTTTTAAACGCACATTCATTTTTTTCTCTGCTGCTCTGTCCACATAACTACAGGAGGCAAAGAGCTCGAAGGAACAGGAAATCAGTTGGTTACAAATTTTTACTGTAGAAATGAGCCATTGTGTAGTGAGGGAGGAGATGACATGATTGATTCTGATTGGTGCAGCGTCATAGCAAGTATCATGCTAGAGGCTGTGATTAGAGTTTTGCTGGGGAAGCTTGAGGAGAGGGGGAGAACAATCGAGATCTGGCAGAGCTGGGAGAAGGACCTGTTTCCTGGCTGAAGCATTCCTGCTGCAAAAGCTGAGAATTCCAGGCAATAACCCCGCTTTGAGAACGACAGACGCTTGTTTTCACTGGGGTTAATCTTCAAGGGAGCCAAATTCAGAAAGAGAATAGCCGGAGAAAACTCATGCTGAACAGATAAGGTAATTACAGAAGTGTGGGAGCTGTGCGAAAGTGTGTGAAACTGTTCAGTCAGTGTATTCGAGGGAGTCCCAGTCCCTTATCAGCATATGTAATGTTACCAATTGAATATATTCTCGCAGTCCTCTGTTCATTTTATCACAAATAATGTTGTACCATTTCATTTATTTCTGTAAAAAAGGGTTAAACTGTGTTTAAAGGAAATGTCTATAATACAAAAATATCTGAAAACAGATAGCTAGTGTGTATTATTTCTCTCTTTCATTTTGCATGGGAAAAGGTTTAAACGTGGGTAGATTTTTAAACAGTGCAATTGTCATTTTAAAACAGTTGTGTGCATGATTATATTCAGTATGGACAGTTGTGAGTGACTGTTTGTAGCATAGCTTGTTGGAGGTACATGAGCCAACGGGAAGAGAGACTCTCTGGACATAGTTCCATACCGTATATAAGGTAGTGGAAATTACCACAAAAATACCACAAGAGCCCATGGTGGCACACAACACTAACACTGAAAATGTGGTATCCCTAAAATGTAGGCCTGAGGTCTCTCTAGTGATCAAGAACAATCTAGATAAAAAACAAGGTATGTTGGATATTGGGGCCACAAATAAACCAACCACGTAAATTATCGCGCACATTATCTAAATAGGTCTGAATTCTGAAATAATGCAATGTATTATTGTTATGTGTGATCCAATATGAATACCGCAAAGCCCCAAATATCCACAAAATTCCCAACAAACCCCAGACTGCTCAGTGTTGTGTGCATCATTTCTACATACGCATTTAAACAATCAAAGTAGCAAGTAGGTTTGCGAGTTCTGGCTTCTTTGGGTCCATTTCTACACCCATATGTAGCAGCAGTCAGTTACAGTACGTGGCCACATGTTCCCATGCATGGGTCCATTGCCTTGTAGTAGTTTTGCCCAAGGCCTTTGCTGTTGGATGTATGGGCACAGGCCTCCGCAGGCCTTGGGCACAACCAACACGAGGCAATGGAGCCACGCATGTGATCATTGTGATACTGCTATGTGGATTTTATACATATGTGTACAGAGTGCATTCCCTTGTCCTTTGATCATTTGGGTAAGTTATTGTAACGATACGGTGCTGTATCGCACACATTTTGCGCTATGGACCATTAACCCAGCTACTCACATATACTTCATTGTCGGGTAGCTCCACAGGTGGCTACCTTCTGTGGTGAGTGCAGACAGACTCCATTGGGGATGGGGAGTGTGTTGCAGATGATATCAGGATATTTGTATTTGTTGTACAATTGTGTGCTGTGACTGCGATGCACCTACTGCCTTGTGTGGATGGCTATGGCCCTTGGACCTAACAGTCTCAGCACTGGTTGCAAGTATGTTTGGCGATTTTTGCCTTTTTTGGGTCCATTTATACACCCATGTGTAGCAGCAGTGAGTTACGGTACGTGGCCGCATGCTCCCATGCATGGCTCCATTGCCTGCAGTGGTTGTGGGAACAGTCTAGGCCTGTGGGATGGCCGAAGGCCGTAGGTCCATTAATGCAGCTATTCACAAATACTTTAATGTCGGGTAGCTGCACAGGCGACTGCCTTCTGTGGTGAGTGCAGGCACACTCTATTGGGGATAGGGAGTGCATTGCAGATGATATCAGGACATTTGAATGCGGTGTACCATGTTGTGTTGTGACTGCCAAGCCAGTACTGCCTTGTGTCCATGGGTAGGGCCCTTGGACTTAACAGTCTGGCCACTGGTTGGAAGTAGATTTCAGATTGTTTCTTTGTCGGGGTGCATTCGTGCACCCGTACCTAACAGCAGTGAGTTACGGTCTGTGGCTACATGTTCAAATGCATGGCTCCATTGCCTTGTAGTGGTTGTGGGAAGGCCTAGGCTTTTGGGTTGATGGGTGGAGGCTGTAGGCCTCTGCATGTACTCATGAGGATAGGCCTTGGCTAGAAGCCCTGCAATGCAATGTGGCCATGCATGGGATCACTGCGGAATTGGAATGTGGATTGCACACATATGTATACAGAGTGCATTCCCTTTTCCTTTGGTCATTTGCGTAGGTTAGCACAACCATGCGTTGCTCTAGCCCACACACTTTTAAATATGTAAGTGTGCTAAGGTACTCACCTTTGCAAAATCAGTGTGGAGGAAAGGTTAGACTTGTTACTGCAGCAGCGGTGAGACATGCCAACATGTGCATTTGGAATGGTGTGGCTGTAAATACAGCCTTGCTTCAGGGAGTGCAGTAAGACATAGCGACATGAAAGGAATTTTTTAGCATTACACTTTTGCGATATGGACGTTTATGGAGCTACTCACATACACTTCATTATCGGCTAGCTGCAAAGGCCATTACCTTCTGTGTTGAGTGCAGGCAGACTCCATTGCGGATGGGGAGTGGATTGCAGATTGTAGCAGGATATGTGCATTTGGTGTACAATGTACAGTTGTGAGTGCCAAGGCCCTACTACCTTGTGTGCTTGCCTAGGGCCCTTGGACGTAACAGTCAGGCCATTGGTTGCAAGTAGGTTTCAAATCATTGCCTTTTTTGAGTTGGTTCTTATACCCATATGTAACTACAGCGTTCACTCTAGGATGTATGCATCTCTCCTGTGGGTGGTCACCAATACAAATCGGTTGTGGGGGACATTTTAGACTTGGTACAGCACCACAGGTGGTTTGAAGTGCCTGGACTTGCATGTGGTGTACGGTATTGTACGTGTTGCCATTCACAGACTGACATGCCACCATTGTGTTTGGTATGGTGTGCCTCTGATCATACCGTTTGCTTTGAGAGTGAAAGAAGACATTGCGATATGACACAAGTTACTTAGCATCACACATTGAAAGGATGGATAATGTACAGGCCGACGCACATACATCTGAACCGGAGAAAAGCATCTACAGGATGGCAGGCCATTTCACTATTACCTTTGTTTTGTGTACTTCTTTTTTTTAAACTTCTTTTTTATTATTTTTCAACAAAGAAATACATTTCCCAACTCCCACACCAACCCGCTGTTAGGGAGAATTCTCTGTTTAGGCTGAATTTCCTAACCTAGTGAGTCCCCTAGCAGCGTTGTTGGATTTTTGGGGTTTATTGTTTTCTCCTGCCAAGAGTGAGACTCTTTTACCCTCACTCTTGGACATGATTTGAGTGTGTTTCTTTGAATCTAGATGTGTTTAATGGGCTATGGGGTCTTTTACTCCATAGGGTTTCATGTGTTTTTGTGATGTGTGTTACACAGCACCCTCCGTGCAGTAACACAGGGGTGTCATACTGACCCCCCAGTATAGACTCCATACCCTGGGACTGACTACTGTCTCCCAGGGCATGTAAAATCACCATTAACTTTACTAGTCTTAAATTCTGAACAGAACCAGTACAAACCATCATATTGTGGACATACTGGCTGGGGCAATACGATTGCCCCAGGGTCTGTTAGTCGAGGGGGCAAGTCTCCATCCCCCCTGATCGAGTTTGGCTGGTGATATGATATGATATGATATGGTATTTGTAACGCGCCTATACACAAGTGTTTCAGTGGTGGCAGTGGATACTACTTTTTATATTCAACCGTGAATATTTTCCTATGGGATTTCCCATTGTTTTAGGCTACTATCTTTATTTAATTATTTAAGGTAGCCTCGAACATACCGCCGGTTTATTTAATTAATATTAATTCTCCGGTTGGTATTTTTTGCCAAAACTTGATTCTAAAATGCCGGATGTGTTCTCTTCTGTGACTCCAACCGAGCCCTTTGTTCCACTTTTTGGCGGGCTTCTCCACAGAAGCCCTCCAAAGTGGTGCCACTATGTCTGGGGTACTTAGGCGGGGTGGAGGGGAATTTAGGCACCCTGGACTGAGTTGCCTAGGCAACTCAAGTTGCACTCCGTCCTGATTGGCCCAAGTGGTGTGCCGGCCGGCTCACCACTTAGCATGTTTGAGTGACAGCTAGGCTGAGTGAATGGGGGCTTGCTGCATAAAAGCAGGGCTTTGGGGACTGGAACTTCAGAAGTCTCCACAGGACCTAAGAATCCGACGAGGGAGAAGCTGAGCCGACCTGCCATGATGCCACGACCGGTGGAGCCCTGCTGGACCGTCTCACCACTTTTCCCAACGACAGAGGAGATCTCCCGCCGGAGAGTCTTCTTCCTTTCACTGGTGGGGATAACCAGTTTCACCGTCTTTTCGCTTTCCCGATGTATCTCGTGGCAGCCTTGCCCGTGCTAAGCACCCCGGCAACCGGAATACCACGTTTTACCACGACCGCGAGATAAAAGTACCACCTTTTACCGGAAAACTCCGCGGCTGGTTTCTGCCCTGGTAGTGCAACGACCTGCATCTTTCCTCCACGTCGAGATCTTCGCTTCCCCTGGACGATGCCGCAACTTGCAACCACTACCAGGAACAACTGCCACCGCTGGAGGATCCTTCCCACTTAAGGTACCGTGTCCCGTCTGGCTTCCCTTGCAACCGACTGTACGGGGTAGATTTAGCCCCCGGCTTTCGAACCTGGGTTAGCCTGGGACACCCTGGCTAAACTTTTCTAAGCCTCTCTAAACTCTTTCCTGAACCCTCTGCAAGACTTTCTAAGCCTAGTGTAACTGTGTGATCTTGGGCGCATTTGTGCTCTGCTCTCTCTAAGAGTGGGCCCAGCCTTTGGACTTTGGCTCACCAGTGACTTTTTGCTCTCTGTCTTGCTAATAGTGTTCCTGAATCGTAGAGTGGTGTAATCCTGCATATTCTGTCTTTTTCCCTCCCTTTTTCACAACCTTAGTAGAGTGCAATCTAGTTAAGCGCTCACCTCTGTATGAAAATAAGTGGTGTCTTACTGTGATTTTCTAATAAGGGAAAAAGGGGTGTATATATCATAATAGTAACTGTGTTTAGAATATTTTACAATAAGAGTGCTGGAGTGTTTCACTGTGTGTTTATAAATAAATTATTATATACTTTGATATCAAAGCTCTGGTCAGTGTTTGCTTGTATTATTGTATCTAAGTGACTATCGAGTATACTTTGCATACTGCCTAACTTTTCTTGAGGGAAGTCTGACTGCTGAGCCACAGCTACCAGGTAAATCTGGGTGGTACAGACTGCTACCAAGTGGGTTTACTGCTAACACCTGTAGTCTTAAATCTTTTGCAGTGGTCCCTAAGGGAACTGCACAGGTTTCTGCCTAACACCCCCCCCCCTCCCCTGGGAGCAGCTGCATTATGTCCTTGGTCCATTACTTCCATGTATTGCTTGCCCCTACACACAAAACAATTACACTCCCCAACTTCCCCTTCCCCCCCTCCCAGCGCTCCCCTGAGAGCAGTCTGACGAAGTCCCTGGTCCATTATCTCCATAGACCGGTCGCCTGTGTTCATTGCAGGTCTAATAAACGCAAACGTTGCGGACGCCACTCAATACGGAAGTCGTCCCTAAGGAAGTCCAGGGTCTCCTCCCAGTCCCTTGCAAAAGATTGAATATTGTTATTCATAGCGTATGTTGCCCACTCAAGTGCCACGATTTCCCAGAGTTTCGCAGCAGGTCCTGCAACAATGGAACCTCCTTACTCTTCCACCTCTGCGCTATAACAGTCATAGCCGCTAGTATGAGAATTGCTCTTGCCTTTTCCCAGGGTCTAGGTTGCCCTACCAAGGTATCCCGTCTAAGTCTCAGAAGAACCTCCTTGGGGGATCTGTTATTTCCCATTCTGTATGCCTGTTCCTGTACCTTCTCCACTTCTTGCCAAAAGGGTCTAATTTTTGGACACGACCACCAGATGTGTTGTGCCGTACCCTCCATCCTACATTCACGCCAACAACTACCAGAGTTGGCAGGGTATATCTCCCGAAGGCGGGTAGGCGTGTAATGCCAACCAAACAGGACCTTATACCACATTTCCTGTAATGCGGGTGCTTTGACCAATCTCGGGATTGTCCTCCACAGCCTCTCCCACTCTTCCCCCTCAATTGCCCTTCCTAGGACCTGTTCCCACCTTCGCATATACGGCCACTGTCCCCTGGTACATGCCTCGTCCAATATTTTATATAGGTTAGATATTAGGCCCTGAGATCCGTCGTTAGTTGACAGGAATCTCTCAAACTGCATCATTTGCCTTGTTGCTGCCCGCTTGATTGCAGGGCTCAGGACCCAATGGTGAATCTGCGCATAGCGCAGTCTTTCCCCCTCTTTAATCCCAAACTCCCTCTTACAAACGAGAGAATTTTTTCCCACCTAAACATGTCACCCAAACGCCTGCAGCCCCCCTCTTGCCATTGCTTGAATGCCCCCATCTCCAACCCAGGGGTAAAATCTCCATTGCGGAACAGGGGTGTGAAGAGGAGAAAGTCGTAATTCCCTTTGTTCTCGCCAACTCGCCCACTTGTCCCAATTCTCCGCCATTAGTTTTGTAACGGTGCTCTCGTACACATGTTTAGTTCTAAGATGCCTTGGGAGCCATAAAACTTCTGCTAGGCTGCGATGTGCTACAGCCCTGCCCATTGCTACCCACCTTTTGCCTTGCGTTGCCTCCTCCTCCCAGAGCCAGTCCCTGATTACTCGCAATTGGGTGGCCTCATAATATTGTTGCACATTCGGCAAAGCGAGTCGCCCCCTCTCCTCTGGGAGCAATCAACAGTTGGCTACTGACACGCGCTTTTTTTCCCTTCCCACAGAAATTCTCTAGTCAAAGATCCCAGTTCCTTAAAAAAGCCCACAGGGACGGTCTGAGGTATTGCCTGGAAAAGGTATAACAAACGGGGGAGTGTCACCATTTTAAGCGCAGCCATCCTGCCCTGCCACGAAACACTTAGGCCCCTCCACCTACGGTAGTCCCGTTTGATGTCCTTTAGCAACAGTAGATAGTTAGCCTGATACCACCGTGAAAGGGTTGGGGTAATTTTCACCCCTAGATATTTGATTTCCCTCAGGCTCCATATAATTATAATTTAGCCCTCACCAACTCTCGGTCCCCTGCCCTTAAGGTCAGATTCAGGAGTTCTGATTTACTAATATTGATCTTGAGACCGGAGGCTTTTCCAAATTCAGCTAAAATGTTTCGGCTTGCGGGAATGGACTCTATCGTGCCGTTAATGACAACAACATGTCATCCGCACATGCCGCTACTTTATGTTCCGCCCCTCCAAATGGTATACCCTTTATCTCCTCCATCTCCCTTATGGCCTGCAGGAGAGGCTCCAAGTAAATTGCATAAAGCATAGGTGACGGGACAACCCTGCTTAGTGTCTCTACTAAGCTTAAAGGACTTAGACATAACCCCATTAACTGCTATCCTCATGGTAAGATTCTGGTAGTTGGCCTGAAAAAGACGCAAGAAACCCCCTGCCTATTCCCACCTTCTGCATAACCCTAAAGAGAAAGGACCACTCCACACGGTCAAACGCCTTTTCTGCATCTAGAGATAAAAGGACCGCAGGAGTGTCCGTTTTATGTGCCTTTTCCACCAAGTGAGACACTCTTCTGATGTTATCTGCCGTCTGTCGGCCTCTTATAAAACCCGCCTGGTGCAGGTGGATCAGGTCCGAGAGATAACCCTCTAGCCTGTTCGCCAAAACTTTTGTAAAAATCTTAGCATCAATATTAATTAACGCTATGGGCCTATAAGAGGTTTTCTCTTCAGGGTCCTTGTTGGGCTTCAAAATTAGGGTTAGCCGGGCCTCCTCCCTAGAGGGAGTGATCTTCCCCATTGACCTAAAGGTATTGAAGAGGCAAGTCAGGTGAGGAATTAACTGAAAAGCAAAAGTTTTATAAAAAGCTGCGGTATAGCCATCTGGACCCGGGGCCTTGTTCAAGGGTAAATCTCTTATCACCCAACTCACCTCCTCCTCTGTGATCTCCTTGTCGAGAAATTCTGATGCCTCCTCCCCAATTGTCCCCAACTCCACCGTGTCTAAGAACTCTACTTGCCTCCATTCCTGAGGATGCTGTGACGCATAGAGCAACGCATAAAATTCGACGAGCTCTTCCCGTATCTCCTCTGCTCTTGTCACCCGTTCCCCCATCCCGATTTTAGGGCCGTGATCGCGTTCCTAGCAGTCACTCTCCTTAACAGACGGGCAAGGAGAGAATCTGCTTTCGCATAAAACTTTTGGCGAACGCTAAGCAGAGCCCCTTCGGCTTTTTTGGTTTGGAGGAGCTCCAGTTTACCTAATGCCCTACGATACTCCCTCATGGAAGCCCTAGTCGGGGTCGCCCCTGCCTTACGCCTCTCTACCTCGACCTCCTCTTCCAACTGCTTCTCCAGTGCCCCGAGTTGCCTCTCCCTGCACTTCGCTGCTGCTATCAGTTCCCCCCGCAACGTATCCTTAAAAGCATCCCACCTTGTCTCCTCCCTTGTTCCCCCACTTACATTGACCTCAAAGAAAGTCCTAATATTTTCTTCCATCTCTTGTCTAATTACCGGGTCTCTGAGAAGATATCCGGGTATTTCCATGTCCACACACCACTTTCCCGATAACCTAGGTCCATCCTCATGGAGACCACTTTGGGGTCTGCGATGCCAATGGGGCCCGTCATTACCTCCCGAATCCGACCCACCAGACTCGACGTTACCCAAATGTAGTTGATTCTAGATTGGGAACCGTGGACCACGAACAGAAAAGTAAAGCCCTCTTCACCCCCTTTCAATTCTCGCCACACGTCTCTCAGTCCCACACTGTGCACTCTTTCTTTAAGGTCTGCCGACATCACCGCTCCACCTCCTCTCACGTGACGCCATGACCTATCCCGTTCCCTCTCCCAGGCTATATTGAGGTCCCCCATCAGGACTATCGGCCCCCAGGCCTTGTCTTCCAACCGTCCCAGGTGTTAGGGAGAATTCTCTGTTTAGGCTGAATTTCCTAACCTAGTGAGTCCCCCAGCAGCTTTGCTGGATTTCTGGAGTTTGTTTTTTTCTCCTGCCAAGAGTGAGACTCTTTTTCTCCCACTCTTGGACATGATTTATGGTGTTCCTTTGACTGTTAATGTGTTTTATGGGCTATGGGGTCCTTTACTCCATAGGGTCTCATGTGTTTTACAATGTGTGTTACACAGCACCCTCCGTGCTCTGTATTCTGCCTAACTCTTCTTGAGGGAAGTCTGACTGCTCAGCCACAGCTACCAAGTGAATCTGGGTGGTACAGACTGCTACCAAGTAGGTTTACTGCCAAACACCTGTAGTCTTAAATCTTTTGCAGTGGTCCCAGAGGGAACTGCACAGGTTTCTGCCTAACACTGGTGTACAGCGGTGGGATTTGTATTGAGTATACACTTTAGAGTGCTTTTTGTACACTTAAGGACAACTAACCACAGAGCTTAGCACTAAAAAGCAGATTTTCTAACTATGTCTGCTATGGAGAGTTATACCCTAGAATCATTGTCTGCCAAAACTGCTGATTGCTTAAAAGTATTGTGTAGACATAAGAATCTCTCTGAGAAGGGCAAGAAAATGGAACTTATAGCAAGATTGTTAGAAAACCAAAGTCTGGGTGGTACAGATGAATCTACCCCCCCAGCAAATGTAGAAAACAGTGATGGTATTATCTGAATCAAAGTCTTGATAATGAGTCAGAAGAGGAAAGTGAACCTAATGAAGTTAGCCACTCTGAGCCTCTGTCTGCCTTACCTACTGTACCTACTGGGCCTATACCAGGTCCTACATGTAACCCTGCTTATTTTGAACTTGAAACAATGAAGCTTGAATTAGAGTACAAATGTTTTTTAGCTCAATCTGAAAGAAACCAAGAGCTAGAGTTCCGAAGAATGAATGCCTAGGCTGAGCAGAAGCAAGCTGAGTTAAGACTCAGAGAAATAGAGCTTAGTCATGAACTAGAAATGAAGAAGTTGTCTGTGGAAAATGCTTCTCTCTCCTCTGGTTCCTCTAGGAGTTCCAGTCCCAAAAGACCCCGGATGCCTAAGGAATTAGTGGGTATGTATGAACCTAAGTTGGATGTGTTGGCTTGGTTAAAAATGTTTGAGTATAATCATGGGCTCCAGGACATCACAGGGAATGAGTTACTTCCCTGGTTGTTCTCTAGGCTTCCCCCTGTTGCAACTGATGTGGTAATGGAGTTGGGGGAGGTGGATAAGAAGGATTATGAATGTGTGAAACTAGCTTTGATAGCTAGATTTGGGAAGACCCCTTCCCAGTACCTTAAGAGGTTTAGGACCCTCAAAAAGCATGATGGTACGCCTTGGGCTACCTGGGTGAGTGAGTGTTTGAAAAACTTAGAGGGATGGATTAAGGGGTGCAAGGTGAACACTTATGAGGGAATGAGAAATCTCGTTATGTTGGAGTCAATGTATGATGCCTGCTCTCCTGAGCTCAGACAGCACTTGGCTGATTCAAAGGAATTAGATTCCAGGAAGCTAGCTAAGGCTGCTGACTTGTGGGTTGCCAACAGGGCCACTCACAAGGATTCAGGGGTCACTCAGAAAAAGGATGAGGGAAAGCAGCCACCAAAAGGGAACCAAGAGATTTCTAATACCTCCCAACCCAAAGAGGGCCCCAAACAACAAAATAACCAGGGTAAGCCCCAGGGTAAACCACAACAGGCCAGTGTACCTTCTGGTCAAAAACCAGAAGGAGATCAGACCAAGCCCCCCTTTCAGAGAGCATTTGAACATGCTATCTCTGTGGGGCAACTGACCACATCAAAGGAGATCCCAGATGTAAGGGTAAACCTACAGGGATCAGCACAGTCTCCTTAGCCTTCACTCCTGAGGAGGAAGTCCAAATGGCTAGTGCTCACTTTGAAGTCTTTGCTGAAGAACCTTTGGGTCTTCAAGCAAGTGTAACAGTAGAGTCCATGGGTCTGGTTAGTGATCAGAATAGGAGTGTTTATAACTCCATACCAGAAAACTCTAAAGTTTAGTATATGGACAGTGTTCTTGTCAAAGGTCAGGATACCCCTGCCAGGCGAGACTCTGGGGCCAGCAGAACGGTAGTGGATGAAAGCTTTTTCAGTCCTGAGGATGTTGCTAAGGCTCCCAAAGGTCCCACTAAGATGTCTGGGGGCACTGTCCAAATGGTTCCAATTCTACCAGCCCTCATTCAGTGTAATGACATGACAGTGTTGATTCCTGTCAGTGTTCCGACTGAGGTGCCTGGGAGAGTCCTGTTGGGGAATGATCTAAGAACTCTAGGAGTAGTATCCAGTACCCCCAGGCCTCCCAGTATGGAGACCCAGAACCAAACCAAATTGGCTAGAGAGGCCACCTTAAGGAGCCACTCTAAGCCTGTGGGAACCTCTACTGAGAACCCCACTACAAGCCCTGGTGTTGGTAAATTGGCCTCTGACCCAGGCACATTTCAGGCTAACATGTTACAGAAATGGGAGCCCCAACCAAATTCCATCATTGTTCCCCCAGCTATAGAGTATGTGACTCAACCTGCTTCTGAGGAAGAGGTGGATAGACCTACTGGAACCCTAACTAGGCCTAAGAGAACTGGTAATTCTCAGTGCTGGTGGAAAATCAGAAAAGAAAAGTCTAAGGCCAAAAACCTTTAGACTGTTGGACCTTCCCCAGAAGACTTCAACCCAATTCCTAGTCTTAAGGGGGAAACTCCTAAAGTAGGTAAAGGTAGATCTAAGAAGAAGGAGAAGCATGTACCTTGCTTATCTTCATCCCCTCCAACCAAGAGGCCTAAACCCCAACCTTCTCCCAACAGAGAAGTGGTGAGGACCTCTGGAGGCCCCTCTAGATCTAAGGGAATCCTTTATAAGGACCCCTTGAAAAAGCCTAACACAGGTTCAGAAGTTGTAACAACTTCTGAGGGAATGGTCAACCAGATCCCCTATAACTTTAAAAAGACTGATGTTCCTCAAAGGGTTTGTAGGTCATATAGCTTACAAAGGAAAACCTTAGATTTGACAATAGAACATAGGTCAAGGTGTCACCACCAAAATGCTGATGGTCTCTCTGGGATGTATGTCATCGACTAGAAGTATGAGATTCATCCAGAAATGGATTAAATCCTCCTGTCCCTTAGTCTGGGGGGGGGGCGAGTGTTAGTTCCCTTAGGGACCACTGCAAAAGGCTTAAGACTACAGGTGTTGGCAGTAAACCCAATTGGTAGCAGTCTGTACCACCCATATTTACCTGGTAGCTGTGGCTGAGCAGCCAGACATCTCTCAAGAAGAGTTAGACAGTATATAGAGTATACAAGATAGGTACCAAAATGCAGTAGCACAAGCAAACACTGACCAGAGCTTTGGTAACAAAGTATATAATTATTTATTTAAAGACACACTTAGAAACACTCCAGCACTATTATTGTAAGCAAGTTCAAAAACACAGTCACTATTAATATATATACATCCCTTATTCCTTATTAGACAAGAAAACACCACTTATTTCCAGACAGAGGTGAGCACTTAACTAAAGATGGCACTCCAATAAGTTAAGAAAAAGGGAGGGAAAAGGCAGAAATTAGATAAAACACACCACCACATACTTTAGAAGCACCCAGCAAGGCAGGAAAGTCAAAGTCTACTTGAGAGCAAAAAGTTCAGAGGCCAGGCTCCCTCTTGGAGAGAGTAGAACACCAATGCGCCCAAGATCACACAGTTTAAGGGGCTTAAAAAGTCTTGCAGGGAGTTCAGAAAAGAATTAGTTCAGCTCAGAAAACTTCAGTTAGACAGCCTAGGGCCAACCCAAGTGGTAAATTGAGGATTTAAGAGAAACCCAACACAGACCGTTGCGAGGGAGGCCAGGTGGACACACTACCTTGAAAGTGGAGAGAATCCTCCAGCGGGGGCAGTTGTTCCTACCAGCGGGTGCAAGTCGCAGCGTTGTCCAGAGGAAGAGATGGTCTCGACGTGGAGGAAAGCTGAAGGTCTTTGCACTGCCAGGGAAGAAACCAGCCACAGAGTTCTCCGGTTAAAAGGTACTACCCTTTTATTTGCAGTAGTGGTAAAACGTGGTATTCCGGTTGCCGGGTGCTTGGCACAGGCAAAGTGGCCACGAGATGATCCGGGAAGGCGAAAAGGTGGGCAAACTGGTTATCCCCACCAGTCAAAGGAAGAAGACTCTTCGGGATGAAGATCTCCTCTGTCGTTGGAAGAAGTGGTGAGACGGTTCAGCAGGGCTCCACCGGTGGTGTCGTCGTTGCAGGTCGGCTCAGCTTCTCCCTCTTTGGGTTCTTTGGTCCTGTGGTGACTTCTGAAGTTCCAGTCCCCAAAGCCCTGCTTGTATGCAGAAAACCCCCATTCATCAGTCCTAGCTGTCACTCAAACATGCCAAGTGGTGAGCCAGGCTGCTCAAAAAGTACACAAAACGGATTCCAAGATGGCCGCCTGCAGGGGATAGACATGCCGGCGGGGCTCTCCTGCATCCTGAAGCTGGGAAAGACCCACCACCCAGCAATTCGGAAGAAATCTGCGAGGCAGGCACCTTGGGGAAGCAGATGCGCACCTGACACTCCGCGGTGCTTAGGACACAGCTGGCGGACTCCCCTCCATGTCGGCTGCAGCGACATGGGTTCAAGACTCATTCTCATCAGCTTTAAACCTTGGTGCCTCGGCTCCCTCCACTACCTGCATGGGGCTCACACCCTCTTGCTAAGATAACAGGTTCTGACTCCCCTGTACGAAACAGACCATCATACAGCACCTTTTTATTATCAAGCACAGGAATCATTCTCATCAGCTTTAAACCTTGGTTCCTCTGCCCACTCGCTCCACTACCTCCATGACACTGACACCATCTCACTCACATGCCAGGTTCTGTCTTCGCTGGAGTAAACAGGCCATCATACTGTGCCTTTTTATTGTCAAGCACAATACTCATTCTCATAAGCTTTCAACCTCAGTCCCTCCACTCCCTCCACTACCTCCATGAGGCTCACACCATCTCACTCACATGCCAGGTTCTGTTTCCCCTGGACTAAACAGACCATCATACTGGACCTTTGTATTATCAAGCACAAGACTAATTCTCATCAGCTTTAAACCTTGGTTCCTCAACTCCCTCCACTAATTCCATGGCGCTCACACCATCTCACTCACATGCCAGGTTCTGTCTTCTCTGGGCTAAACAGGCCATCATACTGGACCTTTGTATTATCGAGTGCAAGACTCATTCTCATGAGCTTTAAACCTTGGTTCCTCTTCTCCCTCCTCTCCCTCCACTCCCTCCACTACCTCCATGGGGATCACACCATCTCTCTCCTATTGTGCAAGAAACCTGGTATTTTTCACAAGCTCCTATCCTTCCCTCAGCAAACTCATGTCATCACAAACATCTCACCTGCTACTTGCTACCCCACATCCTCATGTGCATACTTATTCTAAACACACCACACAGAGTTTGGGCCACTTTACCAATGATCACATAGTGTCTGGGTTAGTGCAGCATCCTTGACTTGAACAGGTATTCATTGGCAAGACGCACATGTTTGCTCTGCAGATGCTCCTGTGCTGAACGCCATTTACCTTCCATGGCCTGTGTTGCCGACTTGGTCTCTCAGCAGCACTTGCAGGTCCAGGTCTAGGGTCAGACAGATACATGTCATGTAAGGCGTGTGCCATTGCATAGACAGCCATGTAAACTTTGTGTGTGAATCGAAAGCTGAAGACATCATAGATGGATGAGTCAAGACTTTGTAAGGTCTCATTTCCAGAGCAATAGGGAAGGTGTGATATATATTTAGCGTTATCTTGGTGTTCTCTATCCATCAATTTACACTTAAAAGCATCCAGCCATAGATCGTGAAAGACATCATAGTCTCGAAACATGGATAGTTTAATATCATAGAGAAACTTCTTAAATCCATTTATTTTTCCAGTCTTCAATGAAAACCACAGGCTACCATTAAATAGTTGCAGGTATTTTTCATAATAATAATCTTTAAATGATGATACAGTCACTGATGCAAACCAAATTTTATGAGGCACATCCTCCCAATGACGATGTAGGAAATACTGCATTATTGATGTCCCTGTGCCAGCCAAAATGATCACCTGCGCTGTGGTCTTCCGAATGGCATTGATAATGATTTCTGTTCTTACCGTACCATCGATATTAAACTCAGTGTCCAACCAATAGGTAAACTCGACACAGCCTCCAGTCTGGGTGATCACCTTCCTTAGTTCTTGCACTGCTCTCTCCCCGCTGTCATCATCAGAGGTCAGGATCCCAACCCAGGTCCAGCCAAAATGTTCTAAAACCTGGGCGATTCCAGCGTAATGTGAGCGCTCATTGGGGACAGTCCGGTAAAAGGATGGAAACTCGTTGTTCTCAGTAAGGAGAGGATCTAGCGCCCCATAACTGATCTGCTGGAAAGAGGAAATAGTTAATGAAACAAGGGCCTGAGATCTGTAGACACATTAAAATAGAACAACCGTCCTCTGCAATTTGACAATTATAAAATGATATCCAGAGTTTCAGCAAACCTGAGTCATGGCAAAAAGGAAACAAAACATCTAAGTTTGCAGAACAGGGCAGGCAAACATTATTCATTACTACATTAGACTTAATATACAACATCCTCAATGAGGTAATCAGTTCTCAAAACACAGGAAAATCCTCATAATCACTGAAAGATAGGGGGCCGCTTCTCTGTGATATTTACATTTTTAAATTGTAGCAATAAGACAGTATTGAAGTGGCTATACGTGCAATAACTGTTCTCCTTCAAACACAAAACATAGTGCCTGTCTTTTTCATATATTTTGCAGGATCTTACACTGAAATCCTTTCTCTATTCCGCTTATCTCCCTTCAATAACATTTGAGCAAGCCAAAGCAGTTGATAGCTGTCTGTCTTCTCAAGATATTGTGGGTGAGATAATACATTTTGATAACTAGCATATGTAAACCAATATGCAAACCCAAAGCTTTGATAAATCTGTTGTTTATCAATTTTTGCTGAAAAGTTAACTCTCACAATCGTATCAATGTAAACAATAACTCATTTGGAAGGTTGAACATCCCGGAACAATCCTTTTCCAAATCCACAAAAATGTCCTTTTCCAATAGTTTGGACTTTTGTATAGCAGCATTGGTTTCTCGCATTTCATTTATGAATGTCAAAAGTGTTCATCCAATGCCAGGAAATCAGGTCACCATATGTCATGTATTCACATCAAATGGTGGTCCCTCAGATGATGCTATGCCATGTATTCCACTCAAAGGCTCAGAAATTGATCATTTTCCCTGTATTCATATTCAATACCAGGTGCTCAGATCATCATTTGGCATGCAGTCCCTTCAAATTGCAATCACAAGGTTGGCCTTATGCCATGAATTCCACTCAAACGCCAGGTGTTCAGATCATCACATGCCATGTCTTCACATCAAACCCTAGGCACTGAGATGTTCATATGCCATGTATTGACATCAAATGGCAGGTACACAGACAATAATGTGGCACTTTTCCATAAAAATGAAAGGTACTCATATCATCACATGCCATCTATCCCCATGACTTGCTAGTTACTCTGATGATCATATGTCACGTAGTCTCATCAAATATCAGATATGCAGAGGGTCATATTCAATTTATTTCCATGTAATGGCCAAGTGCTCAGATTATTCGCTAAATCTTGACACGAGGTGCACCAGCAACTCAAGTTGGTGAGATATTTGGATTTGTAGAGCACATACTTCAGAGGAGGTATATTGCCGCCAGGAGCAAAACATGTATGTCTAGAATGACACCAGGATGACAGGAGCTGAAACCAAATGGTGGGGGTCAGGGAGCAGGAATGTTTTTATTTTGAGGCTGCACAAAAAATGATCTGTAGGCCAAGGGAGATGGGATTCTACATGATTGCCACCTGGCTAGAGAATGCTCTTTGGCACCCTCTGATTGCTCTGGATTTTGGGATGAAAGTTACGCCCTGGGATGCAGATCCCAGCGTTCTGGGTGGATGGATGCCACGCTTTGGTCTGCTTCTTGCTGGCCCACTGCTTTAGGTGATCCACCAACTCCAGTGATGGTAATCAAAAATCTGGGAGTCTGTCTTTCTGCTTCACTCTCCATGACCACCCAGATGAATGCATTGTGTAAAATGGGTCACTTCTTATTGCGTGTGCTTCATAGGTTGCAGCCGTTCTTACCTATCCATTTGCGCCCATTGGTCATCACTTCAGTTGTGATCAGCTGGATCGATTAATGCAATGCCTTGTTTCTGGCCCAAACTCTTGGGCTTATGCATCAGTATCAGCTTCTACAAAACATGGCTGCTAGGGTGGCCACTTCCACCCCCTGTGGTTCTCATACTAGTCCTGTGCTTCACACCCTTCTTTGGCTCCCAGTGGCCAAAAGGATTACATTCATGTGGCTGGTCCATAGAGCATTTTATCATCAGGGAGCCAATTACTTGCAAGATATATTTCAGCTTTACATTCCTGGTCGTACCCTCCGATCGGAAAATGCATATTTAATTGTCATCCAGCCTTTCTAGGGTTGGCGGTCGAGCCTTTTCAGTCTCTGCAGCCAAAATATGGTAAGCACACCGGCACCCTTGTTTCTGGGCCGCCACACTCGTAATGAGGCCCATTGTCTGATGGACTGTGCCAGGGCCTTTAATTTAATTCTATTAGCCACTGTAAGCCAATTCAAGGTGCCACAGATCTAAGAGAGTATGGAAATCCATATTGTTAATAGTCTTGGGGAACCTCTAGTATATTATATTGAATACGTCCAGTCGGCTTGCAATGAAAGTCTCAATCAGCTGGAAAACTCATCCTTCATCTGACCTCCTCCAAACAGTAGAGTGTGTGGCATTTAAAAAGTACATAGCCACATTCTATGCATGGTATTTCCACAAAATACCAGGTTATGGCATCATGTACCCGGCATTGTCATCAAACATACTCAAACCTTATCAAGTGGCACTTATTTTCATCAAATGTCTAGGTACTCAAATCAAATCAGATATTTCTAGGAATTGCCCAAGTATATGCATCATTGCCAGGGTTTAACATTGTTCTTATCGACTACCATGAAGTACACATTCTGAATTCCAAATAGTCATCTACTGCCATAAATTGCTGCAAAATACCTATTTACATATCTCAGTACCATTCAATTCCCAGTCACTCGCCACATTTGACAGAATAGCATGAAATATAAAGGTGATCTCCCCTCTTACTCCTTTCAAAGTTTTATGTATCAACTAACCAGTCCCTCCCCAATGTCAAAGATTGCTCTCCACTGCCCAGGAAATGCCCACATAATTAGGTACTGATCCCATTCTTATATTTTGGTATCGACTGCTAAGGAACCAACCATAGTTCCAGCCCTTACTATCACACTCCATAGTACACTGTCTGTTTGGTGAGAGTGATATCAAATATTTGTATCAAAGAGTTTCCAAAGAGATCCCTCACTACAAAGGTACCAGGTTCCATACACTAGTATTATTATGTCATTTCCTGTTATTAGGACTTATACCATGCACTGCAGCTGGTTTCATGGTCTCCAGGCACCTTGGTGAATCTGAAGAGAGTGGGTGCATTTGGTTAGTTGGGTGAAGAAGAAAAATGAAATATAGATGCTCTCTTGTGTTTATGTATGCAGACTAGAAGTACACAGCAATGGATATATGTGAGTTTATTAGGTGTTTTAGGTCAAGAACCTGGACGTTTTAGTGCCAGAAGGGAAATTGCAAGATTTTAGTACTGGGAAACATTGGCGGGGGGCGCTTTGGTACATAAGTTGGTTTGATAGGGGTATTAAGAAGTTGTATGTAAGTGGCTTGGTTCGATTGTGTGTGTTGGGTTTCAGTGCAAGTGTGCACAGGCTCCTCCGAGCCGGAGGAGCCTGAGAAACTTGGAAAGAAAAACCACAGCGTTTTCAAACACAATAACGTTGTATTTATGAGTGCGGTAGCTTCAAAAGCTACCGCAAACATAAATACAACGTTTTTAAAGCTGCAGTTTTATTTCTAAGTTTTCCAGGCTCCTCCAGCTCAGAAAACTTAGAAAAAAAAAACACAGCTAGTGCTTATTTTTTTAAAAATAAATAGCACTTACCGAGAATCAGCTGCAGCTTTTCTGCCTGTAGTCTCCGGTCTGCGTCCTCCGAGCCCCGGCACCAATGAAAGAAAAGCCACCCAGTGGTAGCTTTTGTTTACTACAGCTGGCTGGCTTTTCCTTCATTAGTGCCACAAAAGCAAGCACAGGCGGGCATCCATTTCACAAAATGGATGCCCCCATGTGCTTCCTTTTTAAAATTTTGAGCTTCATTTTCCCAAAATTTTACACATTTTTGGGCAAACCATTCCTTTAATTCAATGAAATACCTGGTCTCCACCATCTCTATTAATGATTTTCCAGAAATTGGCCAAATTATTTGATAAAAGAACTTCCAGCATTAATTCAGAATACTGCTGGACTAAATCGCACTTATACATTCTCAGCATGTTTGTGTATTTTAGCTTTGATATCCTTTTCTGTCTACTCGCCTTCTCAGGATGGATTCCCCAAAGGTTTCTAATGTTCTGCCTTATAATTTTCTTTTAACCTCAGAATCTGTTTTATTTAAACAATTGGTATGGGGTATTTATTGTTGGAATTTGTTATTTTTTATGCGTTTCAAAGACTCTGTGCATAACCCATTAAATGTACATGATATGATATATGATAGTTTATGTATATAGCGCCTATACACAATGTAATTCAAAGCGCTTCAAGGCAAGGGAGGGAACAAGGGAAAATACAATGACATTCTTACAGGCCATGAACAGTAAGGATGTTAAATTAACTATCATACTCAGCCTGACGACATTTGAGATAGCGCTGGAGAGGGGGAGGGGGGGAACAATTAAGAGGAGGGGAAGGAGCCAGACGAGGTGGCTATCATACTAGGTCCATGGACAATTATGATAGAGTAAGTGCATAGAAGAAAGTAAGGGGAGGAGATAGGAAAAGGAAGAAAGGAAAAGGGAGAAAGGGAGAAAGGGAGAAAGGAAGAGGAGGAGAGAACAGAGAGTAAGCAGTGAAAAAGAGTGGAGAAGCAAGACGGAAGAGTGGATACAATTGCAGAAGTCAGTAGTAACACTTAATGTTGCAAGCCAAGATACAAGATGAAGATGGGAACAGCATGATTCAGGGCCACCATGAGTACAAGATGCAGAGGAGGTCCAGCATGAGAGTTGAGAAAGGGTGACGCACCGTGAATCAATGAAGTCCATAAGTCAAATCCAGCATTGGCTACAAGACGGTGATGGTGAAACCAGAATGTATCCGGACAGACTCCTGCCGGAGTAGGCTGGGGAGGGGCAAGCCTGTGGATCATAATATTGGCACTTCCCTAGCAAAGTGGCCTGATGGTCAATAAAAACCATAGCGTTTTCTGGATGCTATGAGATGTGGTTCAAGGTGATGTTTTCAGAGCTCTTTAGAAAAGAGCTCAATGATTACTTCCATCTGTATGCATAACTGTTACCCAGGAACAGCCTATCGAAAAGAGGAAAATGGTAAACATGTAATCGAGTATAGCTGTCAATGACCCCCAACACCATGGGGGTAATTAATAGAAATCAGCGCACGAGTGGTGCACGCCGCTGGCACACAGAGGGAACGTGCGCTAGTCTGTGCCAGCCGCGTGCGCCAAAACCCATTTCAGCGCACAGCGTATTCATGGATACTTAAATCCATAACCAGCCATGGCACAGAGTGGTGCAGCAACCCTGCATCAGCACCAGTTATGCCCCCAACCCCGCCTTGTGCCCCAAAAACATTGCACAAATCCCCTACATGGGGCAAAGGCCAGTGGACCAGCATACAGCCCCCCAACCACGAAAACACTTGGAAAACTCCCCATGCATCCCTCGGAATATGCAGAACCCGCTCGCGCTAGCGGAAACGCTTGTGAAACTCCACGCGCACCCCTGGAAAACACATACGCCAGCGAAATTGCGTGTGAAAGTCCACACGCACCCCCCGGAATAAATGTTCCCTGCTTGGCGCCAGCGAAATCGCGTGTGAAAGTCCATGTGCACCCCTTGAATACACGTACCCCTTGCGTCAGGTAAAATGTGTGAAAAAAGTCCACCCTGTGATGTGGCCTGCCTCTGGGGCATCCCCAGGGGTGATGGGCTGCCTGCGGGCCATGGACTGGGGTGATGGGCTGCCTGCGGGGCATGCCCAGGGGTGATGGGTTTCCTGCGGGCCATGCACTGGGGTGATGGGCTGCCTGCAGGCCATGGACTGGGGTGATGGGCTGCCTGTGGGGCATGCCCAGGGGTGATGGGCTGCCTGCAGGCCATGGACAGGGGTGATGGGCTGCCTGTGGGGCATGCCCAGGGGTGATGGGCTGCCTGCAGGCCATGGACTGGGGTGATGGGCTGCCTGTGGGCCATGGACTGGGGTGATGGGCTGCCTGTGGGGCATGCCAAGGGGTGATGGGCTTCCTGCGGGCCATGGAGAGGGTGGATGGGCTGCCTGCACGTATTCCGTGGGTTCGCATTTACTCTCACATGCATTTTCGCTGACGCGAGTGGGGTACGCATATTCTGAGGGTGTGCGTGGACTTTCACATGCGTTTTCGCTGGTGCGAGCAGGGTACGTGTATTTCGGGGATGCGCATGGAATTTTACACGCGTTTTCGCTGGCGCGAGCGGGGTACGCGTATTCAGATGGTGTGCATGGACTTTCACCCGCGTTTTCACTGACGCGAGCGGGGTACGTGTATTTCATGGGTGCGTGTGGACTTTCACATGTGTTTTCGATAGCCCGAGCCCATCACCGCAGACCATGCCCCACAGGCAGGCCACATGGCACCATGCACTCGGGAGCACTGACACATGTCCCCCCCACCTCCACCCCCACATTGACAGGCACCTGCCAGCAGGCCCTGACTAATGTCTCCCCACCCCCCCAACCAACCCCATTGATGGGCACCTGCCAGCAGGCCCGACTGATGTCCCCCCAGCCCCGCAACCACAACCCATTGACGGGCACCTGCCAGCAGGCCCCGACACATGTTCCCTCACCCCCCTATCGACGGGCACCTGCCAGCAGGCCCCGACACATGTTCCCTCACCCCCCTATCGACGGGCACCTGCCAGCAGGCCCCGACTCATATCCCCCCAACCCCCCATTGATGGGCACCTGCCATCAGGCCCCGACTCATGTCCCCCCACCCCCATTGACAGGCACCTGCCAGCAGGTCCTGACTCATGTCCCTCCACCCCCGCAACCACGCCCCATTGACGGGCACCTGCCAGCAGGCCCCGACTCATGTCCTCCCACCCTCCCAACCACCCCCATTGACAGGCACCTGTCAGCAGGCCCTGACTCATGTCCCCCCAACCACCCCATTGACAGGCACCTGCCTGCAGGCCCCGACTCATGTCAACCTACCCCCCACCCCCATTGATGGGCACCTGACAGGAGGCCCAGACTCATGTTCCCCCAACCCCCCACCCTCTCATCGACGGGCACCTGCCAGCAAGCCCCAACTCATGTCCCCCCACCTCCCCATTGACGGGCACCTGCCAGCAGACCCTGACTCATGTCCCCCCACCCCACAACCACCCCCATTGATGGGCACCTGCCAGCAGGCCTGACTCATGTCCTCCCACCCTCCCAACCACCCCGATTGACAGGCACCTGCCAGCAGGCCCTGCCACATGTCCCCCCACCCCTCAACCATCCCCATTGACGGGCACCGGCCAGCAGGCCCTGACTCATGTCAAACCACCCCCCCAACCCCATTGATGGACACCTGACAGCAGGACCCAACTCATGTACCCCCCACCCACCCAACCACCCCCATTCACAGGCACCTGCCAGCAGGCCCTGACTCATGGCATCCCACCCCCCAACCATCCCCATTGATGGGCACCTGCCAGCAGGCCCCGACTCATGTCCCCCCACCCCCACCCCCATTGACGGGCACCTGCCAGCAGGCCCCGACTCATGTCACCCCACCCACATTGACGGACACCTGCCAGCAGGCCCAGACTCATGGCCCACCAAACAACATGTCCTAACAAAACAGAGCCATGGCCCTAATGCCAACCCAAATCCACCTTGCCCCCGCAGTACAAGCATACAACCATCCACTGTACCCACTCCCAAATTACCCATGCCAAACAGTCTTAAAAGAACTGCCATGCCCATGCATAAATGCACAACAGAGAAACACAGTGCCAACACATCACTGAGGCAAAGTACATTGAGACATGCACAAAACCAATGATAGTACACAACACCAATCATGAAGTTCGAATAAATGTATAAAAAACATAATAAAATAACAAAGAAAATCAAACTTGCAAATCAATAAATAATGAAAGCTATTACCCAAAAAAAAAGAAAATCAAATGAAAAAAATCCCCGGCATTAAAAAAGAAAAGTGCTCCATCGCCAATGTCAACATGAATTAAATAATCAAAAAAAAGAAAACCATTGTTCCATGGGAAATGTTAAAAAAGAAAGTATGTACAAGTCTTCAACTGTATACAATCCAAGTCCAAAGGGTCCATGATCCCCGAACCAAATGAAACCTACAAAAAAGTCCTATGAATAAAAAACGATATACATAAAGTGGAGCAAAGTCCATGAACTCCAAAAAAAAAAGAAAAATCAAAGGAAGCCTATCCCTAAAGAACTATGTACAAAGGCGGCGGGCAAGTCCAACGGCTCACTTGTTCCGGGCCAGGGCATCATCGAAGATCATGTCGATGTTCCGGAGGCGGGCCACTTCTCTGGCCTCGAGGTCTCGCATGGATGCAGCCATGGCCTCAACCAACTCCCTGCGAGTTACCTCGAGGCATCAGCCCGCCTCAATGCCCTGCGCATGGAGTTCTCCACCCTGACCATAGTGAGTCGTGCCTCCTCCACCCGCCGCCGCTCTGCATCTATTTGCTGGCCCAACCGCTGGCCCAACCGCTGCCACACGGAAGACACTGCCAATCCAGGGTCCTCTTGCCCTCGGGCTGATGCCTGCCCCTGTGATGTTGTTGGCCCCGAGCCATCATCGCTCCCACCATGAGCTTGCTGCTGTCATGCATGTGCCCTGCTTGTCGATGCCTGCACATCCTCCTCTTGCTGGGGTCCAGTTGGTGGGGAGGCCACCCCTGCTGGACCTCCAACTTCCGACTGTGGCAGGGATGTGTCCTCCACCAGCCTGTCTGCTGGGTGAGGGGCAGCTCCACAGGGTGCCCAGGCGATACTTGGCCAGGAAGATGGCACGGAGGACGACAGGCGCATAACGGGTTCAGTTGTGGAGGGGGTCGCTAGAATATCCAGCACACGGAGGAACCCAGCGCCGGTGACCTGTCCTAGTAGGCTGACTCAGTCAATGAGGTATTCGAAATGACGTGCATTGTCCACACGAGAACTCTTCACGTCATCCCGAATACCACGTTGATGCATCACCACCCCAGCTAGGACAGGCTCAATCCGGTCACGGATTGCCACGTCCGCAGGGAGAGGAAGGCCAGTTGTTGTTCGCGCATCCCCTCCCTGAAAACAGGTCTGGACGAAGGCATCCCTGCTGGTGCGGGATGGTGCAGTCACAGGATCAGGGACAGGATTACAGACAGGCACCTCTGCAGCAGCATGTGCTGCCTCCTGTCCCTGCCCCTGGACTGTACCACTAGCACCAGTGGAATTCCCGCCTCCAGGCCCCATGCATGGGCCTTCCACGGCCTCCTCCTCAACCGAACCCCCCACCAGCATGGATGACTCTGTGCCATCTTCCTCATACACCCCTCTGGGGGCTCAGATGCCCCTACTGCTGCCGAGGAGTCCACCTCCAACCTCCGCCTCTTGGACCTTCCCTCGGTAGCTGCAGCCATGGGCACGGCACCAGACTGCTCACTCCCGGTAGAGATGACAACGTGGGAGGAGAGCTGGGCCTTGCATCTCCGGCTGGCGGTGGGATCCCTGCCTCTGTGCTCCACAGCACCGCCTCCACCTCTTCATCAGTCAACGCTGCAGACAGGGAGAGACAGAACACAGGCATCAGGGCACTTGTACAATGGTCGGATACAAAACGGACAGTTGCACACATGTGGCAGTGTAAAACCTCAAAAATGGCATCACACTCCCCAACACTCATATCATTTGAACCCACACACATACACAAAAGGACAGGAATCGTGCAGCAGCATCCATACACACACACCAGCATGAACATCCGAAGCTTGGCATGACATCACAAACATGGAGAGTGCCGAACACATGCACACACGCCAACAGACAGACATGCATCTGTACATCTCCACCACCCGTCACAGTGCAATCATCAGCAACTATGTCACATCTGGCAATCGGGTTCCTACATGTCTGTCACATGCATCCATGGTGTATCACTGTCGCACACATGTGAAACACACACATGCACATGTCTGCCATGCACATACATGAAGGTGGAGCCAGCATCCATGTGTCACACCCCAACCATGCCATAGTGCATGCCCAGAAATACTAACATGTGTGCATCTCCACATGCAGTTGTGCATCATGCTTTGGAACACATACACCATTGATGTGCATCACACATGAAAGGACTCACATGTAGTACAGTCATGTCCCTGCACATAAACATCCATAAATGGACATATGTCCAAGCTGCACACTCCTGACACACCTCAACATGCAATAAGTACGCATGGACACTTACCACTCGACTCCGGACCGGTCTCCCTCTCGAAGACCTGGCAGTGAAGCACTGGTTTAATGCGTTCCAAAACCCTCATGTAGTTGGTGGTAAGGTGGACCCAGCGCCTCACTGCATCCGCTGCTTCCAAGAGACGCTGGGCCTTCCTGAGGGTCCTGGACCTGAAGTCCTCCCAGCACTTACAGACGTGTTGTATTCGCGGGTTGTCACCCCTTCTGCATTGATGGCAACCACGATATCCAGCCAGTTCCTCCCCGTCCATGCTTGTCGGCGCATCTTCTTTTGTAGAGGACATCATAATGCACCAGGACCTGCTCCACCAGGATGCCAACATCTCCTGCTGTGAAGCTGACAGCCCTCTGCCTCTCTGGCTGGAGGTTGCCAGTGGTGTCTGATGGTGTTTCCCCAGACATGGCAACCCCCAAGGCAGGTGTGGGTGGGCAACTGGGTCCTGGTGCTGGGCTGTGGAGCAAAGAACTTCAGTCGGGAGTCTTCTGTTCCAGAAGGGGTGGTCACAGCAACTGGACCCTGCAAATGGCTTATGTGCAGGCACCAAATGGCAGGGCACGTGGGCAGCAGGCAGGCAGCAGCAGATGGCTGGTGGGAGTGTGCTTGAGATTCTGGGGGGCAGGAAAATAGCCTTCAGGGCAGGAGCGTGGTCTTCCGTGTGTTGTCGCGTGGCCAGCTTAATACGGAGTGATTTGGCACGTGAAAAAACAGCACGTCAACGTGTAATTCAAGGAAAGGGCCTTAGCGCGTAAGCGCATATGTGACATAACACCCGCAGGCGTTTCCCTCAGTACAGGTGCATCCGCACGTGCAAAAAAATCACGTCTGTGTGTGAATGTGTGTAATTTGAGGAAAGTGCCTAAGTGCGTAAGTGACGTTAGGCGCGCCGGTGTTGCCTTCAGCACAGGTTAAAGGTGAGCTCGGGCCAGCAGACCACTGTTTATTTTTCTTTTTTGGAGGGGGTGCCTGAGCATTGCGTGACCAGTCATTTTTCCCTAGGGGTCACAGACAGCCTTGCAGGAGCACTGGGGTACCTATTCCATCAAGTACTCTGCTCCCTTCTAGCCAATTGCACAGGACAATTGTTGAGTGAACCTCCCATAGCCTATTTTCCATCGGTGCCATGGTTGGGAGGCCACCAAAGGCTAAGGGCAGCAAAGATGGGCATTCTCCCAGAGCTGGGCATTTTGGGGCTCGTGGGTGCGGAGACCAGGAAGGACGGGGTGTCCAGGGTAGCCAGGGTGGCTACAGAGGGGGCGGAGGCATGGATGCAGCTCTGGGATGGGAAGCCCAGCCACGTGCTGTTGCAGACATGCCACCACCCCCTGTGGCTCCTGGTGATGCAGCTGTTGCATCACAACCTGGCGCCCATATCACCCAACAACAATTTACATCTGCTGTCATGGGCCCACCCGTGGTGGTAGCTGCAGGTGCAGCTGTGGGCACCTCCACCCGGGCTCTGGGTCAGGCAGTGCATGATGCTTTGCTTGCTCAGGACCCTCAGGACGATTCCATCTTGTCTGGAGGTTGGGGTCACGTTTGCCCACTGTAGCTGTGACTGTGGCACACGTATCTGGGGCAGATAAGACATCTACACCCCCAAGCAGCCGGGTGGTTGTAACTGCATGTGCAGATGCTTCCAACACCACCCTGGCAGTGAGTCAGCCCCAAGCCAGACCTTCTGTCCTCATACCAACACCCACTGCCTTGATCCAGTCCAGCAGCGCCACTGCCCCCACTGATCAGGGCCACATTGCCCACTCCGGGTCAGTACCACCAGCCAAAAGGAGGAAGCGTGCTCCTGCACAAGATGCTGGAACCCCAGACACGGCTCCGGCCTCTGGCACATCAAGGAAGAAGCCTTTCTGCAAGCAGGAACTGGACTTCCTTGTGGACTACGTGTCGGAACACCAATGCAATTTGCTTGTGGGCCCACAGTGCCATACAACACATCACCATCGTTGGGTCCACTGGCAGCATGTTGCAGATGGTGTGACAGCCATGGGATCCCAGTGCGCACAGCTCAGGACTGCTACAAGCGTAGGAATGACTTCTGACGCAGTGCAAAACAAAAGTGTGCCTCCAATTATTCCATGTCTCTGGTGACTGGTGGTGGGCCACCACAAGAGGAGGATGAACTCACTCAGCATGAGGCGATCACTTCAGAGTTCATCCCGGAAGAACAGATCCATAGAGTGGGTGAGAGGATGGATTATGATGCATCATCTGGTGAGTATTGATGTGTGTTACTCAATGACATGTGTGTTTGGCATGTGTGTCCCTCCCAGCTACAACTTGGCTCCTTCCTTTCTTCAATCTCCCTCTCTAGCAGTGGTGTGCACCAGAGGTCTGACTATACAAACAGCACCTGGCAGCCCTCGCCAACTGCAATTTCATTTTCTGCTACCACTTAAAGTGCTATGCTTATGACAATCAATAGCCTCATTGCCATTTTCAATTGGTGTACTGCAAACGATCTCTGTCTAAACGCCAGCAAGACTGATATCTTCCTCATCGGTACACCTTTGCCATCCTTTCCCCTCACTCTCTGGTCGCCACACTTGGCCCTCCTCTTACCTCCACCTACAAGGCCAACAACTTCGGGGTCACTTTTGACTCAACACCTTCCTTTTCCACACACGTTTCTAATGTATCTTGAGATAGATTAACTTCTTCACATCCTCAGGGGTACTGTGCCTTTCCTATCGTTCAACTACATGCTCACTGTCTCTCATGCTAGGTTTTACTCAAGGTTGGGGTACTGTGACAGGCTAAATATTCCACCTGCCTCCACAATCCACCCTCTACCACTAATCCAGTACAGGGCTGCAAGACTTGTCTTTGGCCTCATGCCCTTGGATCATACCTTTCCAGCTCTGTAATCCCTTCATTGCCTATCAGTGGATGCAATGATGATACGTCAGACCCTCTGCATTGTGCACAATGATTTTTTGGGACTGGGTGTGAAGTATCTGCAACAATCCCCCTGCAAATTCCTCCACTCTTGAGTCCTTTGCTCCTCCACCTCATACTCCCTCCAGGTCAGTTGTTAATTGAATAGATTAGCTGGGGGCAGATAGGTGTGTACGGCTGGGTACTCCCTTTGGAACAGTCACTGGGCCTTGTAGAAACTTGAGGAAAAACATATCTGCATCCGGTAGCAACTCAAGACCTTCCTATTTGCTGCTGCATTAGCCCATCTTCTCCCCAGCTGAACAGTTTCCTCTGTCTACACTGTGCCCCAGCACACACTTTGTCCTTCGGACCCAGGTACCTGCTCACCCTGCCTCCCTGCTGCACTGCCTCCATGCCTCCAATTGTAATGGGTCCTGTGCGTGTACCCATACAGTCCCCCACTCTTCTTCTGCACTCATCAGATTTGCCCTATAAAATTTGTCTTGAACTTGCCACTTGCTGCCTGCACTGCCACCTTTTGAATGCTTATTCTATCATTGTACTTCATTTTCCTTCTTTGGTCTACTCCGTTTGGCACGTTCCCCTTCTCCTCTTCCAGGGTCTTCAGCCCTTTATCCCTTCTCCATACAGTTGCATGTTCTCAATGTCACTGGGCCCAGTATAATAATTGTTTTGAATTCCTACTCTCCCATGACCCACTCCCTTAGCTTGTTTGCGCTCTGAGCCACTTGTGTACGAGTGCAATCTTGATGAGATGTCATATCATGTCATTTACATCCTTTGTCCTTGGTGCAGTGTGTCTCACTCTGAATGTGCTGATGCCAGTGGCGCCCCATGCACATGTGTGCACAATCATTTTCTATGTGCATTCCATGTATGCCCCTATGTGTCCTTGACCACCTGCTCATTGAAGTATGTGTCCAGAATGATCCAGGTGTCATCCCATTTGGACAGCCATGGCATGCTCACTTTAGGTCTGTCTGTCATCACGCACGACTTCAGGCTGTCCACATCTGTATCATGCACATGTCTGCCCCTGTTACAGGCCCACTGCCTCTTTTCAACTGGTGTTGTCTTCTACATGTATCAGTGTACTATTGATGGTTCCTCATCTGTCCTCCATCATGTCCACTTCTCATAGGCTGTAGTGACATTTGAATGACGAAATGCAACAGGCTCATGCCTACACTATCTGGCAATGCACAGTTATGTGTGGAACATGTCATTGACATGCAGTGCCTCCCTGCTATTGCCCAGAGGGTGGTTGTTTCACAGAAACCATGGTGCATGCCATTTGCACATGATGGATGCAATTGCCGTTACACTGCCGTCATGTTTGGAGATTGATATCACTACGTGCATATTGATGTTGTAAGTTGAGGGGCTACGCATGCACTGCACCAAACACACCCACTTCTGTGTCAAGTTAAGCCCCTCAACATGCAAACACAATGCTGCTGTGTGATGTTGACCTGACATGCATGTACCCATGTCCCTCCTTTCACTGTATGGAAAGGCACTGGCGTAGGTGCCTACTGTGACACATGTACTGTGCATAGTTGATGGTAGTTGAGTGCTGCACATGAACATGCATGTTACATGTATCATGGTGTGTTTGGTTGGATTTCTAGCTATGGCTATTTGTGTGTTCACACATGCTTATGCTAGGTTCCATCTCTTTGTTGTCATCTCTCATTTCGGCATTGGATAGGTGCCTGTTAGAGGTTGTGTGTGATGCAGATGATGTGCACATGCAATACATGTGTTTCCTTCACATTTTGCACACATCCTTTTCTGCTTTTGGGATACCCTTGCATTGCAATGCCATTGATGCATGTTGGGGTTTGAGTTGCCTTTGACATGGCTGTTTCATTATTTGGCTGTCAATGTTGTGAACTGTATGTGTGTGGTATGTGCTACTGACATGTGTGTCCTTGTTTCTTTTCTTTATGTTGCAGGTGATGACGCACTGGCGGCAGAGGATGAAAATGTCATCCCAGACACGGTGGTCAGTTCACATGACCAACCCGGCATCAGTGGTGGTCATAGGGTGGCAGCCCACGAGAACCCACAGGTTCTCCAGACCATCGTGTCCAGAGCTTTCTCTGAGTGATCCTGTGTTGGATGATCTTCTGTCCGCAACACCTGCAGTAGGGGTCCAGGCAGGGTTGAAATGTCCACTTGTGGTGGTTACGGGTGAACGGCCACACTCAACACCAGTTGGCCATGTTCCTGGGGCATCGGGTCGACGGAGGGATGCAGTGCTGCGGCCGCAGGAGGCACCAACCCAGAAAGGACCACAGCTCCTTGGGCACAGCTGGTGTGGTGCGGTGGCCGTGATTGCCATAGCACAGCAAAAGGGGGAGCAGTTGAGAAGATTTCTCAAGGTATGGAAAGTGTGGCCCATTCCATCTTCCCCTCTGTAAGGCAAATTGTGCTCCAGCAGTGGGCTACGCAGTCCAAGTGCCGTTCACTGACAGGGCGCGCCAGGCTGAAATGGTGGCTCCGCATCAAGCACTTAATGCTCAAGTAGAGGCACACTGTGAGGCCCTGAGGGTGGAACACCAATCCCTCAGATCTACTCTGGCTGCGCTCATGATGGACGAGAGTAGGCGGGCAGCAGACAGAATGGTGCAGCTTGAAAGAACCATCTCAGCTGAACTCCATGCAAGCCGGGAGCCGCTCTGTTTGTCATGTGAGGCCATGCAGGCAGAACTCTGTCTCACACATCAGTCCTTGCAGGAGGAAGCACATGTGACATGTAAGGTAATGCATGCTGGCCTCAGTCTCATTGCCAGCCAGGACCTGGCTTACCAGATCCGCATGCTTGCTGCCGTTAAGGGGTAAGGCGCGGCTAGGTGCGATGAATCAACTGAGCCACGTCCCCCTTCTGATTTCCATTCAGATGGTGAGGATGACAACCTATCTCCCACATAAATCGGGCTGTGCACACATGTGGGTGTTGAGGTGCACCCTGTACCTCCCCCCTCCTGGGTGCCCCCTCACCTCCCGGGTCATATATGGGCATTTTTGATTTATTTTTTTATTTTCCAGCAGTTTTATTTCTGCAATACTTTTTTTCATCCAAATTTTATCGTTTATTGTTTGTTTTATTTTCTCTATTATTTGTTTTTATTTTACTTTCATTTATTTTAATTATAAATTATATTTTTTTAATTTGTTTTTTTAATTATTCATTTGATTTTTTATTTTTAAATTATTATTTATTCAGATTTTTCTTTTATGCAGATTTTTTATTTATTGTATTTCTTTTGTCTATTGTGCAATCATGTGACAGTGTGGTGTTTTGTGTCACACATTTATTCCATGAATTACCCCCCCATGTTTATTGCGATGGCACATCACCCTTTAAATTGCTGTTCAGTTTTTCAAAGCCCCTACATTCATCAGTTGCAACCATGTTTGACCTCGATCACTGGAGTTGTTATACTGGTGTGTAGGGTTACAATCATTACTCCTGGATTTTTTGTTAAATATAGAGTTAAAGTTTGTTAAATATACAGTTAACACAATGCTATTCCCATTCTCAATAGATCTTCACTCCTCAAATACTTTGATAACATTCTCAAATAAGTCACGCTCTGCTACTGACAATAGATTCCAGTATACATTAATAAGTAAAGCTGGCTCTATCCAGGGGTTAGAAGCTTTTACCAGTGTAGCTTGAACACTTGAGCATAAGGGGAAGGGTTCGGCAACATACTTGTGGTTAGACCAATTCCATTACGTATATCAATTAAGAGCCCACCATAAGGTCTCCCCTTGCAACCCTTCAAAGGTGGGTTCAGGAATACTGTGTACCAATCTTGGAGGGGTTTATCCCTTAACCAAATTTCCTGTATAATAAGAACATCATATGTTCCCAGATGAAGGTCATCTAAATGATCCCCAAAGAGGTGAGAAAAGCCCTTCATGTTCCAGGACAGGATTGATGAATCAGACCTGTGTTGAGCGCCATCGACATTGGCACATGCAATGCTTTTGTCAACCATTTCCAGTTTTGGTGATTGGGTGCAATAACATCCTCAGAGCTGGAGACAAGTGACACCATTCTACCAAAGGCTATATTTTTATCACATGTTGTTACTAACTGCAATATATTTGTTAATTTAGGAGAAGGTTTAATGCCTTGTTGATCATGTTAAATGTCAGGCCACATGTCGCGCCTACCCTTAACTTGTCTCACATCATACCCCAAAACAAGTAAAGTAGAAGCAGCCAACAATAATGTGTCCACAATTTTTCTAGATCATATATGAAGAATAACCTTGTCAAGTTCCGATCCCTGCATGAATTCCACCGGCTCTATGTCACTAGATTTAAAAAATCTCAAACAAGGAATTGTGCCTAATCATAATAGGACATTTGTTCTATGTAAAGTGACCTTATTATCAGTAGGTGCAATACATTCCGGCCTAGATAGAAGTGTGGTGCAGAGAAGATGAGAATGATTTGTGTTAATTCACAGCAAATGTAGTTCCAGGTTCCTTTGCCAGTTTCTGTCTTTTTTCTGCTTGGGTTAAAATTCCTTTATATCCACATATCCTAGAAAAGTAAGTGTTCCAGCTCTAGGAATACTTTCCACGTAGCTAGATGGCACAGTTGGAAATGCTTGTTCCTCAATAATGGAAGTGGATAGATAATGAAGTAGCAGCATACTGGCCGACAAGTTCATCCATGATTGTTCTGCTAGAATGGTAGGATGGATCTCGGTGAAAATATTTAAGCTGAAAAGAATGCAGCAGAATTTGCTAATTAGAAAGCTTTGCATTGCCAAAATGTCGAATCCTGCTTTCCCCCTACCCCTACTTACCTTTGCTTGTTGCCACATACCTCCTCTTCCGTCCAATCCCCTGCGCTGTTTATCTCCTACCCCTAAAATGGGTAGGGACTTCTGTGCCAGGGTGGCAGGGTCATTTTCTTTTTTTTTGTAACTTTCTTATTCCTCACTGCACTGCTTCCTTGGGAAGCGGGTGACACCCCTGCAATCACACAATCCCGTTATATCGATCCTGGGGAAAAGTGGTACATCCCTGCAACCCCCGTTCAATATGATGGAATTCAGCATTTTCTTTCATGCCGAATGTGCATTTATTGTGCATTCTGCATTATTCAACATTTTTGGTCAATTGGGGCAGGATCTGTAGAAGGTCTTGAATGAACTGGTGGAATAGTTGTTGCAACTTTGTAGGATTTCCTTTGTGATCGGGGATCTTCTTTAACTCTTTGTCCCTTAATTTCTTTATGCTTGAAAGAGGTTGCTCAACAATGGGTTCATCCTCCAGGACAATAGAAGGAAGTATGTGGAGAAATATCATGGAGCTCTTATTTAGGTTTTGGGAGAGTGCTTTAATATTTGTAGACTTTTTCAATTGTGGTTGAGTCTGTTGACAAGATTTTTTGGTTTCACCTTTTTGTTCAAACATCGCATATACCTCTTTTGGTGAGATAATCAATTGAACTTATGCCTCCGGGCTTGCATTCATGGGCATTAAGGTAATTGAGCAGTTTAGCAAGGAATGTATGGATCGCTTCACTGATACCAGTGATGTATCTATAACCGCTATCCTGGTCAGACCATTGGTTTGATTTAGGATTTCAAAGCTGAGATCTGAAGTAGGCTCTTCCCCATCTTTGTCAGCCTCCTTATAGGTGTTACTGTTTATAGCACCAAATTTACTTTGTGCTAAGATGTAGCCTTCAATAAAAGATATTTTCTAGTTCTACGTAGATTGTAACAGTTTTTATCTCTCTCATTCTAATTGTTGTTCTCATAATGTCGCACAAGAGAGTTCAGCACAAGTTGGAAGCTGATAAGGTGAAAAGACCACACACATGCTGTGGATGGCATGTGCCTGTCGATTGTGGAGTGAATAATGGAGGAGGGTTATGGTGGCCTAATACAACACTCTCTTTGGAGTCATTTAATGCATTATGTAATTTTTCTCAGGATGGTGGCCAAAATGTGTCGATCTTCTAGATTGGATATCTCAGTTACTGCCTGCACTGGTTCAGTGGCATTAAATAGAGCTTCAACCAGCTCTCTATCAGAATGTTGAGATTTAGAATATTAATAACTTCCTAAGATGAAACAGTTACGGGAGTATTACCAGATGAGAACCTATGGGGAGTGCTTGCCATCCGTCTGGATTCAGACTTGCGGTCAGATGCAATTGTAGCAGGGTTTTAGAACTTTTAGTGAGGTTTAATAAAATTGAGTAATTTTTGATTGTTGTACCAAGGTACCATACGGGACCGACGTATAAGGAGTATGCGATTCAACTCTTGTAGAAGTAGCGTTGACACCTAAACACAAATAGGGAGAGACTGATGGGCAGCATCCCAGGGAGGCCACTGGAGAAAGCAGAGCGGTGAAGGGCCAGTTTCACTACGCAAGTCATACATCTTGTAAGTAGAAGGCAGACACAGATTCAAGGCAGCAAGGCAACAACACTCTGTTTCAAGCACTCTGTGTCAGCAATACTCACTGACTGTGAATTAAAGTGGGTGAATTAGTCGTTGAAGATACAACATTCAAAGGTCGGTAGAGACGAAACAGGTCTGGGACCCAAGGCACTGCGACATATGTCTGGAGCAGCTGGCAGTGCACTGCAGATGATGTCACTTTCCTGCCGCGTTTACACTCTGCGCTTAGAGCATTTATTGTAGCACCACCTTCACCGAGTGATCCTGCAATAATGGTCCTCACACACCAAAGTCACTGAAGTAAAGTGGCTTTGCAGATGACTGCACTTTACTGCAGCACATCCGCTCTGAGCACCGCCCTGAGTACAACTCTTGTAGCACCACCTCCACTGAGTGCTCCTGAATAGGTCCTCATGTAACAAAGTCACTGAAGCAAAGTGGCTGTTCATATGACTGCACATCCTGCTGCACTTCTGCCCGGCAGCTCCTACTGCTCGAATCCTCCTGCCAAATAAAGCACTGATTGTGATACTTGCAGATTAGAATTTATTGGGGGTAACTCAAAATACCAAAATACAGTGAAATCTGGGCTAGATTAACTGCCTGCGCCCAGCAAGTGAAAAGTGAATATCTCTGTTTGGTTTTCTGCAGGCATCTCAGCATTGTCCACAAGCCTAGCAGAACTAAATTTGGATAAAGGCAAGAATTCTCAAACAATTAGACAGCAAAACAAAATGTTTCCTGCCTATATGAATCCTTTTATCTCACATTTCTATAATTCTATGTATATATTATTCTGTAAAAAGTACTCGACAAATATTATACACTCATAGTGCTTCTATCTATGCAACGCTATATTTTTTAAATGATAGTATTGCCACTTATCAGCCAGTTTGTTCATATATATTTATATACAGCCATTGTAAAAATTTTCAAAAACTCTTGATTTTCTGCAGTGTCAGACAACTAGGGTGTCAGAGAAAGGTTACTTGGAAAATTACCATGTGTAGGCAGATATTAACTTCAATTGGTTCTCCTATATATGTGGTTTTGAATGAATAAGCTAAGTGTAGGTTATTTAAATATAGGCAAGAACAAATTGCATCTGCCTCCTTCCAATTTCAGTTAGGAAAATAATACTCTCAGGTATTGTGCCACCTTCTATTGACAAATGTCCATGCAGTCTTCTCAGAATATGTGTGTGCAGCTTTCAATAAACATGTGTGTGCAACTTTCAATCTATGTATGGGCACAACTTCAATCTACATATGTGTGTGTACAGTTTTCAATCTATTCCTGTTCATTTCATTAATACATATACATACATTACATATCAAATATCAAATTAAACATATCAAATTTGCCTCCAGATCTACACATTTTGGGCAGAGGATATACTCTTCTCCAAAAAAAGGTATAATCTTAAAGCACCTTTACCCTTTCACATTACACTTTACACATTGGTCTCCTGGTGCATATTAAGTCAAGGAATTGCATGGGTTTTAAACTATGCACACATGTCTGTGAATAGAATGTATTCTTTGCGCTATTTTCAGTTGTGCAAACGTTGCATGACTCACTGCAGCCGCAATTTCAAAGGATACTTAAGCAGCCTATAATGTTTCATGAAGGCACTGACGTCCGTTTGATTCTATGCTGGTTTGAGCTACAGATTCTAACTTAAATGGTGCTTATTTTTAGAAAAAAACAATCTGCATTTGAATTTGGAAAAAGTGCTGTCAGTTTTGAATTACGCTTCTCTATAAAGCACTTGTCCCTGTAAATTATCATCCCCCAGGATCTCAGCTCTCTATTCCCAGGATGTACTGTGGGGATAGGGGGAGTTACATCAGGGTTTTCTCACTTTCATTTTAAATATGGCTTCTCATTCTGGCTCGGACCCTCTCAGTCTGAAGTTGCTCCATCAAAAAGGTCTCTTTCAGGTGCTTGTCTGGAAAACCAGTCTACAATATGGGCTGTTCTTCTCTCTCTCTCTGGCACGGTTTCTTTATCCAGCCTGACTGGAAACCAGTCTCCAAAATGAGATGTTCACCATCACCACCTTCTTCCAGTTGTATCCCGAAATATCTTCCAATATATGTTTCAAATACCCTTTCCTAGCAGTGTTCAAGCTATGTTCTAATATGAAACTCCCCTGCCCTTTTGATTTGATTATGCATTGTGCAGTTGTTATATTGGTGAAACCCCATGCCCAAACCCTGTCCCAAGACTCCAACAGCCAACCTTCCACTACAGCCATGACTCAGCCCCATAATTCATTGAACCTGCTCCTAAACCCTGCCCACGCCTGTCCTTTTTCCCAAAACCTGCTGGATGCCAGCAGGTATGCACACGGTTACTAGTGACTTGATTTAGTACAGCAGGTGCATCTGAGAATGATGATGGATTTATGGTGCAATGGACGGGCTTACCCAGAATCATTCTTGAAGCCATGAAATGTGCTTTCCCAGGGCTATCCAAGGCCACATGAGCTCATCTTCTTTGCTAACCTTCCTTTCCTTGACAGTGCATATTTTCTTATAAAAGGACCATATTTATTTATGTATGTATTTATTTATTTATTTATTAAGCCCCGAAAGCCTGCAGGCATCGGGCGCTGAGACAAACACACAAGGACAGTCCATAAAGTACACGGCATAGCAGTTACTGTGGACGATTGAGCAGGCAGTACAGGGGAGATTGTTATCCCCTGTGAGAGTAGTGGGCATGAGGTTCCAAAGTTTGACTGTTTTAATGGCTTAGGGGGATGGTCTAAGTTTTGAAGGGCAGATGTTTTAGGTTCTTGGATTTCATTGCAATGCTCTTCCTCCAGTGTAATGATCATGTTTACAGTCTCATCTCCACTGATAACAAAGCAATTCCTGATCTTGGCAATGGCACCTGGCAAGGTGTACTATAACTCAGTATTGTAACTTTTAACTGACGCTCACGTTCAATCATCATACTTGATTCTTGTAAATTAAGAATGATCAAATGTCTTGATATGTTTGCAGGTCCCTAAGTAGCTGTTCAGAATCAATCAAAAGTGACAATTAGAATTTTGCAAACACTATTCAGTAAGTTAACATGTGAGTATTGCATATATTCATATATTTACCAATATGTATACTGTTCGCATGTCATCAGAAAAATACTGATACCTATATATTTTTGAATGGGAGGATATTAGGCAAACGTTTATAGCAGCACCAGTACAGTATTGCGATTGCATATCAACCAATGGCATACATTGAGCACTGTTTCATATGGACTAGCATTAGAAACTATGCAGTCTATATATCAATTAAAGGTACAGTTTGAGCAGCAACAGCTCTGCCGCGTTGTCACCTTGGCCACAGCGGTACGTGTCATGGCCCCAGGCTTTGTTTTTTGGAATCTATGTAACGTCACTGAGTTAATTTGTGAAATGATACAGTTACCACAGGCAAGTTGAGAGAATGGCTGTGAGGAAAGAAAGATGTAATAATATTTAACTAACCAGGTTTTTCTTATTGTTTTGTTCCTCCATGTATGTCTCTACATGTCAATCTTTGAGTTACTTTACTTCTACATTGTTATTTCTTTCACTCATTGCATAATTGGGTTTGATTTATTATAATTTATTCACCTGCTATTGTATTTCATGGGGTTTATACCATTATTGCAAACAGTTCTTTTCAATTACCTTTTACTAACAGCACAAAAGTTATGATTGTGTTATAATTCAAAATTTTATTTGAGATTTTGAAATTGAAGAACCCTGAGGAAGAGCCGTTTCCTTGAAACACATGTTGGCTCATGTTTATTTGTACATTGAATTGCCATATGCTACATGTATATTTTTGAATATGGCTCAAACTTACACATTGTATTCTCATATCTAACATTAACTCTTTGAATATAGATAAAACAACATTTGAAGCACCCTTATGTGTTGACACATGGGTTACTTTTCAAACCCAGCATTTACTTCATTCTTTGGGTATTGTTTGGGTAGTGATTTTAGGGAACCTAGTAACCTTTTTTGGCATCTGTCCTCTTGTTGAGGGAGATCATTTCCAGTGAGAGCGCCTCTTACAAAGATGCTTCTGTGGGCCTGGGTGTACTTTTTTTTAAAAATAATACGTTATTTAAGTTACAACAATTGCAGCCCCGGTTTGAGTGGCTGCTTTGGTCCCCATCCAACCACCCACCCCTCCTTCTTGTGCTTACTCTCCCGTTCCATTCCACCACCCACATCTCGTCCTGCCATGTGCACGGGCATACATGTGTGAAGATATGTGTACATATGTATGAAATTTGCTTGTGAAGAGTGAGCATGTTTATATGTGAGCTGATGCATGTGTGGGTATGTGACTTGTGCTGATGATCAGGTGCATGCGTATAGGTGTGATGATGTGTGGGGGCGAGTAATAAATGTGCTTGTGAACGGATGTCTGGTGTATATGAGAGTGCTAGTATGTCTGCATGTCTGGGTGTATGCCCTTTGGTGAATTAAACTTGCAACACTAAACTTGAATGATTTCGCTCTGTTTGTCCATATCAGGTGCCAGATCTGCCTTGGCCTTTCTCAGCCAGGACACAAGGTTCATCATTTCGTTCACTATTTCCATGTTTCTCAGAGTTAGTCAGTGACAAAGACTGATGTTTGCTTAATAGCCTCGTTAACAGGTTTGAAGAGTATTCTTAGTTCTAAGGAAAGTCATTGCAGTGCTTTCAAGACAGGTGTGATGGGATCCCAAAGCTTCAGTACGGCGATGAGGCTAGCCGTTTTATTTTTGCAGGAGCTGCAAACGGTAAGTTACAATACACTAGGCTTCTTAGCATAAATGAAGCCAGCGTATGTGGGATGACAGAAAGGATCCTGGGTGTGTGAAACCGCGCTGGGGATTTCGAAACAAAAACAAATAAGCTACAGTAAAGTACCCTAGCACGTGATTACATGAGGGTCCCTTTACTCTAGAAAATAGAAAAAACAAAAAAAAGTTAGAGGCGTGAGCAGAGCGCTGTGTTTATAATGGTAAACCCCCCTTAAGGGTTTGCAGGTGCTCAACACCGTCACTCTCACTACCTGGGCCTTAATGGTGGTGCTCCCCTGACACCCCCAGGTGGCCAGCAGCTGGACAGCAGCCCCGGTCACATTAAATGAATGACGCTCCCCACAGCAAACAAACACCCATAGTCTTTAACACTCCTGGACTGTGTATAAATTAAAGGGGCCACACCCTTGTCAGATGGCCCACCAGAACTCCCTGGACCACACCTGGAAGACATGGCCCAGGATGAATAGTGGTGTTGGTCCCCCACTGCTGCACTTAACGCTGGGCTGCATCTGAACTACATAGCCCGGCTAAATTAGATTAGGCCGGTTTGGGGCCTGTACACACTGTTGTTACTGCTGCTGGATTTCCAGAGCCATCACCAGCTAAGAGAGTGGGAAGACCTAGATAACATTGAGAACACAGCAGCAGAGACCCTGAGACAGCCCTGGCTAGGTTGTCTCAGAAGTAAGGTGTACATATATAGAGATTTGTTTTTTAATACAGTGCACTGTATGGACTAGGCCTATTTTGATTTGCATATAGTGTTTTGTGTTTTCTTTTTTAAAGACATTTTTAAAACCCTTCTGGTGTACAGTAAGAGCAAAAGTGAGAGTATAATAACAAAAAAAATAACCATACAGCAGCATTCTTTTGCCTGCTTTTCCTTCTTTGTGCCACATACTATGACCTTGCGTCTTTCTCACTTATTGGCATTTGGGAATACTGACCTAACCTTCCGATTTTCCCTACATTCATCACCTTCACTGTGGGCCCACCAGAGTGGTCGTGAACACAGGATAGTGAGGTTTGGAGACAGGTAAGAGTCAGGTCAAGTTATAAAAAGGCATAAGATATGTATTGTGTGCCCGCATACACCTGTCTCCCAATAAGATGCATAATACATCACCCAGCTACATAAAGGCTTTGGCTAATTCATTGTCAATTAACCTTTCCAGGTACCGCACTAATTAATTAATTATGCCATGCCCCCATTAAAAAAATATGTATATTTTAATATAATATCTTAAGCCACATAGGCGCATTGTTAACATCACTCCTGAGAGTGATTGGATGATTGCAGCCGATAATACATTATGAACACAACCTGATTATTTCGAAGCACCTTACCTGTGGATACTTGTAAAGTTTGACAAGTTGAGCTATTTCATAAGATGTTACTGATGAAATGTCTCCAATGAAACCAGCCAATATACTTTTCTTATGACAGCTGTAGTTTGGAAAAGGTTCTCTTTTTTTTGAGAGTATGCTCAGAGTGCCCAGAATAGTACTAGTGACACTAGAGCAGGAGTCATATATTTCATAACCCAATGTGATGTTTGGTAAGATTTCAGGGCTGTGGTTGATCTCCTTCGTGGTGAAGACAAAAGCCATGAGGTGCCGAAGGTAACGGAGGGATGGTCTGAAAGGTACAAAATTAGGTATGTTGAACAAGTTAAAGAAGACACATATCTAGTCAGTTCAAACACCATTATAGCAAGCATGCACAAGAAGATTATCAGCAAAAGTGCTCTTCACTGGGTATTGCCTCTATACCATCATAATCAGGTGATTTGACCCATAAACTGTGCACTCTTGTTTCACCAATTTTCATAGGTGCAATGTGTCCAGTTTACTGTGCATTCCGGATATCAGAGCACTTCTCCTCAATAATTAATAGAGCCCATAAAAGATGTATTTATGATCAGAACCAATCAGTTTCTAAGAAGGATATGATACCCAGTGAGTGTGCTTTAATACAATGCTAATCTGGCAATTGATGTTGCTACTTATTCCTGTGAACGATATACATTCTTTAGTGAAGGATTTTCATGTATACTTGATTGTTCTTCTGTATCTGGTAGACTTCTCTCACCCAGAGACATACAAGTTGAGTTCCTTCAATGATCCAGGGACAAAAGTGAAGCATAAAAAAAGTAGAGGCACAAAGCCCCCCAATGCTCTCCCTTGCTTCCAGCACCGGTCTATGTATGTGATCTTTCTTAGCAACAAACACATGTTTTATGACTGGGGTGCGAGGGCATCTTAGAACTTGGAGAAGTAGAGTGTTGTTGAACACTAAGCTATTTATTTTTTTGTGATTCCTATATTTAGAACTGCAGCGATCAGGATTGACTTTGGACCATAGTATGCAGCTGCAAATTGCACTTCTAATTGCTTGACTGGTAAGTGTGGGTTGGATTGTCTTGCAGTGATAGGGGTAGAGGAAGGGGATTATGACCTTGAAACTGAAAAACACTGTTTCATGTTAGATTGCACATTACTGTGTTTGGACACTACATATTATATAATGCTAAAACGTATATCTAGTGTAAACCTGGGTTACTCCTTTGAAAGTCATTTTGGCTAAGTGCTCCTCACTGAGCATTACTGACCCAGTATAAAACATTTCACCCCATTTCTAAAGTGTTTGATATAACAACACCCTACCAAAGTAATGGACTTGCTCTGGCGATGGACTCTACTGGACAGAGCTTATGTTAAGGAAGGAGGGGGCTAGTGTGATAACATTGGTGCCCATAATGTCTATGCCACAATTGCTTGAGCAGAGGGAACCTTTTACAGTTTTTGAGAAAGCCCTGAAACTAAATGTTGGGAAATAATTTGTTTAATATTAAATAATGCAAATGAGGAGTATATGTTAAATGATATTTGGGAGTGCCCTGAGGGGCTTTGATTAAAGGATAATAGCTGGCTGGATGCCTCCCAAATATGAATCTTTCAGTGGATCTCCTACATGTCTGGCCTGAGGAGTCTTTGGCTAAGACATTGTTAAATTTGAAAAACAATCATTGTGAACAACATTGGAAATGTCATTCCTAGGAAAGAAGGTAAAAGTAGGAGTATGGCTATGACACCTCTCTATTAAAGGTAGCTACTTCAAAGCCTGGAAGTTAGGATGGCGTTGGGGCTAAGCAAATTTGCCTCAGTAATTCAAGACAACACAGGAAGTAAAAGATAATCTGAATGTACATTTTTATTATTTCCAATGATTATTCCATACTAGACACCACCAAACCTCCTATGAATTATAAAGGTAATGAAATACTAGATTGTCACAGAATCAATCAAAATACTATATTGCTGCACATAAAGGGAGTCTTCATTAAGAATGAGTCTATTACACAGAAAAAGGAAGTCTGTGGGTATTCCATTGATGACCCTTCTGCCTCTTAGTTTATGATTGGTAACCAAAAGGCGGACGAGGTAACCAAATGCATTATGCTTGTATTAACACGCCAGATGCAAAGAAAAAAAACAAAAATGTTAATAATTACTTTGAGAGTTTAAGTTAATGCAATAAACAATGTTATTAATAAAGTACAAGAAATGGCATATCAGACCATTATTGAAGAAGTTGGAAAAATCAAGAAAGTTAAAAGTTGCAAGAACAAAGCATCATATGTTGAAAACCCTCGGCAGAGGTGCTATACTACCTCCTTTGGAAGATTATAAAGATTCTAAAGACAGATGGATACATGCAAATTTACTATGACAACACCCTAGTTAAATCCTTATTCGCAAAAGACTTAATGGACTACTTGTATCCAACATACTTAAAATATCTTAAACTCTGCCATTTTGTCAGGAATTGAAGCTACTATACAATGGAATGAGTACATTGATGAGTTGATAACTGGTTAATTTGGACCCTTACTCTGCTTAAGAATAATAACTAGTTTTTATATAGCGCTACAAACCTGCAGGTATCGAAGCACTGCAATAACAGTTATTATTATCCCACAGCGTGGTACTCAATATATCGACCCCGGAAGGATGAAAGGCTGAGTTGGCCCTGCCAGGATTCAAACCTGCATCAGCAGGCTGCACACGGATGTCAGAAGAAGCACTCAACTCGCTGTGCTATTTGACCAGTTTAAAATCTGAAGCATTTGCCATAATTATGTGATCCTCGTTGAGGGCAAAAAACACAAATAACTTGCATGAGCTCAGCAGAGAAATCTAGGGCTATTCAGTGAAAGTCTTCTAGAAAGTAATGTGTTGCCATTAAATGGATGCATAGTGTTTAGGTATTTCTTGTTACTCCTCTTTTGACAGTAATTATTACTGGCAACAGTGATTTCATAACAATGTTAGACAAGGATGTTCACTATACTAGCCTGATACTAGGATCTTGTTTTATTACTCCTTAATCATAGAGTTCATTTTGAATTTCTCTCATGCCATGAGGCACATGTAGCCCTTATCTTGCAACATAAAGAAGGTACTGGAAAGGATGTGTCCCTCAATCTTTCCAGAATGAATGGGGCATAGCTTGCAGTTGTTACCTGTCACAAAGCAGCTGGGCCATCGATTGGTTGCTCATCAGATAAGGGGCAATTATGGGCAACTAGCAGGTGGAAGGAGGTCCAAGTAAAGGGTGCTAGCTTGTAGCAGTCTTTGATGGCTCTTCAAAGCAATATTCTTGACAAGCTTTTTCCAGAGGCTTTAAACTTTGTGAGCTGTAATATTACAGAGACCAATAATTACTTAATCCAGCATGACATTGATAATAATTTTATAATCTGCTGACTAGAAACTTTTAGAGTGGCTTACCCAGTGAAGGGCTAGGCCTCATGGTATCCAATAAAGTTGAAAGCAAAATGCGTGTACTGGACAGGTGATTAGACCCTGCGCAGGCTTCTTTAATGATGGCTAATGCTGTTGCAGGAAAGCTTGTGTATCATATTCTAATTAGACAGCTCAGTTTATACGGCTGTTATTAGAAGAGATTCTCACATTTCACACTGAATAGCTCCAAGCACAGGTGATTCGGGAGGTGAATGTAATTGACAGATCTAGTGACTTCTTTTACAGAAAGTCAAATACATATAGGGGATCACTGAGCCAGTGTTCTTAAAAAGGAAATACAAATAATGTTGTTAGGGAGCATGGTAGAATGCCTGTAGTTTTGTTTTACTAATATGTAAAAAAAGGTAGATATCCTGGTTTGTCATACATGTTATTCTGGTGGGTCTGCCTCAATACTAGACTGTTTTCATCGAAATATCATGATTGGATAAATGCTGTAGATGGGAAGTCATCCATCAGATGAAAAATAACCACTGGCCAGTAATCCTGCCTGTGGCTGAGATTAATGAAATAGTTGTAGTAATTAGCCAGTGTATTATAATGTTTGACTCTATCTTTGAAACTTGGGGGACATTCCTGAGTGGCTGGAAGTCACACAGCCTGCTGCTCTATTGACACATTTTGAAGAATTAAATGAAAAGGATACTAATGTCCGAGGGAGACATGAAGAGAAATTGTGGTAGAGAAGTGAGTGCTTGGTAAAGAGGGAAGGGGAAATAAACATATGGCCGCCCGATGGGTAGTGTGGAAGAAAAAAAAATTGAGCTACATTGCATGAAATAAGTGATGCAAATCAATCTGGTTTCAGACAGGGAATGAGCGGATGCTTGAATTGTCACATCCTTTTCATTGATTCAATAGCAGTCTAGGGCCCAACAGACGCGGACATATCTGGCATTCATTGATTTATCACTAGCTTCCAATGTGGTAAATCGTTTCGACTTTGGGCCAAGCTGCACAATTTAGGTTGCCCTGCAATGTTACTTAGTGCCGTACAACATCTACATACTAATAGTAAAGTTAGAATCGGACTTGATGCTACTGGTAATCTTTCTGATGCTATTCACACTTATCAGGGCCTTTATCAGGGAGGTGTCTTTGCCCCAACTCTTTTTAACCTGTATATTTCATACCTAGCATTGTTCAGATGCAACCCTTTTCCTCCTATATTGGCCATTGTTCCCATTCGTCTTCTGGTGAACGCCGATGAAAATGGACTGATGGATCAGACCCCCAACTGGTCTTCAGTGACTATTGATCTCACTTTTCACTTATATGCAAGAGCTGGATATTGAGATTAATTAATCTAAAACAAAAATACTGATCCCTAATCTTCCTAAATGGAAACTAATGAACTATATAAGTGGTATATTTATAACAAACGACATAACTCGAAATATTAAAGAGCCTGAAGTATCTTGGTTACTCCATGAAATGAAATGTATCTAGCACGGAGGCTCATAAAGTCTATGAACCTACAATCTCGGCCTTCATCACCCAGGCTAGGAAGCTGGATTTGAAATATCAGAAATTCTCCACACTTTTGCTGCTGAGATTTTACATAGGTAAAATAGTATTGCGCTTAAACTATGGTGCTGAAACTTTTCCAACTGAAGTAGATTGGTTGAAAATGGAGGGCAAACTAATGAACCTTCCTTTGGGGGTCCCGATGACTGTGATCCGTTATGAAGTAGGACTTGGATCTCTCCAATCAAATGTGGATAGGAAGTCAGTATTTCTGTAACAGAAGATATTAAACCCCCTCCTCTATCGCTATGTACAACAATTTGTGACATACTATGGACTCAATCTTGCCCAGCCTTGTCTAATTGGGCATATACAAGATTTGGTGGCTAATCCCGAGAGAATAAAAAGAAACTCTGTTTAAGAGATTGGATCCATACGAAGGATCAGATGGAATTGTATATGTTGTACAGACATTCTCTGGAGTTCAAAACCCATCTGAGGTTTATCTCTAACTATCTGAGGAAATTCCCAAATAGGAAATGGAGGCTCAGGCTGAATTTGCCACAATGTCTCTAAAGACGAAACATTAGAACACCTCTTTGTAGAGTGCAATCCAATTCCATTTTAGACAACTTTGTCATGCTTGTTGAACCCTTTAGCCATCCATCAATGAATTCTACATTGAGGCACATTATAAATGTTACACAAATCTCATTATGCATATCAGGAATCAGCTATTAGAAATGAAATAGTTATAGTATATACTGAGTAGTTTTAAATTGTATGGTATACATTTATTATAAGATATGTCTGTTTGAGCTTTGTATGCATGATTTATGAATTATGGTTTGTATCTTGTAAATTAATATGCAGTGTTGTGAAAGGTTTTTCTTTATAAACTAATTCTCAGTTAAAGAAATTGTAAAAATATGTAGTTGTATGTCAATAATTGCTAAACATTTCTAAAGGATGCATGTGATTGTCAGTGAATCCAATGGAAATGGGAAAAGTGTGCCATGTGAGAAAAACAAGGCCTTCTTGTTCGGAACCCAGGCCTGGTGTAGCTTAGATACACTCTATTTTACATCATATACTTGTACTCAGAATCAAGAAGGGAATCCTGGTATACAAAAGCCGTATTATGCTTGCACACGTGCTTTTGCGTGTTTGGCACGTTTATCTGCTCTCAATACACAAAGTATATTTATGTACTAATCAGACCTGCTTCAAATGAATGGTGAGTCTTAATTGCATTATGAAAACACATCTGGGTTGCTATCTTTTTAAGAAGGCTCGAGTGACCTTGGCCAGCCAGGCATTGGCCACCTACTCATAGATGCTCATTGTAGTAATTGTAAGGAGTGATTGGGCCTCATTACGACCCAGGCGGTAAGTTACCGCCTGGGTCGTACCCTTACCACCATGGTGTAAACTATGTTTACACCATGGTGGATGGCGGAGTTACCGCCCCATTCCAAGGTGAGTGGGGCGGTAAATCCCCATTTCCCATTTTACCCTTCCCCATTCCCATTTTTGCCCCATAGGGCATAATGGGAGTGGGGAAGGCGCTAATTACGCCACCGTAAATTACGGTGGCGTAATTAGCACCATGGTCCCTTAGCGCCATGGATTTTAACGCCTGCAAAAAGCAGGCGTTAATATCACCATGGCGCTAACGGACCTTGTAATCAGGCGTTAAGGGTCGGCGCCGTTTACGGCGCCGTTAACCCCTTAACGCCTGATTCGTAATGAGGCCCATTGTTCTGGTGTATACTTTTCTTATGCTCATTTAAAATGGTCATTTATTCATCATATGCAGTCTTGACAAAACAGAGTAATTGTGATGTCATGAAATTCTAATGAGAATGTTTTGCTTCACTGTATGTTCCATGGTGGTCAGTTGGAGCCTGCCTCTAGAGAGGGGGTGCCTGCTGTCTGCGTGTATTGACTCATTAAAGAACTCATGAACCTTTTTACGTCTGGACATCAAACTTAACATTGGCGACGAGGATTGCTGGACAACTCCCCGTGGAATTCTGTTGTCCCCGTGTGGTGGCGCCGCCCGGACCCCGGCTCTCCCTCCCTAGAAGACAGTAGGCAGGAGGCAGCCGTAGGGAGGTGAGCACCTGTGCACCAATCGCTCTTTGATTGGTCTGGCGCTGCCGCTAGTTGCTGTTCGTTTTGGTTTGGCGCCGCCTCTAATAAATGCTTCTGTAAAGGGGCCCAGAGCCGCCGGAGAGCCATCGCGAGCCATTCCCTGCGCGAGCCCAAGCGCGGACGCCGGCGCGAGGTTCCTCACAGGTGTTGTTGCTGCATGCGAGCCCTGGTGGGGAGCGGGGCATTAAGGAGGCCAAGCCAATGGACAATGGTGAAGATGGCATTGGAAATGGGTACAACATTCATGAAGTATCCTGTACAGAAGAATTCACACCAAGACACATTTATGAAATTTCAGAGATGTCTGGTATGACCAAAGGTCCTGTGGATAAGTTTCAAGTTGATGGTATTGAGCTTGTGATGAAAGTAGATACTTGTTCCCCTTGGACCATTATATCTCAAGACACGTTGATAAATGTTTTGGGGAAGAGCAATGCTGTTGTTCGCCCTACCAATGTCAGGGTGTGTGGATATGCAGATTCTGACATAAACATCCTGGGGGAATTTCTTGCTAAAATAACTTATAAGGAAAGGGACTGCCAGGCCATTCTCCTTGTGGCGGAAAAAGGGACCTCTCTGTTAGGCTGGGAGGAGCAGAGGAAGTTGGGTTTAAGGGTACAGGCTAGTGCACCAGATTCTGTCACCATTGCCGAGGTGGGAGATTCCTGGACCAAGGAATTTCCACAAGTGTTCTCTGAGAGTCTAGGAAGGTTGAAAGAGTTTGAGCATCACATTAAGCTTAAAAACAATGCCCAGCCAGTGGTACACAAGGTACGTCAAGTACCACTGAAAATGAGGGCACAACTTAAGGAGGAGCTTAATAGTTTGGTTGACTAAGGGGTGATTGAACCAGTTGTAGCCACTGAATGGTTGTCTCCAATTGTTCTGGTTACCAAGGCTAATGGTAAGATAAGGTTGTGTGTCGACCTACGCAGTCTCAATAAGAATATAGTGGTGGAGAGGCACCCGTTACCAAATATTTCAGACGTTTTGTCCACACTATGAGAACCTAAGTTATTTTCCATCATTGATCTCTCAGCTGCCTATCATCAGGTTCCGCTGTCTAAAGAGTGCCAACATCTGACTGCATTCATCACTCCTGAAGGTGTTTTCAAGTATAACCGAATGCCCTTTGGTTTGGCCTCTGCGGCATCGGTATTTCAGAGAGTAATGGAGACAGTACTCAAAGGTCTTGAAAAAGTAACGGTGTTCCAAGATGACATTCTCATTTTTGCCAAGGATGGTCCTGAACATGATAGGATACTTAGATCAGTGTTGGTCAGGCTCAGGGATGCGGGTTTGACGGTACAAAGGGAGAAATGCAAAATTGCTGTCACAGAAGTGGATTACTTGGGGCATAAGATCTCCTGCAATGGTATTTCTCCCAGGAAGTCGCTAGTAGATAGCATTGTGGGTGCTCCCCAACCCCTGGACAAGGATCAGTTACGCTCGTTCATGGGGTTGGCAGAGTACTATCACAAGTTTGTTGATGGTTTTTCCACCATGTCGTCTCCTTTGAGAGATCTATTGAAAAAGGGCACCAAATATGTGTGGTCGGAAGAATGCCAAACTGCCTTTAGTAAGATTAAAGATAGTATTGTGAAGGCACCTTCATTAGGAGGGTTTGTTTCTGGTAGGCGAACTGTGCTGGCTGTAGAAGCAAGCACGTTAGGGCTTGGTGCTGCTCTTTTTCAGTATGATGGTAACATTGAACACATTATAGCTTTTGCCTCCCGACCACTGAGGGGAGCAGAAAACAATTATTCCGTGGTGGAGAGAGAGGCCCTAGCTGTATCATGGGCCGTGTCTCATTTCAAATTTTTTCTATGGGGCCAGTCGTTTGTTGTAAAAACAGATCATAAACCGCTGGTCCAGTTATTGGGCAGTGCAGAGTGGGCTAAAGGTTCACCTAGAATTTCTCGGTGGATGATTGACTTGCTGGCATATGATTTTAGAATGGTGTACATACCTGGGGGAGAAAATGTGGTAGCTGATTGTCTTTCTAGACTGTCTGCACAGAATGAAAGCCTCATGGATGTGAGTGAGGAGTGTACTGTGTGCATTTGCAAACTTGTACACAATGCTATAAGCAAAGAGGAATGGGAATCCGCGGATGCTAATGATGAGTCCCTGGGGCAAGTCAAGTTGTGGACCAAAACAGGTTGGCCCAGGAAAGACCTCATTGGCCCAGGAAAGACCTCATTGAGAAGAAATTTGATTCTTTTTATTGCATTAAAGAGGAGTTGAGCATACCAGAGGATGGATCTCAACTCAGAAAAGGTATGAAGATTATACCTCCCTGTGATATCAGGCCCAGATTAGTGGATATAGCTCACCAAGGCCATCTAGGTATGGGGGGTACCAGTAGGCATATCAGACAATCTTTTTGGTGGACAGGAATTGATGGTCAGGTAGAGAGGTGTGTGAGGAGTTGTAAAGAATGTGAGAGAAGTGACAAAAGCAAGATGGTTAAAGAAGCCCCCTTAAGACCTGTCAGTGTTCCGGGAGAGCCATGGAGGAAATTAGCGGTGGATTTAATATGGCCTATACAGGAACTTGGAGAGGATTTTAAATATTTTATTGTCCTGGTGGATTATCACTCTAAATGGGTTGAGTGGAAAGCCATTAGAGAAGCAACCACTTCACAATTGATTAATTTTTTTGAGGAAGTGTTCTACAGGGAGGGATTCCCCTCAGAGCTTGTTTCGGATAATGGAATACAATTCTGTTTGGACAGAATGGTGGAGTTTCTTAATAGGTTTGGTATCAAACACTACAGGACAGCACTTTACCAGCCTAGAGTGAATGGTCTTGTTGAGAGAGCCAACAGATTCCTAAAGGGAGGATTACAATTAGCCATGGCTTCTGGTCTAAGGTGGCAGACAGTTCTCAGGGAGATGGTATGGAACTACTGCGTGCCTCCACACTCTGTCACTGGCATTTCACCATTCATATATCTCAAGGGTAGACAACCCAGTACAACGTTATGTCCGGGCTGGTTGGATTAAGCAAAGAGTGTACATGTAAACAGGGAAAGGATCATGGATCTCATCAAAGAGGCCCAAGATGAGTACAAATGGAGGTTTGATACAATAAGGGGTGTCAAGGTGATACCATGGTCAGTGGGGGACTGGGTTTATGTTAAAAATCCCAGGGTTTCTCCCAAGTGTATTGAGAGTAAATTCATTGGACCTAAGAAAATTGCTGTGATCAGGGGGAATGTTGTCATCATGGAGGGGGGAGAATGTTGGTCAATGAGCAAACTGGTTAAGTGCAATAAGTTTGACAATGATGTTGGTGAGAGAGAGAGAGAAGAGCAGGTTTCGGGTGAGCATGGAAAGGATGAACATAGGTTTGAACCAATTGAACCGAATGTGAGAACAGCGTTCAGTTACAACAGCAGTTTGAATGCAAACAGAGTCAGAAACAAACCTGTCAGATTGAATGATTATTACGTAGGTTAAATTTGCCACAAATTAAAGGGAAGAGATGTGTTCTGGTGTATACTTTTCTTATGCTCATTTAAAATGGTCATTCATCATATGTAGTCTTGACAAAACAGAGTAATTGTGATGTCATGAAATTCTAATGAGAATGTTTTGCTTCACTGTATGTTCCATGGTGGTCAGTTGGAGCCTGCCTCTAGAGAGGGGGTGCCTGCTGTCTGCGTGTATTGACTCATTAAAAAACTTATGAACCTTTTTACGTCTGGACATCAAACTTAACAGTGATATGTGTTGTATCTGTCTTAATTGTTTCTGTCTTATCAGGTGAGTGTGAGGTTTATGTTGTCAGAGTGGGTGTGATGTCATTGATGGAATGTGTATTGCCAGGGATGGTGGAATGCCCTAATCAGTATTCCAGATCATTCAGCTGGAGGATGGGACCTGGGTGGTGGGCACCAGCGTGTCCTCCTCGTAATATTTTAAGGACTTGAATACGATTTTCTTAAAGACTTACATGAGTGATGATGGAGTATGCTTTACAACAATATTGCCCATAAATGAAGTACTAGAATCTTCTACATATTTTTTATTGAAAGTCCTTTGATGAAAAACATATAAAGGGAATTCAGCTGATTTTCTTGGGAGGCTGAAGCAATATTTTGATCAGTTTTCAGGGACAATGAGTCTTCTTGCATATCTCAATAGTTTGTATGATGACAGATTACCAGACTTTCAGATGGGATCCACACCGGGGGGAAAAGGAAAGCTCTCTCACAACTTACACTGAGCAACATGCCGGGAGACAGTGCTCCCACATCGTCCCGCCCCACATCAGGTCGCCTGGTGATTCAATGGATACAGCGGTTGCCTTTGTTCTATGTGAAAATGTCCCCAGAAAAATCTAGCCATGACAAAATGCAATCAGCAAAAAGCTGTTTTAAAAAATGTACTTATTCCAAACAAGCACTACAAAGTGTGAAGATGTTGCCAGTATTAAGGTCACCAGAAAAAGCAGTTTTCAAGTGAACAAAAGTACAGGGCTGTAATCCTAACAACGACTGAAACATCTAATAAATCCTCCACAATCTCCCTAATTCCATTTCTAAACCCTCTCCTAACTCTAATTGCAGCCCTTATTATCCATGAACTCTTACAGAACACTAACCCTTCAGTGTGCTATAGCATTTTATGTGCATTTTACTCAGTAGAAAATAGCTATAAAATGAACCTAACTCCAACCCCATGACCAGCTCACCATAAATTGCAATGTCCCCAGCCCTAAACCCGGTCCTAACCCAAACCCTTGCTCTATTCCTAACTACAACTCTAGCCCTCGTTATTACTTTACACTAACCACTAGGTTTATCCTAACCCCTTTCCTATGCCAACATCTCCAGCCCTCTCCAATCTCAATATCCCATTGTTTAACTTGCACCCAAACTATTAATCTATTAGCCCTAGCCCGACCATAACCGCTACCCTAACACTTACCCTGGTACTTAATCTACCCTAATGACTAACCAAACACCAACATCATCAGCCCTACAGCAACCGCCCTGAACACGACACCCTTCTTAACCCTAACGCTTACTTTAGCAGCGCTGCATTTTTTGGCTACTTTCTGCTGCATTTTTTGACTACGGAGGTATTTTCACAATGTTTTTTTCAATGGCTTCATTTTTGTTGACAACATTTTCACTGGATATGGTTGCCTTTATATAAAACCTACATGGAAGCAATAGGACGGTCCAATTACTCACAAGAAGAAATAAGAAAATTCTGTTAAATGCTTTAGTGTTTAGGGACAGTGAGTCTTGTAAGGACTAAACACTGACCCAAAACTGGAAGATGTTGCTGATACCAATGTGTATATGGGAGACGTAGGAAGACCGGCAAAATGGTCTAATAAGGAGAACATAGTCTTACACCAAATCCACATCTATACAAGAAATGGAGCTGCCAGTGAACCTGTGGGTGATTCTGTGGCAGGGTTGGGAGAGTTAAAAGCACTATGTGAGATTGGAACAATGCAGAAAATATCATAAGTGATGTTCTCATTGTGCACATCCATAGCAAGAAAGCACGGGACAAATGTATACAGGAAAAAGAAATAGATAATTCAATATAAAATAGGCCAACCATCAGAAGAAGCTAATGCCCGATTTGGCCCTTAACGAAGTACATATTTTAAGTGTGAGAAGGAAAGAAGTAAGCAGAATGAGAAGAGGGTACACACACACACATTAAATTGAGGACCAATGCAATTAAAAGGTCACAGGTGTAGAAGTTCAAACACTCAACACAGGCTAGCAGGAAAAAAAGGATACAGCACTTGTGAGAAAATGGGTCACATTGCCATAGTGGGCTGCCAAAAGGAGCGTGGAAAGTTATTTGAGAGAAAGCTCCTCATATGACGATGAAGTTAGATGAAGTTAGACAGCATACGCAATTCCAACTTTGAGGAAACAGTGATGTCAGTAGAATTCATAAATATGCACAGTTGTTCTCCCACATATTATGTTGTGCGTAAGTAAACATGCACAAAATCTGACAGAAACCCAATGCTATCCATAGGAACAATATGGCCCACCCGAAACAGCTGCAGCATGACAAGGCCTATGAGATCAGCTGGAGAAGTTGACGAATGATGGAACCATAGAGCAAGTCAGATTATCCAGTTGGTTGAGTCGGTCCATTGTTATTTTACAAAACACACTGATATGATTTTCAAAGCCTGCTTAAGGACATATTAATGGAAAGCTAACCTTTGCTCAGCATTAATGAAACGCATGCTGAAAAAATCTAAATTGTTCTTAGAACCCGATATGCGTAACACTTGTCATCACATCAGACTCAAAGCCACTCGCAGCATCTATTAGACACCCTGGTGACTCTTAGACTTCTCGGGTGCATTCAAAAGCAACAAATGCAATACCCGCTGACAGGATGGCAATCTCTGGTATTATCCTGAAATGGGACGCTTCCTATCTATCCAGCAGACACCAAGACGTACAGACGGGTCAGTTTAGATCCAAACAACTTTCTGTTACGTGTGCCGCGCCCAAAAGTTCCATCTTCTCCCGAATGATCTTTAACCTCTATATGGAGCATCTGGGAGTTTTCATGAAAGACCCCAAAGTAGTCATTCATCAATATGCCAGTGACGCCCAGCTGTCCCCCATTTCATAGGTCCCGGAGGTATCACTCACCCCGTGAGTGTCTATCCACCATCCAGAAGGGTATTTCAAATGCCTACCTTAAGGTTAACTACACAAGACCAAATGTGTCCTCATCAGTCCTCCTGGCCATCAACAGCAATTCCACAAGTGGCTTGACATAATGCACCTAGAAGGATGCATCCCACAGCTGTCAAACATAGCCAAATGCCAAGGCATCATTGTAGAAAGCAGCCTCCCCTTCCAAAAGCACATAGCAAAGAAAGCTCAGAATGCCTGGCCTCAGATTGCCATTCTATGCAAAATCGAACCTTTCTTCACCCAGCACTGTTATCACATGGTTGTTAAAATCTCTTGCGATCTCCCTCACTGACTTGGGAAATGCGATCTTTATGGCGCTCCAAGCCATGCACATGGCCCCTCCTCAAGCCTGATCACCATGCTCGGCCGTCCTCATTACAGGCACCTGCACATATGATTTACTTTGTCCATCTGTGAGTGAGCTTCACTGTCTCCACTCCCGTCCAGTGTCCTATTAAAGCAGTCTTGAAAGGCACACCGCCATATCTGTTGGCTAAAGACTGCACCTCTGGAAGCGCTTACGCCTCTGTGGCAAATCCATAAAAAGGTTGGGATCAAAGCTGGCCTGAAAAGAGTAATGGGGATGGTATTGTTGTTCCAATAACTCCCACACAAATTAATCCACATTTTTCTACCCTTCCACTAACAGTACTGCACTACTGCCCACAATCGCCATGCTCGACACTGGCTTCTGTACAATGTAATGCCTCTACTGCACTACAACCAATACAATAAAATAAATGGTACATTCCAGTTCACTCACATGGTGTTTGGCATTTCCTCCGCTGCCTCTGCGTTTCAGCGGATGATGGACTCTATGCTGAAAAAGCAAACATGGCTATCCTACTTTCAATATGATAGCCTGATCTACGGTAGACAGAGAAAAGCACAACCTAGTACTAGACACAGGTTTAAAATAATTGAAAATGCAGGAATCCGGCTCAAGCTCATTTTCGGAACAAGGGAGGTTGCGTACTTCAGGTATGCAGTAAACTCAGAGGGCCTCAAACACAAATTGAATTTGTTCAAAGCTGTAGCTGAAGCACCGATACCAAGCAACAAAGAAGAGGTGGGTCCACATTTGGAACTGATTGAATACTATAAGAAGCTCTCGCCCAGATTTTCAGAGAGAATGGCTCTCACAAGGTTGTTGCTCAAAAGGTGTTTTGAATATTCATGGTCAGGAGCTCTGCTTTCAACTATTCAACCTGAAGTGGGATACTTACATCGCTGCAAATGCTGGTGCATGTGATTTGCATTGAAAACGCTGATCCAATCATTGAAGAAGCACTCAACCATCAAGATGGAGATCCATGCATATGCAAGGAGGGTGAACATTTTTGCACGTATGTATGGGCTACTATGTTTTACTTAGTGTTAATAAACTGTTAATCCATCTGTTCAGTTTGGTAGGTATGACGACAAATCGACTGCATATTCCAAAATAGGAAGAATGTGCAAGCTGATTACTTGTCCAGACTGCCCGCAAAGTCAACCACTGATGACACCGTCTTGAATGAGAATTGATAATTTTTCACTGGAAGAGGTGTGCGAGGAGTGTGGAAGAGAAATGCTGAGGTATGCATTAAGAACGTGAATAAGAAAGGAAATGTAAATTGAATTTAAATGGACATGGGTAACATGTACTCATAGAGACGCCATCTTGAATCAAATGCTAGTAGTCAGAAAGAGGGAAGAGACACTTGGCACAGCAGATTTGTGCCTCTTAGCGTTTACATCATTCAGCACATTTATATGTAACCTCGCTTATATTGTTTTTGATATGTTTGTGCACTAACTGAATAATGATAAGAAAGTGTAAGCCTTAATTGATTTATGAGTGTGTGCCCAGGAAGAAATCTTTTCAAGATGGCGTAAGTATCCTTGAGAGGCCAGGTGTTGCCAGTTTCTCTTGGGGGTCTATTCTGCTAATTTGAAGACGTGAAATCCTCTTAAGTGATGCCATAAACCTTTTTTTTGTTGCATTGAGATCTATGTACAGAGAAACTATAAAAGTTGTCGTTAAGGGAAAGGAGTAACAGATCATGATTGCTTGTGGATTCCTTCTTTTCTGTACCTGTGTTCAAATTGCAGAGCTCCTATTAAAAATGTAGCAAACTAACCTCACCCACGATCGAGTCCAGCATTTGAATTCATAAAACGGAGGAATACCCAACTTTGAGCAAAAGACACACTGGGTCTCATTCCGAGTTTGGCTGTATGGGAAACAAATTGTGATAATTCCTTTATGCCACTTTCTTGGGCGGTAACAGAATGATCTAAATTCTTCCCATACCGCAAATTACACGTTTTGGTCGAGTTACCACCAGTGGAATTATTTCGTGGTAATTCTGCCGATTTGTAGAGGAAAAGTTGCACATGATGTTGGAGGTTAATCCTCTATTTTCCTACAAAAATCAGCAGAATTACCACTCAGTAATTCCACCAAAAATTACCAATCGAGATTAATGGACTCCTTAAATGGGAACTAACACTGCCCTACTACCACTTATAGACCCATTGTTAACCCACAGGACCAAGTGGTGGTAACAGTATATCGTTGGATTTACTGCCAAAATACTGCCAAACTCTGAATGGGGCCCATTGGATTGAAGCAGTTAAAAAACATTATAATTATAATCATAACAGTGGTCGATCCATGTCAGGAATAGAACTGTGGATTAAAACTGGGTGGTCAGAATCCACTGTAGATGCATTACGGCAATACTTGAAAATTTCATTAGAACTGTTTTTGGAAAACCAAAGACTGTTTAGAGGAGAGCAATCAGTTCTGTCCCAACCACTCGGCAGCCTCATGGGCTGCTCCATGACCAAGCGCAGAGTGAGGGAAATGTGTTGCTGCCCAGAATGGCTGCAGAGATTAATAACACCTTGGAGATAAGTCATGAATACCTGAACCCTGATAAAAGACTACAACGAAGACAAGCCTGCATGCTCCCCACGCACATTCTATCAGGGTATGGGAGAAAACAGGGCTGGATTTTATTGGCTCACTGGCACAATGGTGTACAGTGGACGTCAATGGAAATGGAATGGTTCTTAAACCATTTGAACATGAAAAAAAATAAAGCATCTTTATATCATCCATACATATGGAAGATGCAGTGTAGACATAGGAAAAGTGAAGGGCAAACAAAAAAAGGACTATCATGACAGGAGAGCAGTGAAATGAAGCACAGTACATACTACAGATGATCGAGATTACAAGTAAGAAAGGATGCGTTTTATTCAAGGAAGATTGACAGAACCGCTGTTGAAGGGAGAACAGATCTACACTCTGCCACCTTAGGACAGTCAGTCAGTGAAGGAGACGAAAACAATTACATTTCTCATGATCCTGAGGAATACACTGAAGAGCCATTTATGGACCAGGATAGTGGTCAGGAGTTAAATAGAGCTGAAGTAAAAAGGAACGTAGAGTGAGAGTTACATTATGAGGAGGCCACTGCAAACCTTGGTTATCCTGGTTCAGAAGCACAAAGACCATCTTACAGCAGGAGGAAGTTGGAGCGATCTAAGGACTTGTAATAGACTAATATTCCTTTAACCATTCGGACGTCAAGGAGGTATGCAGTATTGTAGGGCTTCCAAGAGGAACCAGAGAGTTACTGGAGTATTGCAAGGCCAATGAAGGGGCAACGTTCAGGCACAGCATTTGGGGTGCCTACTGTGAGTACACAGAGCATGAGCAGAGATATTTCCTGTCTACTAAGCGCAATGTAATGTATGCATTAAATAATTACCTTGTAAACCAGCTCCAATTATGCCGCAAGGCTTCTTGCATACCTGCACATTTTGGATAGTTACGATTACCACAAAGAGGATAGGTTTAATGGAGCAGAAATTGTGCATGGTGGAAGAGCACCTTGGTAGAGTTACATTGCTCAAGATGTTGGTTTTCTGGGATTTGCTTGCTGCTAAAAAAACGTCACTATTCTAACCTTATCTTTTCTCTTTCCCCTCATACTTGCCATCTTCACCAGAATGTAAATTGACTTCTTTCCCCACCTTCTTCTGATGACTCCTATGACTCCCTTCTTTCTCCCTCTGACTTTTCAACCTTCTACATAGTGGTGCTATTTGCGAGAGGTGCGAGAAGCTGAAACTGGAAAGTCGCCTCTGATATGAAGTTTGTCCATTGCAGCTGCCGACCTTCAATTCGTACTGCACGAGTGCCCAAATGTCCTCCCTCTTGTTCACACGACTGAGGTCCAGGAACAAAGGATCTGCAGGACCTACAACTGGAACAGAAGCCATCTGGAACCAGTTTCTTCAGACCTAGGTGTTAGGTAGAATTCTCCAGAATGGCTAATGTCCCTTACTTACTGAGTCCCTCCGCAGCTTTGCTGGATTCCTAGGATTTCTTAGTTTCACCTGTAAGAGTGTGAGCCTTTTTTCCCACCCTTACATGTGTTTTGCTGGGTGTGTTTAACATTTTCGTGTTTATAGACTGTGGAGCTTTACCTACTCCATAGGCATCATCTTTTCACTGTGTGTTGCACAGCATCTTTAGTGCAGTGACACAGGGTTGTCTTTTTCAGACTTCCCACTTGAAGCTCCATATTCTGGGACTGACTACTGTCTCCCAGAACATGTACAGTTGCCATTGACTTTATTAGTCATTTTAAACTCACAGACCCATTACAACCTATCTTACATAGAGTACTGGCAAGGGTTAATAGTTATCCCTTTTTGTCTGTCTCTCATGAAACATTATTTGGTTCCCATTTCATCAAGATTTGGCTGGTGGCAGTGGTATCTACCATATTTTTCCTACCGTGGTTTATTTAAATAGCCTTGGTACTGTTTTAGGCTAAGTTAGTAGCCTCGAACTTAAATCCGCTGGACCACATTTACTTTAATTTGGTTCCAGCTGGGTTTATTCACCATTTCTTTTTGTAAAGGTTTTTCTCGTGTTTTACTCTGTGCGCCAAACCAGATTTGGTTCCTTTGTTCGCTGTCCTTTGACAGGCTTCTGCACAGAAGCCCTATTTAGGCGCCTGAATGTCTGGGTAGGCAGGATGTGAGGGTGGGGTTTTAGGACCACTGCCACGGGTTGCCTTGGTAACCCAAGTCGCACTCCTGTTTAATTGGCTAGGTGACTGCGCTGCCAGGACAGCCACCCTGCAGTGTGATTGACAGCCAGGCTGTGTGAATGGGGGAAAACTGCATAAAAAGCAGGTCTCTGGGACTAAGAAGGCAGAGTTGCCACTGAATCGAGGGAACCGAAGAGAAGCTGAAAGATGGGGACCACTACCACGACCGAACCTCCCGGTGAAGCCCTGCTGCTGGTCCGAATCTCCAAACTTCAACGACAGGGAAGATCTGCAAGGAATCTTATCCCCTTGAGCTGGTGGGACCAACCAGTTAGCCAATCTGCAAGCCAGACCTCCCTCCTCTGGTCGAATTTGCTGTGCACAGCTTCAGTAAACCGGGGAGCCAAGAGGATCGGACCCTGATTGGGTTTTAAGGAGCGCACCTTTTATTTGTTGCTTTGCTCTGCTGGTTTCTTCCCATGGCAGTGCAGGACCCTCCAGTCTTCCTACTTTGTGTCAGTCCGACAGTTGCTTCAGGAACCGTGAGCTTGCAGGACCTGCCAGGAACTTCTGCCTCAGCTACAGCATTCTTCATTTAAGGTACTGTTCAAATCCGGTCGTTCGTTCCGTCCGACCGTGGTAAAAGTGTTTGAAATCTTTTGTCCTGCTCTCCTCTTTTGAATACCTTTTCTGGCAACCAACTTCGTTTCAAACTCTTAGCAAAGACTAAACCGCGAACTACCCTGAACTATGTGATCCAGAGCAGACTGTGACTCATTGACATTGGCCCTGGCCTATTGATTTGAATCCTCATGGTAGAAAGCCTTTTCTAGATTGCCCTGCCTACTTACTTTGTTGGTGATGCTTATTTTTGTATAACCATGTCTTTCCCTACCTTTTTAATAACTGGAGTGCCATTTTGCTCATACTTCATTTTGAGCTTAACTTGTCCAGAATTCAGTGGGTGTTGTGTAATATATTAAGAGTGTGATTATACTGCTGCTTTTACTTAGTAAACAACTGATGTATCAATAAATGTATATTCTTTTACCCAGAAACCTTGAGTCAGTGTTTGTTTGAACCATAGTAAATGCTGTCCTTTGTGTAACTGTTGATACTGCTCACTTTACTCTTTAGATAAGTCTGGCTGCTCAGCCATCGCTATCACTTTATTGTGTAGTACAGGCTTGCACCAAAGGGAAATTTGTACTTGCATTTGTAGTCTTAATTGAATGTGGTGTTCCCAAAGGGTACTGCATATGATTCTGCCTAACAGAAGCGTTGGAGAGTTCTCCTTCCCGCAAGCCAGTGTGAGTCACTGACTATGTGTTAGGTCTCTGAAGGAGAAAGACACAAATGATGACAGCAGCTTCTGATAACTTGAAAGCAGGTCAGGCTCTGGTTAAACATTGGCATGACCAGAAGGCCACCATGGAGGAGTTTACTCCAGACCAACTAGTTCTAGTTATCGTACCTACAAGGCCGAGGGACTTACAGGACAAATGGATTGGACCCTTGTGGCCAAACCTGGACAATCCCAAGTAGGCCCCCAGGGTCTTTCACACCAAACGCCTAAAGGCATATGTTTCCAGACCAGAACTGGGAGTTTTGCTCTTAGCATCGGATCAAGAGGAGGAGAAGAGTGAACATCTACCCAACCTTCTCAGGGGAGAGCCTTTAGATAGGAAAGTAGAAGGAGTTCATCTATCTTCTGAACTGACTCTGCAACAGCAGGAGGAGTGCAAAGTTCTGTTGCATCAGTTTGCCTCCCTGTTTTAACTAACACCAGGCTTGACCCCTTGGGGCCAGCATAATATACTCACTGGTGACTGTCTCCTTGTTAAAAACAGGGGTTACAGAATGTCAGACCATGCAAGAACCCACATAAAGGAAGAGGTCAAGAAGAAGCTTGATATTGGGGTAATAGAGCCATCTACAATCTCCAAGTCCTTGAGCTATTACGCTTGCACTAGTGCCAAAGGCAGGATCCAAAGAGTTGAGATTCTGTGTGGACTATAGAGCTCTTAATGCAGTCACCCCGACTGATGCCCATCCTTTACCTAGACAGATGAACTGGTGGATAAACTTGGTTCAGCTAAGTTCCTCAGTACATTTGACCTAACGTCAGGCTATTGGCAAATAGCTCTGACAGACCATGCCAAGGAGAAAACTGCATTTTCCACCCACAGAGGCATCTATCATTTTAAGCGTATGCCTTTTGGACTAAAGAATGTGCCTGCTACATTCCAAAGGTTGGTAAATCATGTTCTGAATGGGATGGAGGACTTCTGCATGGCATACTTGGATGACACTGCAATGTTCATCCCTACTTGGGAAGAACATCTTGACCACCTTGGATATTTTTTGCAGGCTCATGAACAGGCCCATCTGACCATAAAGGCAAGCATGTGCCAAATTGGTCAGAGTAAAGTGGAGCAGGAGGTGAAATAGGGCCATTACCTAGCAAAGTACAAGCTGTACAAGATTGGGTCATCCTACTACTCAGCCTTCAGGGGTTTGATTTCCCCATGGAACACAGGCCAGGGCGTAATCACCAAAATGCTGATAGTCTCTCCAGAAAGTATGACCGACTGGAGTAAGGAGGTTCATCCAGGAGTGTATTAAATCCTCCTGTCCCTTAGTCAGGGGGGACGAGTGTTAGGGAGAATTCTCAGAAATGTGCTAATTCCATTCTACCTTAAAGACCCCCAGCTCTTTTTGCTGGGCATTAGGACTTTTAATTTTAATCCTGGAGTGAGTGAAACCTTTTTCTCACTCTCTCATGTATTTTTCTGTGTTTCTTTTGGTTGTGGAGTCTGACAAATTCCATAGGCATCATCTTTTTACATGGTGTCACACAGCACCTTCAGCACAGTGGCACAGGGAAGTCTTTCAGATTTCCCAAAGGTTTACTGTTTCCAAGAGCAGTGAAGTGAAATACTAACGTTTTGTAACTTTCTGGACCCAGCACACACTATTTTACAATAGGGTTCTTGAGGGGTTACTTAGTATCCCCTTTGTCTAGTTTCTCAGGCAACATTTTTATGTTAACCTTTCTAAAATTAATGGCTCGTGGCAGTGGTTTACTTTTTACTACCATTGAGTGTTTCTACCGCGGGCTGCAATTGCAGCTGCAGTAAAGAACCCATGGGTGCCCATTTTGTCAAAATGGCCAGATCTTATTTTTTTGCCATTTGTTGTTGGAAAGGTCCTCCTTGAGATTTTGTCTGCGCGACATACCTGGTTTGGTTTGTTTTGTCTCTGGCTCCAGCGTGTCCGGCAGGGGCAAAAGTGAGGGAGGTACCAGAAACTCCCTTTGCTTAATCTCCTTGGCCTCCTTGTAGGACGGCCACTCTGCTGTTTGATTGACTGGTAGGCTGCAAATGAATGAGAGAAACCTGCATAAAAGGCAAGGTCTTTTGCTTGGAAGGCAGAGTCAACCACTGGATGAAGAAATTCAAAGAAGAACTTGGAAGTGACACCTGCTGCAACTCCTTTACCATTGGTTTTCCCGGTGAAGCCTGCTGCAGTGATGAAGCTCTGAATACACCTCGACTAAAGAAGCCCTGCAAAGGATGACTTCTCCCCTTGGGTTGGTGGGAGCACTTGACCCCAAAACAAGCTCATCTGGAAATCCTCTCTGAGCTGGCTGTACTCCCTTTGCTGCTGCAGGAACCTATTGCCAGCGTGAGGAACACCAGCATCGAAATGAGTGCCTTTAAGTCAGACCCGAGCTCCAGGAAGATCCTCCGGACTCAGGAAGCAGGACTGACCAAGCCTGAGCCCGCTGAACAGAGTGCTGGACCCCAGATGCGAGGAAAGTCCATAGTGGTATCCGAGAACCACAGTGGTGCTATTTGCGAGAGGCGTGAGAAGCTGAAACTGCAAACTGCCTCTGATCTGAAGTTTGCCTATTGCTGCCGCCGACCTTCAGTTCTTAGTGTAGTAGTCCCCAGATTTCCTCCATCTTGTCCCCATGACTGAGGCCCAGGAACAAAGGATCTGCAGGACCTACAACTGGAACAGAAGCCAGCTGGAACACATTTCTTCAGACAGAAGGTGATGTAAACTAAGGGGTTGCATACCTCTTGTTGTGTAGCCTTGCAAGCTCTCAGTTGAGACTTGCCTTTGTTGCTTTTGCAGAGTTGCTGGCAGCTTTGCCCCTCACAAGCCTCCCAGCTTGTGGCCCTACAGTGATTAAGTCCCGGGAGGATAGCTCAGCGGCAGCGTGCGCGTCTTGGAAGCAAGACGACACGAAGCAGTAACAGGTTCGATCCCCGGGTCCGCGCTTAGAAACCTCCGGGTGTTTAAGCGCGTTATAAATACGTAACTAAGACAAAAAAACACAATTACGCAACTAAGAAAAACAAAAAACAATTCCTGTAACAGCGCCTCGATGCCTGCGGGCTGTGTGAGCGCTTTATAAATGTAAATAAATAAATAAATAAATTTTGTTTTCTACAAAGACTTCTAAAACATTGTGCAAGACTTTTTACTTACCTTCAAGAAGTGCTTCAGCTCCCCTAGACTGTGCGTAATTAACATTGGCTGTGCTGGCTCACTGAAAGACTCTTCTTACCTCTGACTTTGTGCTTTCACTATCCCTCAACAAAAGTCACACATTCTATAACTTGTGTAGCTGGGAAAGGGTTCATTTACTCTGCATTGGGTGTTCAAAAGTACTTAGCTGCTTAAGAATATTTGTTAACCTTTGTTTTATTCCCTAGAAACCCTTTCCTTTTGACATTAATCTCAGTATTGCTCTAAATGTACCAGTGATATATTAATGTCCACAGTGTCCTAGTTATTTAAGTCACCACAGGTTGTAGAAAGTGTCTGTGTCATCCCAAATGGGTATCTACTGATTTACTGTAACTAAGAGTGTAGATTTGTGAAGTATATTTTTGTGTTACATATATTGCTCACTTCTAAAGAAAGCTTATACAAACTGATGGTTAAATAAATAAATAATTGTTTAATCAAGAATCCTTGAGTGTAAGAATTTATTTGGATAATTGTCACTGTGACTCTCTATGGGATAACCCTACAGCTCACATGGACCCCACTAGAGATAAGCCTGGCTGCTAAATCACTCTACCACCTTGTGTAGTACATGCTTATACCAAAGGTTGCATTAACTATTGCCAAGAGGACAAGGCTGGTGCAGTCTCCCACAGTACTGCATACAATCTAGTCTAAAACCCAGGACATCCTGTCCACCCTCTCCTCCCCTGCCCCTCCCATTCCCTCTCAGTCTGTGCTTGCAGACCCCCCCTTAGACATCCCCCCATCATCCTTCTCTTCCTTTCCTATTTTCTCCCCTGACGAGGTCGCTAGACAAGTCCGATCTATGAAAGCCTTGTCAAACCAGGTTCATCCCTGATCCTCTAAAACCATCAAGGACCACATTGACACCCTCGCCCCGGCCCTTGCTGATTTCTGCAACCACTCCTTTGCTTCAGGATCCTTCCACTCCCCTCTGAAGCACTCCCTTGAGCATCCTCTTCTCAAGAAACCCACAGCTGATCCTTCCTGTCCGACTAACTACTACCCAATTTCCATTACCCCCTTTATGGGCAAACTCCTGGAAAAGCTGGCCATCTCTCAGCTTAACCTCCACTCAGATTCTGTTGGATGCCTTCTTGACCACCAGTCTGGCTTCAGAGCGGCCAGAAGCACGGAAACTGCTCTCCTGAACATCTGTGAAGATCTGCTCTCCAACCTGGACTCTAACATTCCCTCTGTCCTCATCCTTCTTGATCTCTCTTCTGCCTTCGACACAGTGAACCACACCATCCTGCTCGACCGTCTCTGAGATAACCTGGGTATCACTGATCAGGCTCTGGCCTGGCTGACGTCTTTCCTCTCTGATCGGCCCTCCCAGGTCCAACTGGTGTCCTTCCTATCATCCATCTTCCTCTCCACCTGTGGGGTTTCCCCGGGGTCTAACCTCTCACCCTGGCTCTTCAACCACTACCTGGCAACTCTCGCCCACTGCATTTCCTTTTTCTGCTAAAATTTCCAGTGCTACGCTGATGACACTGAACTCATTTTCCGACTGCCCTCGGCCACCGCCTCGCCCTCTCTCATCTCTGACTGCCTAACTGCCATTCAAGATTGGTGTGCCGCAAATGACCTTTGTCTGAATGCCAGCAAGACAGATCCTCATCGGCACACCATCTCCATCCTTTTCCCTCACTCTCTGGCCGGCCTCCCTTGGCCCTCCTCCTACCCCTACCTGCGAGGCTAAGAACCTCGGGGTCATCTTTGACTCCACACTTTCCTTCTCCGCCCATATCTCTGAGGTCTCTAAAAAGTCTAACTTCCTACTGCACCTCCTCAGAGGTACTCTGCCTTTCCTCTCCTTCCCTCTGAAGTTCACTGTCTGCCAAGCCCTGGTTCTCTATAAATTGGACTATTGTAACAGCCTCTTTCTAAATCTACCTGCCTCTACTCTCCACCCTCTACAACTTATCCAGAACAGGACTGCAAGACTTGTCCTTGTCCTCAAGCCCTGGGATCGTATCTCTCCAGCTCTGTAAACACTCCATTTGCTCCCAGTGTATGCAAGGATTAAATTCAAAACCCTCTGCATCGTCCACAAGGATTTCTGGTGCCTGGGGCCAAAATACCTTCAGCTATCCCTCCGCAAATACCTCCCCTCTCGAGCTCTTCACTCCTCTACCTCTAACTCCCCCCGGGTCATTCGTTTTTCAAAGAAACGAGCTGGGGGTAGATCTCTATCTTCGGCTGGGGCCTCCTTCTGGAACAGCTTCCCTGCCACTCTAAAACTTGAGGAGAACCATCTCCGGTTCCGGAAGCACCTCAAGACCTTCCTCTTTGCTTCTGCCTTTGCTCCCCCTCTCCCCTGCTGATCTGCTCTCTCTTGGCACTGTGCACCTGGCCCCCCTCTGTCCCGTGGGCCCAGGTACCTGCTCACCATGCCACCCTCCTGCACTGCTCCCAGCCACCCCTTGCACTGGGGACTGTATCTGTACCAAAACAGCCCCCCATTCCCATTTTTTTCCTTCTTTTTCTGCACTTATCAGACTAACCAGTCTGCTGCCTTAAGCACAGCACTTGCCACTTGCCGGCTGCACTACCACTGTTTATTGCCTCAATGTTCTATTTATTATTTATTCTGCTCTCCTCTGCTCCGCACCTTCCACTCTCCCCCTTCCATGCACTTTTTCCCTTTTTCCCTTTCCCATGCACTTGCGCGTTCTCAATGTCACTGGGCCTAGTAAGATCGTTGTTGTGTTGTGTTCTCCCCTGTTCCCCTCCCTTGCCTAGTCGCGATCTGAAACACTTGTGTATGAGCGCGATACAAATAAAATATCATATCATATCATAACAGGGCGAGTGAGGTATGTCAGGACAGTAAAGCAGGAATGCTTGATGGGACGAGAGAGGGAACACTACATCGCCTCTTTTTGTTGGTTTCGTAGAGTGTGTACTGTTTGAACGTGGCAAATACACACCTTTGCTTTGTTGGGCAATGCTGATCTTCAGGGTGGAGCAACATCAGATCTTTGTCACTGCGGTGGGTCATAGTACTGTGTTTGGATAGCTCCATTGTTGCATATTAATGACTATTTAATCAGTCTCTCTACTGTGTAGCGATTTGGCTTATTGTATGGATCGAGTTTTATGGTTGTTGCATTATGGGTTGTGGTGTTGCTGGATTATTTGGGAACTTTCCTTTGCTATATGCAGTTCTGCGATTGGTCAGATCCTTGGCTGCTTTCCGAAACAAGGCCAATATACATAGATGCTAGGCCTTACCCCCTTTTGTGAGAATGGAATTCTTTGGAATTCCAATGACCATTATGGGGCGGTTTTATTTAGAAGCTTTATGTCTGTCTTTCTGATGTAGTTGCAGTGCATTGACTTGTTTTTGCTTGTTCATCCTTTACGAATTGTTGAATGATAGGATGACCACCATTGTGGCAGGCTTCTTTAAGTTACTTGGGATGGGGTATGTGCCCCTCATCATGTTAAAGGTTGTGACTCCAGTGCTGGAGATGATGGTCACTCTGTGAGCAGTTATGAGATGTTGGACTGCAATCATGGGAATCTACGCTGGCTCCCCTAGCTTGCTGCTGTGTGCCCTTTAACATTCAGTTTGCTCTTTCCAGAGGTACATTTTCCCCAAGGATGATAGAATTCTGCAAAAGGAAGGGTCTATGGGGATAGACAAGAGAACAGGGAGGACCAGGACAATGGGACACCAGAGGATGTAGGAATAACTATTTCTAGGGGCTGGAGTGGTATAGATGCCTTGTGCGATGTCCTCAGAATTTGGGATGCAAGCACCAAGCGGTTGGGTCCCAGGGGCAGGGGGGCACAAGCATCCAGGGGGCCATCTTCATACAACCCCTCTATAATGAGGAGAGGTTTGATATATGAAAGGGATTCAAACACTTTTCAGCTCCCCTCAGACAGGTACCATCTGGCCATGAGGACAGGGAGCAACAGCAGGGTTTGGTTATGGTTCATGTACCATGGGCACCTGGGGACCTTCGGACACTGGTGAAGGAGCTCCCCAATATAAGGGAAGAGGCCCAGCGATTTGTGGAGGAGCTGCAGACAGTAAAACAGTGGTATAACCTGTTGTGGACTTGTATGACTCAAACTATGAGAATAGTGATGCCGGAGGTGAGACAGAAATTAGTGGATTGAGTGGCCTTGTCAGCCCCTGCACCAGGCACAGGGAAATCACTAGTGAAAGCAAGAAAAAGGATAGTCTCAGCGGTTATAGAGTTGTTCCCCAGAAAGATTGATCGTGCAAAAGTATCAAACTGAATAAGGGTGAATCTCCCGCTGATTACTTGGACAGAGTGAAAGTGGTATTCATGCAGCATTCTGGCATTACAAAGCGGAAGGAATCAGCCCAAGAGGGCCCACTCCCGAAAGTTCAAATGCACCTGAAGAACGTTTGCATAGGATGGCTGTCTAGTGGAGCTGGTTTGTCAAGTGCAAACAAAGGAAACGTTTGAGAATAAACTTATGTCAATACAGATGCAGAGTTTTCAGTGACAGGTACCGGGACAGCTTCAGGGACTGGCACATTACCAGTGAAAATAGTGCCAAAGACTGGAAAGACAGAGAGGTAGAGGACGAGGCAGAGGCCCAGGAGGGTTTCTGTAGTTGCATCCAAGTCAGTGGGTGCATACGCGGGACAACCACAGCATTTGAGACAGTGGGGATAGGTTGATCAAAAACAGGTTTGGTGGAGTACAGGGACTCCAGGTACAGGGAAATTGGAATAACCAATTGGCTCCTAGAGCATTGGTACCAAATTCTTTGATTTGTAATTGGTTGGGAAAAGGAGGGCCATTGGAAAATGAGTGCCCATTTAGACTGCAGAGTCCACAGCTTCAAAGTAATAATGTTTCAAATATTATGCAGGTACTACAACAAGGAGGACACATTCAAAAGCAGTTAGTGATGACTGGGCCAATGCGTCAGTTTCCAAATCAGAATTCCAATCCTTAAATCCCCGGAGACCCACCAGGGGCGAGTGTGAATTCTAATGGATTTTGAGACCAGAGGGTTAGGGACTCTGGAAGCCTTAATGAGCCCGGTAGATCGAGAGCGTCCCTATGTGCAATGTAGGATGCAAGGGATACTGGTGCCATGTCTGGAGGATGCAGGGGCAGATAGATCTGCCTTGGGAAGGAATATTGTTCCCCACATTACGACCTCAGAAGAGACAGTGAGAGCTGTAGGCAGTGCACCCATTATGCGAGGGGAAACATGTCTAACGGAACAACAAAGAAATATAATGTACAGAGAATAGACTCTCACCGGTAGAAGAGAGGGTAAGCTTGGCCAAGAAATGCAAAAAGGTTTAATATTCAACTTTTATTAGTACATTTCACAAAATTCCATAAAAATTAGCGAAATATTCATCCTATCGTGTCTTGAAACACTTGAGTAAAGACGAGTTATAAATGCATGTCATATCCTATAATTTATGCAATTTTTGGTAATTCTAAAAACATTCTAATTTAAAAATTTCACCAAGGTGAAAACTGTGATCACAAAAAAAGGGAAAAACATTTTTAGTTTTTTTGTTTTTCTGTGAAAAAAGGTTTCATAGTAAATACTATGTTTCTGCATTAAAAGCCAAAAAAACTTCCCATGCTTGTCTTGTTTTATTATGGGCTATAAATGTAGTCTTCAGGGGTGACTTCTAAGATGCTAAGCAATTGCATAAATGCTAACAAAAGATAGTGCCCAGTGTCAACTACAGGTACTTTGATAAAAAGTATAGATCATATCATGAAATATACTGTGGATGGTAGTAACCACGACTATAACATCTAGTTACAAAGAACCTTCCTCAGGACAGCGCACAAAGGGCAAATGTTTACTAATGTACATACAAACATGTATGTTATATTAGAAGAATATCCCGACTTGTTCTTGTTCTTCAATATTCATATAACATCGCCCTTAGATGAATTGGAATCAATCTTTTCTGACATGTAAACCGAAAAATCACATTACATTAAAACCTGAACAATCCTACAACTCAATGCAATGGAATAAATTCAATATAAAGATATTTGAAGAACAAAAAGTACCATTATTTCTTCCATTGTGGATGTAGAGGGCAATTACTTCATTCTCCAACCCAATCAAAAAGTCAGATATTTTGCAATTAATCTGAGGAGACACAAACAACAAAGAACTGGAATTAAGGCAATCCCTAATTCAGAAAAAGTGGAATTCTAAAAAGCAAAAATACCCAGCATATGGCCAAAGGGAAACTTAACCCACCTCCATTCATGGTTCAATGAAAGGCAAAAAATCATGTCTGGAAAACCATGTGTTGCAGATCAGAAAGAGACTGTTTGAAGGTCATGTATTTCTATTAGACTGTCTTCTAATGAAGGAACAGATATGGAACCTAGAAACAAGGAGGTACTACTTGTCAGTCTTAATCCAGTCTCGTACTGTATGTATAAGTACAAGATATATTCAAATGACTCTATAAAGACTAAATAAATACAGTCTAAACAAGTGCATATCAAATAGAATCAGCTTCATATTTAGCTAGTGAGGATATACGCCTCTGGTATTACTCAAAACATGTTAGAAGCAAATTGATGATGTCGGACACGTATAACCAGGCTGAAATATGCCCCTTGTCTAAAATGACTATGCAAGAAAAGTAATGTCTGCTACGACTTTGCCTCTAGCAAATGCCTGAAGACCTCATAAAAACAGCAGAAAAAGAAAAAAAAACAACGCTACTTGCACTTTGCACAATCTAGAAAATAAAGGTAATGGCAGACACATATATCATAGTCTGAGTGCTCCCATTATCTAAGTGACTGTGGAAAGAGAATAGTAATCTGCTGACGCCTCGTAAAGGGGGGTAGATTAATGAAGGAAAACGGCAATGCCTCTTAGCCATCCCGTTCCAATCTGCGGGAATCAAAGGGCGCTTGTGTTGCAATAGAGGAAACGCCTCGCATACTCTACTCTAGAGGCTATAAACAGTGAAAGGTAGACTTTCGCGTGACTTACTCTAAACGAATCTGGCATAAACATCGAAACAGGACTGAGGCGCCTCCTTGGCTGCATCCCGGCTCTCAGAGATTAAATCAGGACGGCATGCACGCTGCCTCCCAACCTAATGGAACAGTTAAGGCAAAAGAATAATGAAAGCCCAAAATAGAACGTGTAAAAAGGCACTGTGATGCCTCCCAACATGATTCAATAGATTATTCAACCAATAGTGTACGTCTAGAATAGGGAGATTAGAAAGGCACTATATCTTGCGAAATGATTCTAGTGATACATACATATTATGCATTAAAAATAATGCCCATAGGCCTATAATAATGCGTAATAAACGGCACATAGTCAATAGCCAGATTACTACCATTGGCTCACCAAATGCTAACCGTGTCTCAGGAACCAATGGCCTATTGGACACAGTGAAACCACTCTTCCTGCTGATTAAGATCCATGCGGTAGCTTTGAGTGTGGTACATCCTCCATTGTAGCTATACCCTGAGAGTCAATTCCCTTAACCCGCTCAAGTGCCCACCATTTAAGGCCATCACAGGTATGACTATATTCAAGGAAATGAGCTACTAACGGAGATGCCACATATTAGGGAAAGTTCTCATTTTATGGCTAATTTCCCTTACCTATAGAGTCCCCCAGCAGCTTTGCTGGATTTGAAGTTTTTTTTTTTGTTTTTACCTGGTAAGCGTGAGACTCTTTTTCCCACTCTTAGGCATTTTTGCTATGTGTGTTCTAGGCTATTTTTGTGTTCAATGCCTATGGGACTTTCTCACACCCATAGGAACCATCTTTATGCACATGTGTTACAAAGCACCCTCCGTGCAGTACCACAGGGGTGTCATAGCGACCCCCAAACATAGACTCCATTCCCTGGGACTGACTACTGTCTCTCGGGGCATGTAAAGTCCCCATTGACTTTACTAGTCAATTTCTACGAACTTAATAAGTACAGCCCATCTTACTATGGAGGTACTGGAAGGGGTTAATAGTTTTTCCCCTAGGTTCATTTTCGAGAGTGCACCCTACAGTACCCCTCTAAAATGTTTCTGGCTGGTGGCAGTGGTTACTACAAAAAATATTCGACCGCAAATATTTCTCAATGGGATTTTCCCATTGTTCGAGGCTACCACTTTTTCTGACAGCCTCTAACATACCGCCAGTGCTCTTTTATATTAACTTTGCTCCGGTAAGTTTTATTGGCCAGAACTTTGATATAACTTCTTTTTCGTGTCTTTCTCTACAATCCTAACCCAGGTCGGGGATCCTTTGTTTGTCCTTTTGGCGGGTTTCTGCCAAGAAGCCCTCCTTTCGGCGCCACTGAGTCTGGGGTGGGTCCATTGTTTGGGAGGGAGAGTAGGGCCCCTGGACAGGGTTGCCTCAGCAACCCATGTCGCACTCTATACTGATAGGCTGGAGGGTCTCCCGCCAAGATGACCACTCCACTGTGTGAGTGACAGCTAGGCTGTATGAATGGGTCTCTTTCTGCATAAAAGCAGGGTCCTGAGGACTGGAAAAGCAAGACGTCGCCACTGGAACTACAGAACCAAAGGGGAGAGAAGCCAAAGACATCTTCAGTGTCTACACCACCAGTGAAGCCCTGCCGGATCATCTCACCACTTTTCTTCCACACAACGAGAGGAGCTGGTGTGAACAACCAGTTCGCCCATCGCTTCTCCGGACCTGCCTTGGTCGAATCGACAGTGTCCAGCACTTGGAGACCGGATAGCCAGGCAGCTATTGACCCGGACTGCGATTAAAAGGAGCGTACCTTTTAAACTTCGTTTGGCAGCAACGCGGTTGGTTTCATCCCTGGGTAGTGCAGTGTCTTGAATGTTCCTCCACGACGAGAGCCTCTCTTCCTCTACTCGACCCCTCGACCTGTAAGGACTACCAGGAACATTCGCCACCGCAGGAGCCACTTCTCCACTTTTAAGGTACATTGTTCCGTCAGGTCGCCCTTTCTCGCGGTAGTGCTAAAGGTGTTTTAAATCCTTTTCCTACCTGTTGGGTTGGCCGCCCCTCTCTCTTAACATTGTCTTTCGCTTCCTGCATCCACCTTTTCAACATCGTTAACCAAAGACTTGACTGCAGCTACAAGAACATTTTTGCTCCTGGGCCCTTACCCTGTACCACTAACTCTGGCACAGGCCTACTGACTCTGGTCACATTTGGTAGACCTGCCTTCTCAAGATTGTTTCCCAATTTGAACTGTGTGGTGCAACCCATTCTTATAACTACCCTTTCTTTCCCACTGCATAATCATGCCATTTTGCTCAGTTTTCATTTGAAGTATTGCCTATACTGATGCACTGTCTTGCTGAACTGGTTCACAACTGATGGGAAGTGTTATTAGGGTGTATAAGAACCTGTTTCTAGATAACTTGTGTTTTCCCTCCCTTGTGAGAAATTGCTAGAGGATCCCTTGTGTGTAGTTGTCACTGTGCCGTTTTGCTCAGTTTTCACTTTGGCTCACTTGGTCTTCAATTTATACAGGGAGTGTGTATATTTTTCTATTGACTTAATTTAACTTGCTTGATACTTGTGATACATGTGTTTACTTAGAAGTGTATAAAATAAATATATATCTGCTTTTTAACTACAAAGATTTGGTCAGTGTTTCCTTGTATCATAGTACAGTAGGCCTATTGTGTAAACCCTGAATACTGCTCATCTCCCTCTTGAGACAAGTCCGACTGCTCAGCCACAGCTACCAACTAAATCTTTGTGGTACAGACTGATACCAAAGGGGATTTATTGCTCTCACCTGTAGTCCTAATCTGGTGTAGTGCTCCCTAAGGGAACTGCACTGGATTCTGCCTAACACCACAGTTCTAGTGCGGTTCTTTGATTTATGCTCCGTTATTCTCTGTTTAATGGGTCTGGTGGTTGTCCCTATATATGTTTTAGAACAGCGACAACTAATGGAATAAATTCAATTTTTAGAATTACAGGTGGTGTGATGTTTACGATACCAAGACTTGCCATTAATGGTAACTGATGTACATACTGTGGTAGAATTGCATTGTCAACAAAAGCCACATGGAAAATGTCCAAAGGACTGAAAGGACTGAAATGGTCATGGGATTCCTTTGAATAGTGGCTCTGTTGGCTCGTGAGAGCCAGTTCCTCAAATGGTTTCCTTTTTTAAATGCATAAATCAGGCATTCAAGAGCTGGATTATTGAGTTGTAGCAGGTGCCAATGTTTGGAAATAGCTCTATTGATGTCATTATGGTGTGTGTTGAACGTTATTGCACAAACAAGTCTTGTGTTAGTGATGTTCTCTTTGTTATTTTTAGCCAACAGTTTCTCTTTGTGTTGCTTTTTGGCCCTTTTACGAGACTGTCTAAGGAGGGGGGACGGGTAACCTCTGTCAGCAAGCCTATCTTGTATTATGTTAGCCTGTATTGCAAAATCCTCAACTCTGGTACAGTTTGGTCTAGCTCTTAAAAACTGTCCATACAATATACCTTCTCGCAGGACTTGTGCATGGAAACTATCAAACCAAAGAATAGTGTTTCTGCCAGTCTCTTTACAATAAAGATCCACTATGATCTATCCATTGTCATTCTTGATTAAGAGATCCAAACACGATATGGACTGGTTGTTTGCTGACATAGCAGACTTCAAGTTGGTTTTGAGCGTGTTAATCCATAGTAAGAAATTATTGTAATTGACCTTTTCTTTGTCCCATATGATAATAGTATCATCTATATAATGTGTACAGAATTTAAGGGCAGGCCTAAACGGGTTGGTGTCATCTAATATAAATGTTTTCTCAAATGTCCACATATAGTGTCACGTAATGAGGGGCACAAGCTGCACCCATTGCTGTACCCTTTATCTGCAAATAGAACACTGCCTTGAAGTGTCATGGCCACAGGCTCCAGAACACAAAAATCACACTATTTAGTAATGGGGCAATGGGTGACATGACTCACTTATGTCCCTTTGGGACCTGTAAACACAGGGGCTCAGGCTGGACTCAGTCCTGGTGCCTTTGGTGCCAGGCTCATATAGAGATTTGAACAGGAACACTTTATTTCAGTGCAGCAGTGCTTCTACTTTATTTCAGTGCTAAAAGAGTGCTTTTATTTTACAAGAACTTTCCAGGAGCTGAAAGCCTTTATTCCAGAGAACATCCTCATGTGCTTACTCATTGGGTGTGGCTCCCTAGGCCTGGTCTTCATGTGCTGACTCATTGGGTGTGGTAGGGTGTGGCAGGCAGGCTGAACCTGGTGAGCGTGGCTTCAGAAAATCAGCTATATAAGCTGCTCCATCCTTATAGCCGGTGCTTCGCGTTACTACGCACTTGCGTGCAACATGACGCTCACCGCCGCTTGGACCAGTTTACTTACCTTTGAAGCCAGGTGTTCTCCTGCACACTCACCTTCAGGAAATCGGTGCTTTATCGCTTCATCTGCATACTCATCTCCTGACATCCAGTGATCTTGATCCCGACACTGCAGCACTGCACTCCGCATCCACGAGCTCGGGCTCTGTGAAGAAGAAGAAAGACAAGGTTAGAACATCCGTCCTAGGGCCGTGCCACATTTGAACCATGTGCGCCCCTAGTTAGCAACGTACCAGAGACTGTACCGCTGCAGGTTCGTTCCTCATTCCCTCTGGCTCTCGCTTCGAGCTCAGCAGCTTCTGCCGGGCTGGCATCATCACCTGCAAGGGAAGAAATCAAAAGAGCAAACATCAAAAGTGGAACGGACAGCAATACAAGACAACAAACTTTACAATACAACAAAAACAGACGAGGAAAGACAAAGGCAAACAGGAACACTTACCTGAAGTATAGAGGTTTAGTCGCAGCAGGACTGGACTACCACGTGCAAAGGACCAGTGAAGGCACTCGGTCCAGATCATACAAGTGACCCTGCCAGAAGCAGTAGGACGGAGTGCTCGCCAAAACTAATCTACTTTCCAGGGACAGCGCATCCCACGGGTACCACGGTTTGGGAGATGGGGTCTGGGAGTGGATCAGGCGCACAAGCTGGCATATTCACACCTCCTATTCTCCACGCAGAAGCAGCATGCCCCGAGCAGCATCACCTATTACCACCAGTCACCACATAAGCACAGAGGGCGAAGTCGGACCTGAGCAACCTCACCCACGGGAGGCCTGCAATTGTGCCCATCACCTACGCAGAGACCAGGTGAGCGTAACATGAAGCAAAAAAAAATCTTGGTTAACACTATTTTAAGGAGCTCTATCGAAAATTCACTGGGAATTTGGTGAGAGCCTATTCTAAGATCGAAAAATTCTTTCATTACGTTGACCGATTCTAATTGAGGAATATTGTAGAGAGATTCGACATCTAATGTGATCAGCATGTCTGTCGCAGAATTAAATGGCAAGTCTTCCAATTGTGTAATTGCGTCAGTAGTATCAGCCAAGTAGGTATCAGAACTGGCTGCCAATGGTTTAAAAAAGAAATTGAGAACTTGCCCAATCAGTTCTAAAATTGAACCAAAGAGAGACACGATAGGTCGCCCTGGCGGATTCAACAGATCTTTATGTATTTTGGGCAATATATATATGAGGTGAGTCCTTGTACCTTTAGCTGTCAAAAATTGGAATTCTGTTTCACTAATCACTCCAGCCTCAAAGGCTTGTGCAGAGATTTGAGTTATTTCTTTGCCTATACTTTCAGAGGGATCACTTCTCATTTTGAGGTAAAAGCAGGATTCTCGAGTTGCCTCATTCTTTTTTTGTCATATTTGTCTGCGTTGCAGACTACGACGCCTCTGCCTTCATCTGCTTGCTTGATAATGATTGATTAATCATCCTTCAATTTAAGAGAGTCCCACTCCTTTTTGGTAAAATTATAACTCGACCCATGTTTGGATTCCTGAGAGGATTCATAAATTGTATCGAAATCCCTTAGCACTGCCCTCTCAAAGATAGCAGTTTCCTTAGAGACCATTGAGAGCGTGGGAGTAAAGGAGGATTTGCATTTGAACAGAGTATTGGTGTTAGTGTCTGCGCCTTCTACATTAGCTGTTCCAAAAAATTATTTTAGGCAGATTTTACGAAAGAGGCTATGTAGTTCAATTTCAGCCTCCATTTTAGTAGGGTTCTCAATAGGAATGAAGGAAAAGGCTTTTTCCCAAAATTGATATTTCCTGGTGACTCAAGACTTTTTTAGAAATGTTGTAAACCGTCAAAAGTTTAACTATCTCCGATACGCTCGTCTCCTGGTTTTGAAGAAATGTGGTATAAGTGGTGGGTCTTGATCTGATGGAGGAAAAGGGAGAGTTTGAAAAGGAGTGTGAGGGCCCTGTTCAGTAAAGTTGAAGGGCTGGGCATAATTCTGATATTGACAATAGTGTCTCCCCCTTCTTCCTCTGCTTTGGCCCCTATTCCAATTACATCCCCTAAAGCCCTGTGAATTTCTATTACGATAGGTCCTACTCTCATCGGATGATGTATCAGAAAAGGTGACTTTTTTTGTAGGAATTCTGTCCATTACTATGGCCATTGGGATCATTCCAGTATCCCGGACCTTCATAGTCTACAATGAGGTAAGGATATGCAATCTCTTTGGTGAAAGTCTGGATGTCTTTTTTTTATTTGTCCATTTACTTGTTGGTAGTCAGTTTAATGAATTCATTGGTATGTTTTTCAATTAATTCAAAATTTTCTTTGATGTTAATTAGGTTCCATGTGTTAATATCCCCGCAAAAATATTGCGATACAAATATATCGCCATATTTTTGTAGCAATTTTGACCCATGTACCCTGTGGGGGACACCCCACAACCCCTGCATTACTTTAAAATGTGTGGGGGACACCCCCTCAACCTCCGCTCCCACAAAATATCCCCCCAAAGATATTGCCTCTTGTGAGACAAACGGCCATATGTACGGCAATATTTTTGGTGGGGATATTTTGTAGTGATACCGTTAATTATCGTGATGTCCAGAGAAAAAGCTGTTTCTGCTTTTTCTATCTCTTCACCTATTAAAAGACTCTTTCTAATGGCGGTATTATTAGTCAGTAGCATTCAATCTCGACTGCATTTGGTCACCACACACGAATAAGATGTTTTGTATTCCTCATAGTCAATAAAAAGACATGCTTCATTCCAAGCCAAAAGGCCCTGGGGGGTTATATTCTTTTTCAAGTATTCAGTCAGCAAGTGGCCATGCATTTCCATCCTGAATTTCAGTTTTCTAAATTTCAAAATGCTATTACTGGTGACACAGATTTTGTCGCCATTGGTATTGATGCCTTGAGATTTTTTTTAAAAAGGAAGGTACTTTAATCGCTTCAACTAGTTGTACTTCACTATAAGAAACAGTGTCGAAAGCTGCATATTGGAGGCCCGAGGAAAAAAGTATGCCCAAAGCCAAAGCCAGTATATGCCAAAAATGAATTCCACAAACAGAGGTCTCTCAAAAAGAACTAACCCATGCAACAAACTGTTGCCCAACTGTTATATCAAACGGATGGGTATCCCCTTAATGGTGGACATGGGGGAGCCAATGAACTAATAAGCAAGGGGAAAACAAAGAAATATAATGTATAGATAATGGACTCTCACCGGTAGAAGAGAGGGTAAGCTTGGCCAAGAAATGCAAAAAGGTTTAATATTCAACTTTTATTAGTACATTTCACAAAATCCCATTAAAATTAGCCAAATATACATTTTATAATTTATATAAATCTTTGGTAATTCTAACAACATTCCAATTTAAATATTGCACCAAGTTGAAACATGTGATCACAAAGAAGGCGGATAACATTATTTTCAGTTTTGTTGCTTTTCTGTGCAAAATGGTTTCATAGTAAATACTATGATTCGACATTGTAGCCAATAAAGCTTCCCATGTTTGTCTTGTTTTATTATGGGTTATAAATGTAGTCTTTTATGGTGACTACTAAGGTGCTAAGTAATTGCATAAATGCTAACAAAGAAAGTGCCCAGTGTCAACTACAGGTATCTTTGATAAGTAAGTATAGATAATATCACAACATATCCTGTGGATGGTAGTTTTGACGATTATACCATCTAGTTACAAAGAACTGATAGTCACCTTCCTCAGGGCAGTGCACAAAGGGCAAATGTTTACTAATGTACATAAAAACATATATGTTATATTAGAAGAATATCCCAACTTGTTTTTGCTTGTCAGTATTCATATAACATCGCCCTTAGTTGAATTGGAAGCAATCTTTTCTGAAAAGTAAACAGAAAGCAAAATAAAATTACACTACTTCAACTGAATAAGTTCAATAAGATGCCATTGTTTCTTCCAATGTGGATGTGGAAGGAATTTACTTCATGCTCCAACTCAATCATAAAGTCAGATATTGTGCAATTAATGTGAGGAGACACAAACAACAGAGAACTGGGATTAAGGCAATCCCTGTTTCAAAAAAGTGGAATTCTAAAAAGCAAAAATACCCAGTATAAGGCCAAAGGCCAACTTAACTCACCTGCATTCATTGTTCAATGAAAGGCTGAAAATAATGTCTGGAAACCCATGTGTTGACAGAGCCGTTTACTCTCACTCTGAGACCCATTACAGATCAGCATGCATTTTACGTTGAGCCTCAGATCACCCTTGCATTTGTTAGGGAGAGATTTGTTGTGTGAAATGAGGTGCACTATTTGTTGTACCCCGGATGGGGTGTTACTCTTAGATAATGTAGTGGCAGTGATGGCAGCAATAAGGGAAGAAACGGGATAGAGTGCAGTGGAGAGAGATGAGCGATGGCCATAGGACATACAGGAATTGATTAATTCTATACTAGAGCTTCTGAGGGCCCCCATGACAATGATGTGGGATATATACACACAGCTGAGTGTGTGATGATAAAAGGAGACCCGTTTAAAAGATTACCCCATACACCTCAGTATCCTTTGAAGCCTGAGGCAGAGGAAGGTATCATACCAGTCATTGCTTCTCTGCTGCCTCAGGGAATTGCATCGTCGCTGATGTTACTGGCACTTCTATATCCTCTAAATCATTCTTGAATTGTTGTGAAAAGAGATTTAGGGACTCTGTATATCCCTGTGGTAAATGGTTCAATGTGTAAAGGACCCCTATGCGAAGGACACAAACACATCTGGGCTATCTTAATGTATAGGAAATGCTGAATATAGATCATATATGGAATGCAGGACAGTTTGGTATCCATATTCGATATCACTTGGGAGGAGGGTATCACCGCAGCATTGATAATTCATAGTTTCTGCACGAAACAATAAGCATCCTTCCCTGGCTTCTTTACAGGCAAAATAGAGGTATTGCATATATGATTTTGCTAATCGTACTGCCAAGCTAGCTGCTACCTCAGAGGACAGTAAGGTGTATGCATTGACAGTTGAAATGGTACATGCAGAGACTCCATTTAAAACATTAGAAGACATTGCATACATGCAGGAGAATGCACCGCTTAGTGAAAAAGCTAATTGGATTACAAAAGGTGGCCGTTTTAATGAAAACTATTTGGTGACTGTGCAGGGTCAGTTAGTGGCTCCAAATGAACACTTAGGAAGGTAAATGAGAATATGGGAGGAGTCTGGGAGAATATTTTAATACCTAGGTGTAATTTGCCCCACGTGTAATGTCTAGGTGTTTATTATTTTTCTTTAAATCCTAGCGGACATAAGATAGGGAAAGTCCCACTATTGGCTTAGACAATACTTGCCCCGGGAGCTCGCCTGTTCGTGCATGCACAGTCGGAGAGCTCAGACAGCGCTTTCAGGAGTTCCTGAGGACACTTGGTGAAGGCCACTTACTCCTCCATCTTGGATTTTGCCGGCTTATGCCAGACATAACAATGGGACCCTTATTCATCACTGGACATGTGTCAGGGGGCAGCGGGCAGAAACCCTCACCTGAGGAGGTAGATAACGGACATCATCAGACCAGAGTGACGGACCCAGTAAAGGATTTTGATAGCCCTGCATAGTAATACCGTAACAAGGGTCCGCTTTAATGACCAGGGGGAGGTATCCAAAGAGATCTGTACCAACATAGGAGTAAGGCAGGGATGCGTAACGGCCCCTATGCTATATAACTTATATGTAGCAGATCTGCTGGCACGTATAGC